>NW_008330735.1:2853010-2884885 GCF_000622305.1 Nannospalax galili
TAACCTTTAAAAAAGGTCTTCATTTTATTTTAAAATATACTGTTTCATACAGAAAAACTCATTTTTTAATGCAACTAACACTTAGATGTTTGCACATGCACCTCTAATCTCTATATATCTGATTATTACTAGTCACAGTCAGTTACTTTCTGAGCTCCTTGACACCTGAGCATTATCTTCACTTAGATGGAACCGGTAAAAGAAAGGAGCCTCCCAAACCCATGTGACTCCTGAGGAACAGATCCTCAAACGACCTCAAGAGTAAAAATAAATTGGTTTATTGGGGCCAACTATAGTCTTAAACACACAAAAGGAAAGTATAACTAAAGATTAAAGTGATCAGTATAATTCTTTAAGAGTCCACGTGTAGAGCTAAAGGCTACATAACAAGAAACAATGCCAGATAGGAAACTGTTGTTGGCCAGGGTGGCCCAAGAGATTCCCAGACAGTAACTCAGCATAGAACTGGGAAAATGAACAGCAGACCCCAGTCTTATCTAAAGGATGTTGGCAACTGATTGCTGCTAGATGAAGAAGAGCTGATCTTCCTAAAACAGGAACTCTAGATAGGCTGACACTACTCAGTGGATGGACTTGCACTGGGGAAAGGCTTTGGACACTGACAACACAGCAGACAGTAACAGGGATGACAGAGTATATGGGCTCCAGTTGTTGGGGAGGCTATGGGAGCGTGCTATTTGGGATGTGGGTATAAAGATGAATAAGATTTTTTGGGTTGTTCTGTATGAAATACAAACAAAAAAATCAAATAATTTTTTTAAAATGAGTTATATTTGAGGAAGAAGCATAATAATTTGCAGGATGTTAATTAGTAGACATGAAAAACAATACCACTAGAAGAGTTTTACAGGATCCTGGGAACTTGCTCAAATGAACTTACAGCAATGGTGACAGCATGCAAAAGACCCATCAAACTCAACCCAGACATAAACTCAGCATAGAGCTGGGGAAATGAGCAAGATGACTCAACCTTAGCTGAGGAACTAGATATGAGAGCTCATCTTTACACAGAGGGATATCTGGGGGTACACAAACTTGACTTCATAGGCCTTAACATATATGACAGAATGAATGAAATCCGGAGGGGGATGCTATGCGGGGTGTGGGTGGGGAGGGCAGGTCTAAATAAGATTAAGAGGTATTGTATGAAATGCACAAAAATGTGATAAAAGATATATATTAAAGAAAGAAATAATCAATTCCACCATTGCCTGACCAAGCTAAATAGACTGGTACAATAGCCTAATGGGACTCCATAGAGCAAAGCTAAGCACAGACAGCTGGGGCCTTTTACAACCCCTCAGAGCTCCAGTCATAGAAAAACCCCTAATACAAAAAGAACAATACTAAAAGTGCCAGCAACAAAGTTATAATTGGCAAGCAGGGGACCCAAGACCAGGGAATTCCAATTGAAATTGCAGTTCCAATATAGAAACCCCTCCCAATAGGAAGGATGTACTGATCTAACATGTTTAAATTATTGAGACAAGCATCATGTTCCCCCAACATATACCATCAACTTCAGGGACTGCTAAAAAAATAATAAAAGGGGGACAGAAATCGCATCAGCCCAACTTGGAAGATACACTGACAAGGATATAAGTGTTTCTATTTATTTTTCTTTTTATTGTATTTATGCTTTTGTACTTTACTCAGTCATTGTGTTTTAGCTTGTATCTCACATCAATATGACTGCCCTTTCTTTCTATGTATCTATTCAATAATATTTTCTACTTTTAAGACTGCTAATACATATACTTCCCTTCTCATTTATACTTTACTAACTCTGTTATGTTCCCCATTTCCTCAGTTAACTATTTAGTTATTAATACTCTTAGCTCTGAAAAGCTGTAAACTACATTTTCTCTAATCAATACACCTCAACCTAATCAGTACACTGTGGTCTTCTACTGCAAGTTAACTCTGGGATTGCTGGCAAATCACTGAGCAAATCATTGAGGCAAATCATACGAGAGCAGGCTTCTCCTCTAACGAGAAATAGAAGACATAAATCTAAGGGAACAGAACTCACCAGGAGGACTCATGTAAAACAAAACAATCAAAAGTAGTACAGAAAGTGGGAAAAATAAAATCTGAAGGGACACATCCATCCCAATTTATATACAAAACACAACAAAGAAATAATAAGAGGTAACAAGTCACTACGGCACATCTATAAGCTTATTACTTCTGAATACAGGAAGCCAAAGACAATGAGATAATTGAAATGCTAGTAAAAGACTTCAGAGTTCTAAATTTAAACAAATCAAATACCACACAATGCCAGAAAAGACCTAATGAATTAAGTAAAGGAATCAATTCAGGATACAAAGAATATTTACCAAGCAAATGATATCCTCAGCAATTTGGAAGAAACATTCAAAAGCAAGGCAGAGGAAGAGGTACGGGGAGGGATAAGTAACAACAAAAGCCTGACAAAATCCCAGCATAAAATTGAGGACATGGGTAAGAAACCCCAACCTTACCTGAGGAACTATTGGCAACCAACGTCTGCTGGGAAGAGGAGCGACAGTTTCTTTCAAGGATGTGACTCTTGGTAGATTAACCAGGCTCCAGCGAATGGACCCACAAATTATGGATAATTAAGAACATTTCAATAAATGTGCTATATGTCACAAGTTTTACATGTGACAACAATGACAGTACTTAAAATGTCTCAGAACTCAAACGAGATAACAAATACTTGGCTTGGCAAATGATTTTGGAAAACACAAAGTGTGACTGTCTTCCATGGATTTTACCCTAAATGACACTGAGCACTTTCTTCCTTCATCACAGAAGTATTTTCTACACATGCCTTAAAGTTGTTTGAAGTTGTTCAGCTTGAGAATTAGCATCTGATGCCAGATTTCCAGGCTTGACATACACTAACACTACATACGTGACTCAGAAGTTGTGTTGTTCTACTTTATTGGCACACTTCATGCACAGGTCTGTACTTATCCTACCCAGTGTAGAAATCAAATGTCACTGGGAATTTTCACTTTCCCCGAAATAAACATACTTGACACACAATATGACAAATGTTATATAAGTTTAATTCAAAGTCTATAGTTTAGCTCAAGTATATAATTTTTGCCTTCCAATGTTATTGATATTTACCATGTGAAGGACTTGCTGTTAGCCTTTCTTAGTGTTTTCTTTTATTACTACTAAAATAAATATTCACTTAAAATAACATTTCAAGACAATTGCAGTTAAAGCAATTCAAGACAATGAAAGCAGCATTGCAAAAACTGTATAAAGAAATATTATAGAAAAGGGAAAATGAAGACAGTTATCTTCATGATTATACCAGGAAATAAAATTTATGAGAAAAATATATTAAACAAAAGAAAGTTTGAAGGAATCCACCATATCCAACACAGTAAACCAGCAAACCCTTAATACTAACAGAGGAGAAAGGAAAGAACTACCATTAATCCAACTAACCAGAAAAATAACTAACAGAAACGTAAGAAACAGACAACAGCTATCAATAGTAACTTTAAATGCAAATTATCTCAGCTAAATCTGACACAGACTGAGTTAGAAATGAAATGGAACAACAGTAAAAAGACACATATCTTACTGGCAAAGAAATCCACAAACTGAGAATCAAAGACTAGAAGTCAGTCAAATGAGGCAAAAGAATTTAAAAACAAACTGATACAGTTATTCTATAACTGATAAAGTAGACTTTCAAACTAATCTGAAGAGATAAAAAGGACTATTAGATATTAATAAAGAGAAATATTTATTAATAAGATACAACAACTATAAATATTTATACACCTAATTTTGAGACTCTCAGTTTCCTAAAATAAAGAATAATGGGCATATAAAATATCAGATAATCACAGAGGGAGATTTCAATACCATCTCTATTTATAGATCTTCCAAACCAAAAGTCAGTAAAAGAATTTCATTGCTATACAATACCATAGTTAAACTGAATTTAACAGATACCTGTAGACTATTCTGTCCAACAGATACAGAATATATATTCTTCCAAGCAGCCTTTGGGACCGTCTTTAAAATTGATTCTATCATAAACCACAACATAAGCCTCAGAAACACAAAACTTGGAGCAAAAAGATGGCTCAGCAGGTAAGAGCACTGGCTGCTCTTATACAGGAACTGAGTTCTATTCCCAGCACTCACATGCTGGCTAAGAACTGTCCATAACTTCCGTTCCAAAGGATCTTGTGCCCCCTTCTGGCCTCTACAGCGATTGTATACATGTGGGACACTTATATGTGTGCAGGCAAAATATTCATATACATAAAATAAAAATAATCAGAAACATTTTAAATAATTCAAAAACAGGGGCTGGAGAGATGGTTCAGCAGGTAAGAGCAATCACTCCTCTTGCAGAGGATGGGTTCAGTTCCCAGTACTCAAATGACAGCTAACAGCCATCCAAAACTCTGATTTGGGGATCCGATGCCCTCTTCTGATCTCTGCAGGCATTGCATGACATGGGCACTTACACACATACAGGCAGTACATGCATACACATAAAATAAAAATAACAAAAAAATTTCAAAAGAATACAAAAATGTAGAAGAATGAAATTAGACCCATATTATCACCCTGCATGAAAACCAAATCCAAACGGATAAAAGACCTCAATGTGAAATCTGAAATACTGAAACTCTTAGAAGAAAATATAGAATACCTACAATCAGTCCAAGAAAGGACTCTCCAAAATAGACTCCATTAGCTCAGGAAATAAGGCCAACGACTGATGAATAGAAGGTCATTAGACTAAAAACCATCTGTACATCAAAGGAAACAATTGCATGAAGAGATAGTCCATAGGGAGGGAGAGAAGCTTTGCCAGTTTTACATCTGATAGAGAATTAATTTTTAAAATATACAAAAACCTCCAAAAACAAAGCATCAAGGAAACAAATGATCCAATTTAAAAATAGTTTACAGATATAAGGAGAGTTTTTAAAAGAAGATATAAAAATGGCTGAGAAATATTTTAAGAAGTTTTCAACATCTTTACTAATAAGGGAAATGTAAATAAAACCCAGTTTAAGAATTCATCTTAGACCAATCAGAATGACTAAGATCAAGAAAACAACTGACAATAAATGCTGGTGAAGACCTGGGGAAAAAGGGAGGCGTCATTTACTGCTGGTGAGACTGCAAACTGGTGTAGCCAGTATGGAAATCAGTGTGGAGAGCTCTCAAAACTCTACAAATGGGTCCATCATATAACCTACCAATACAACTCCTTGGCACAAACCCAAAGGACATCCTACTCCCGAGCACTGCTACTCTTCTCACAATAGTTAGGAAATGGAAACAACCTCAATTCAACTTAAATGATAAATGGATAATGAAAATGTGGTACTTTTTAAAAATTTTTTTTAACTTTTGCAAAAACTTTATTGAGAATTTCATACATGTATATAACATGTTTTGATCAAATCCACACCCACTCCCTCCCCTCCAACATTCCCCTCTCTGAAGAGGTAACCCTAAAATATTTTAAGGACTAGATACAAGCTCCCAAATATTTTTGACATTTTGACTTTTTTTGCCTTTGGAACAGAGTGTGTTGCTAACAGGCCCAAGGACATTTTGACTTTTAGCCCAGAAACTGGCTACATTTCTTTGGAGTCCTTTTACTCTGCCTAGCCAATTCCTACCTCCTATTATCATGCCTGAGAGGGTGGGTTCAGACCTCCATCAGGGTAGAAGCTTGGAGCTCAGCAGACTGCCAGAGTGTGTTGGATTCTGGCCTCCCTCTGGCAGCCAACTACTAGAGGGCCTGAGAACCCAGGGAACTACCTGACAGCCCCAACCTCCATCCTGCCTCCACGTCGTGGTGAGCTTCCCCTAATTGCACCATGCCATCCCCCTACCTGGGATTTTGTGAGGCCCCTCCTAAGGACCCAGGGCAGATCTGGCTTTGGTAGACTAAGGCTGAGATCCTAGCAGACAGCCTGAGAGGGTGGGTTCAGACCTCCATCTGTGTAGTGGCTGGGATCTCATCAGACAATCAGAGAGTACAGAGTTCTGGCCCCCCTCTGACCTCCCTCTGGCATAGGGTTGACAATGCAGCAGACTGCCTGAGAGAGCCTGGATCCTGCTTCCACGGTGAAGAAAGCCTGAGTGTACCTGACTGGAACCTGAATTGAGCACTGTGGGTACCCCTAGATCGCTGATCTGAAGCCATCAGTTCCTTCCAAAATAAACCTGAGAGAATCTGAACCCTGTACCAACCAGCTTTACATAACCAATAAAGTAAGGATCTAGGCACCCCAATAATACAAACAGAAGCATATTTCAACTTAATTCTCATATCAGAATCATAAACAAGAAAAGAAATTCACATGCCAAAACCACAGTGAAGAATAATAAAATGGAAAGCCAAAGCACCACCCCCATCAAATCCCACAAACCCCACTAATCCTGTAGAAGAGTTCTACAAGGAGATAACCCAGGACACTGCGTTTAAAAGAACAATCATAAACATGATCAAGGAAGTCAACGAATTTAAAGAACACATGAACAAACAAATCAAGAGCTAAAAGAGGATAGGAATAAACTTCTGAATGAATTCACAAAAGAGAACCATTGAAGAAAACTCAGGCAGAAACGAAGAAGGAAGGGCAAACTCAATAAGCCAACTTGAGACAACAGGGGAAAGCCTCACCTCTATAATGAATGAAATGGAAAACAGTATATCAACACTGGAGGATAAAGTTGAAAAATTGGATTGCCCAAGCAAAGATTATGGAAAATTAAAAAAAAAAAAACCGCAGGAATGGCATGATAAAAATGTGGTACATTTATACACTGGAGTTCTATTTGGCAGTAAAGAAAATTGAAATCGTGTAATTTTCAGGTAAATGGATGAAACTGTTACACTGAATGAAGGAACCAAGACTCAAAAACAAGCAATGTGTGTTCTCTCATTTGTTGGTACCAGCTTCGAATCTTTAGATGTGAGTATATATCTTGAAGTAAGCATGGGGCCAGTGATGCAGAAAGTAGCCATGGAGGGAGAAGGTGGGGAAAGAGCTTGAGAGAGATAGTAGGACATAGGGGGTGGGGAGGATGGGGAAAATGAGAGTAATTTAACCAAGGAGGAGAGTAAGGATATACAGGAGGTAGAAAGAGGAAAGAGAGAATACAAGCACGAAGAAATTAAATGACAACAAATGCTGGTGAGGATGTTGGGAGTAGGAACTCTTATTCACTGCTGTGGAAGTATAAACTGGCACAATCAGGGAGGTTTCTCAAGAAACTAGAGCTAAAACTGCCATTTGACTCAGTTTTAACCCTTCTATGTATATACAGAGGACCCAAAGTCCTACCTCAGAAATACTTGTACATTCATCTTAATTGCTGCATTTTTCATAATAGCTAAGAAATGGAACCAGTCTAGGTATCTATCAGCAGATGAGCGCATAAAGAATACATGGCACATATACTATATTCAGTCATAAGTAAAAATGATGTAACAATTGCAGGAGCATAGATGGAACTGGGAACCATTATAGTAAGTGAACTAAGCAACACCGAGAAAGACATCCAACATATGAGACCCTGGATTTTAACTTTTACCTCTGTGTGTGTGTGTGTGTGTGTGTGTGTGTGTGTGTGTGTGTGTAGAGGTATAGGCAATGACACTAGAAAGGATACCATGATGGAAAAGAAGAGTTCTGAAGGTTGTGGAGAGGCAAGCAGAATATATATAACATTATAGATGAATGAGGGCTATTGGAGGGACAGGGACAGAGCAACTGGGGAGAGGATTGGAAGAGAAGAACAAATAGGAACAATTATCTATAATAGCATCATAATGGAATCCATTACCTTATGTGGTAGCTTAAAATTTTTAAATTTTTAGTATTTTTAATTATGTGTCTATGTGTGTTTGTGTATAGGGTGTGCACATAAATGCAGGTGCCCTCAGAGGCTAGAGGTGTCCAATCTCCCTGGAGCTGGAGTTACAAGCAGTTGTGAGTGGCCCAATGCGGGTGCTGGGAAATTGGTCCTCTGCATGAATAATAAATGTACTTAACAGCTGAACGCCCTCTACAGCTCTGAAAAAAATATACAATATATATATATATGAGACACTATTTTCTTATTTGGGGCAACAGGCATAGCAATGCCTTCTTTTTTCACTTTAATTAGATACTACATGTTAAGTGATGGACTCTTATTGGGAAAAAGTGGGGTGATGTGGATATTTGGAAGAACTTTTACTTAACAATTAGTTATTGCACGAAAAGCTTTTACTTTATAAGTTAAGAATGTTATTAAACCTTCTTTTATAAAATTCAAAGCAGTGTCCTTCCCTGATCTAGGCAGAACATTCCAAGATGAGAAACACATACAACAGTAGAAAATACCAAACATCATGTCTACCTTGTTTCATTCATCTGTATGTGTGTTAAAGTTTAATATACAAATTAATGGAGTAAAAGATTAGAAAAAACTAAAAATACAACATAACAATTATAGTGATGTAGTAAAAATGATACTCATTTTTAAATTATAAACTCATTTCTGGAATGTCTATAAAATATTTTTAAACCACGGTTTATCAAAAGTAACTGAGATTGGAAAGCGACAGTGGAAAATGGAGGACAAGCATATGCCTGCACACCTCGCAAGATCACTGTGAGGAGTCACTGAGATGCTGTGAAGGGCTTAGTAAAGAGCTTATCATTTAATAGGCAGTCAAAACAAAGTAGCTCTTAGAAGCTGGGTGATCTACAACGAAGTTGATATTCTGATACGTGTGTATATACATAATACAAATAGAGAAAGTCTAAGTAGCTCAGTAGATTATGCCCAAACTCCAATTAAATTCACAGTAGAAACCCACACATATGTGTACAATATCAGTGACATTTTTTTCCATTTTTCTGCAAGAATAATTAAATCCATGGTACACTATCAAAGGTTAAGTGGAATTTCAGCAAAATGGCGAATTTGCTTTAGTGACCTTTACAATGAGAAGCATTAAGTTAGATGATAAAAAATTTTTTAAGAAAATCAAGTTCAAAATATTTGACTAGATTCCAGGCAATGACCTGGAAGAAAACGCCAGCCCTCTACTTTTAAGATGCAAGAGTAGAAGACAGCTCCCAACTTATTTACATGGGCCTATCTAATTTAAGGTAGAACCTTCAATGTTACATCTAGTTTGGGGGTAAAAATGTACCTCTCTCCTAAAAACATTTATGTTTTATTTTAAATGTCACATGTGTGCACTGTGGTTGTATTTGCTACTTATTTCCCTCTCCTCTTCCACTGTCCTCTTCTTCCCCTTGTTTGTTTGTGTGTTCATTAGTGAAAGCAGAAAAAAGATTTTTATTCATTGTCGTCACACTGATTGGTTGTTTGTTTAAAGGAAGGGAAGCCCGGAGTGGTGGTGATCTGCAGGCAAAGATTAGCAGATTTTGAGTTTGAGGCCAGCCTTGTACACAAAATGAGACTTGGTCTCAAAACATAAGTAAAAGCAAAGGAAGGAATATAAAAGGGAAGAAGGATGGGAAAGAGGAAAGAAGTCAAGATAGAGAAGGTGGACATCAACCAGGGCGTCTGGTTAGGCCCTTCTCTGCAGATTTTATTGCCCTCCCTAATCTATTATCTTCTTCATTATCTCCACCAGAGACAGATCACTGCACCTTAACCAAAATGCTTGCTCTGGCAGTAACATGAATATAAAATAGGTTGTTGTGTTATTATAGCCTATTATACCCACTGTGTTATGGGATTCTTTGGGGGATTATTAACTTGATAAGAAAAAAAAAAGCTTAAAAAATTTAAAACCTACTGTGAACTAATAGAATCTTAAACTGTTATTTCAGAGCATCTCTCAGCTCTGTGAGTGGTATAGACAGTGGGCTATGTGAAACCCTGTGCCCAGCCGAGAAGCTCATATCCTTCTATTGTTACTCTCTGTACCTCTTCAGGAGTTGTGACTTCATGTAAACACTTTGGCTGGCAACAGTGGTGGGTGACCTACTCTCTAACATGAGATGTCAAAGTCAGTCTGTCCTAGTGTCCTTTCTCAGTATAGCTGGACATGAAAGGACAAGGAGGCCTGAATGGGCCCTTGAGCTTGAAGCCAAGATTCCTGTCTCAGACAAGAAAGAACTGCCCCGTAGATAAGGGAGAGTCACACTATGGGTTAAAGGCCTCTGAGTCAGACCACAGTGCTATATAAATGCTATTATTTAATAATTCACAAAAATGATAACACATTTCTGCAATACCTCACATTTTATAAAATGTTTTTCATTAAGGTATTATCACATTTAATTGTTCAAGAGCTAGATCAGATTGTTGAATTTGGAGCTAATTAAACCCATGTTTAAATTTTAAGAATGCTATTATTCGCTGTGTGATGTATCATTTACATAACTTTTCTGGACCTTGATTGATCATGTTTCAATAATGCACAATATCTTTTATTCTTATGATAATTAATTGGGCTAATATACATATGGGTAAAATCCTTGCCATATATGTCAACTATGGAGAGCGTAGAGGAACCCTAGTGTTCAGGATTCAGCCTTAGGAAGGATGGGAATAAGAATAAGATGAAGAGGAAGGTGTTGAAGAATAAGGGGAGGTGGAAAGGAAATGACTGGGGAAAGAGAAAAAAGGAATCTACCCAACCGGTGCAGTCAGTAACTATTAGCAGGTCACTCACACTGTAGGGAGCGTAGCCCTAGTTTTGTGTATATTATCTGTTTGCTTTCTCTGTATTATCTGATTTACTTGGACCAACCCTGTGAGGTTAATGTTATTCTCAGCCATGTGAAATAAATAAAATTAAGTAAGTTGTCTAACACCACACAAGAGTGGAAGTGACAGGCTTAAAACCCAAGCCCATTTGAAACAGAAGTCCGCGCTAATAAAAATGTTGTCACCCAGGATATATATTTCTCATAAAGCCAGGGACTTCGTCCTAACAGGAGATGTTATAATAAAACAAAAGTCTATTGCACAAAAATATAAAGGCAGCAATCACATTTTTGCCTCCATGGCTTGTTCTAACACTTTAAAAAATTTTATTGATTTTGTACATTTCATACAACAGTTATTAATTGCATTTAGACCCCCTCCCCCATCCATTCCCCCACCAGCACCTCTCACTGAACCTCATGCATTCCTCTACACAGAAGTCCTATCCAGCCAAGCATTTGTACCCAGATGTCCTTCAGTACAGGTTTATCCACTGGAGTTTAGTCAGCCTATCAAGAGATCGTAAGAAAGGTCTACTCTCCTTTATCCAGTAGTAATCAGTCTCCAACAGTTCCCAGGTTAGGGTAGACCCACCACCCATTTCCCTCACTCTACTCTGGGTCCTTGTCTGATTAAGCTGGCATGGGTCTTGTGCTCTATGCCATCATTGCCACAAGTTCACATGTGCAAGCTTCCAGTGCCCTGAAAACCTCCGTTTCCCCGTGTTCATGGACAAACCCTGGCTCTTACAATCGTTCTGCCCCTACTTCAACAATGGTCCCTGAGCCAAGGGTAAATGAGGTTTAACATAGTGACACACACTCTGCAGTCTCTTATTCTGTAAAACTTGGCCAGTTCTGGCCTTCTGTGTACATCATACTCTGCTGTATAAAGAAGCTTCACTGGTGAGAGTTGAGGAACGCATTAGTTTTCACTCTACCCCGTGTTCTACTATATTCCATGAGCCCTAGTTGTAGAGGTTCTACTGTAGATGTGTCACCTAGGACTGGGCATCTCTCAGATGTATATTTTCTCTGTGTGACCATTTGTGCAATTCTGCAATAGCCTCCATCTGTCTCCATCTGTTGCAAATAGAAGCTTCTTTGATGATTGTTGTTTGGTGTTTGCTCATCTGTAAATGTGAGGATCAATATTTAGCACACAGTAAAAAATTTCATTTGTTATTTGATATGAGAATGATGATAGGGTTTTCTCTATTTGTGACCTCTCCAGCCATGTGTATTTGGCTGTGTTTACTTTGCCACCAATGAGTTCACTCCCTTTGAGGTGGTTTAAAGTCCAATAAAATAGCTGTTGATTACCTCCCAGATAACAGTGGCACTACTGCACCAATGGAAGTGGTTTTATGTGCCAGTCATTGTGGTTATTAGTCTTTAGGGCTGGCTTGGATCATTGATTGGCTTTCTTCCTTAGCAGCTTGCATAGTATCCTCTATAACCATGAGAGCTACACTTCAGGTAGAAGGCTTCCAGATCAGTTCCTGCTCCATTGTTCCAAGTCCTGTCTTTAGCAGTAGGGTCTTAACTGCGAATACTGGGAGATAACCAACACCTTCTGCAATAGCCTGTATTATGTTGGGGGTCTCTTGGACTACTTTGACCAACCACTAGAAGGGAGTTCCATCCTATCTGGCACCATGATCCTTGCCATACAGCCCCAGTTATACACATGCACTAATGTTCAACCGCTGTATGTACATTTCTCAGGGAGTTCCAGAATCAACACATTTCCCTCTGACTTCCCTAGCCCCAAGCTCCATTCATCTCTCCTCTCTCTCCCCCAACCAACCTCCCACTCCTCCATCTCCAATTCAAGTGCCGCCCCCCTAAATCCCCACCTGCCCCCATTAACACCCTCTTTTCAACGTTCCCCCTTCTCCTAAGTGCTCTCCTCCCCCACCACCATGGACCCCTGCATGTCCCTCTCGTCTCCCCTCCCAGTCAATACTCCCATTTCCCCCCTCCACCTGGTAACATCTGTTCCCTACTATCCCCCTCTTTCAGGCTCTTTCTTTCCCTTTACCTCCATGTTTCCATTATCCTAGCTCCTGGTGTTACATCAGATTATATACTCACATATAAGGGATTGTTGCTATGATCCACAGATGAGAGAGAATATACTTTGCTTGCTTTTCTGAGATGTTGTTTTTATAACACTTTTAAAGTTAACAAGGGCTCAATTTCCCCAATTGACAGACCAGACATTGAATGTGCATGTAAGTAGATTAATATACTATATATATATATTCAGTGTAGAGAAAGGACAGACCCTTGTAACTCCAGGATGAAAACTTTCCCCATGTGATCTGATCAATCTACCAATGTTGAGCAGACCTGACTATGAATTATGCTCACCTTTAGAGTATATTCCTTTGTCTGAAAAATCTCATCACTGTGACTCTGGTATCATTTCCTATTTATATACAACTGAACTATTCACATCCACTATTCACATCAATATGGGAAAGTCTTGGATGTTTCAATGTCCTCTGGCCTGTGTGTATTCTCAGTAAAAACAATACACCAATGATTTATATGTGAGTATATAAATTCTGATGTAACACCAGGATCCAGGGAAAAGGAAAGGATATGTGGAGGTAAAGGACATGAAACAACGTGAAAGGGGATAGTAGGGAACAGATGTTAAGTGAGGGAGGTGGAAAAATTGTGAGTAATTGGCAGAGAGGAAAGGAGGGAGGGATATACAAGGGACCATGGTGTGTGGGGGGGTGTCAGGAGAGGAAAGATGGCAGGAGACAGAAGGAATTGAGGGGAGGGTGGGGATAGTGTGAGAACTGTGACTAGGGAGGAAAGGAGGAGGGAACCTGGATGGGAGAAAAGTGGATATGAGTGAATCTTGGTGGGGGGCGGGGAGCTAGGAAACCTAGAGGGAAAAGTGATGTCCTGGAAACCCTATGAGAAATGTTTGTAGAGTTCTGAATGTTAATGTATATGGATACCTGGGAGCAGCTTGGCAGGGAATGCAGTGTCAAATAGAAGAGACCTCCCTTAGAGTGACATGCATGCTGTACAGCACTCAATCAAAGAAGCTTCTTGTTGCAACAGATGGAGACCACTGCAGAGTTCCATTTCTTGTCTGGCACAGAGAACATACGCCTGGGAGATGCCCAGTACTAGGTGACACATCTGCCGTTGAATTTCTACAACTAAGGCTCATGGAACATGGCAGAATAAGGGGCAGAGAGAGGGCTAATGCACCCGTCAATTCTCATCAGAGAAGCTTCCATGTAGATCAGAGTGCAATGCACACAGAAGGCCACAAGTGGCCAAGTTTTGGAGAATCAGAGACTGTAGAGTGTAAAATGGGACTCGTATATGGACGCTCACCCACCCAATGACTCAGGGACCATTGGAGAAGAGGAGTAGAAAGATTGTAAGAGTCAGGGGAGGTGAAGGCTTCCAGGCCACTGGAGGCTTGCTCATGTGAGCCTGATGCAGTAGTGGCATTGGGCACATGTCGCATGTCAGCTCAATTAAACAAGGGACCAAAGGGGAGGTGAGAAATAGGTGTCAGGCCAGCAGTAGATTGAGAACTAGCCCTATGACTGCTGCTGGATGAGGGAAGAGTATGACTTACATAAGACCACAGGATGGGCTGACTAGACTCCAGTAGGTGCACCTACACTGAAGGATGTTTGGGTACAAACACCTGAATGAAACTCAGCATGTATGGCATAGTGTTCAGTGGGGGATAGAAGCAGGTATGGATGGGGAGGGATTCAGTGGGAGATGTATGAAATTAAAAAGCTCAATACACACACAATATTCTATATCCATAGCACCAAGCACCATGTGCCTAACAAAAATATTGTCAAAATAATGCTCTTTTCTACATTCTAACATTCTTTCCAGGGTTGAGATGCAAAGTGTGGGAGATAGAAATGCTAATTCTCAAAGGAAAGAAATAGCACTTGGATAGATGTACTTTCCTCAAAAACAACAGCTTCCAGTCATCTAGACTCAGTCATCCCTAAACTAGGTAAGGAGCTTGGTCCCATGTTCCACCTCGAATACACATGCTTTAATTGGCTGACTTCTCATTGCTTCTGTTATGCTTGACTTTGGTGGATGACCCCAAATGTGTAGCATCTGTCATTATTTTGCACAATTCTTCTGTTTATCTCAAATTTCCAGCAATTTCTAGTATATGATGAACTCTGTTGTGGTAAGACTGTCTTCATAACGAGAACGTTCTGAGTGTACTCCACACCAGAACTCTGGACTAGACAAGTCAAGGACAGTGGATCTTGCTCAGCAAGCCCAGAATTTAAATTATAGTAACATATGTTTATAGTTAAGAAAATAATGCAATAGAGCTTTAACATTGTCCTTACTACTGTTGCTCAGATGTATGTAGGATTAAAATGGCTCTACAAAAAATTTTAAAAAGCCATATTAATGTTTATTACCAGATTCAAAATACTTCTAAACAGGGTTACAAAAGTTTTTAAATGCTTTTTCTTTTGGTGAACTGCAAATGAGTTTCTTTTTCCTAAAGCCCATTTTTAATTGCTTATTTCCTCCTTCCTCTGAATACCAATTTGAAGCAAAGAGTGTTGGCATACATTGACCATCTCACACTGGTTTCTTTTGCCCTGGGAGGAAGTTGAGCTGACATACCCTTTAAAAACTAGAATTTGAAGAAAAATAAAGTTTTGTTAAAAATAAAATGTGACTCAAGGGCTTTAGTCTCTTTAGAGAAGAGAATCAAAAAAAGACTGGAGAAGGCTTCAGACTTCACTTAAAATGTCACACCAGAGCAGTTAAAGTCATGGCAACCTGACATCTTTCTTAGTGTTTGACTAGAAGGCCTTTGCTGCCCTCACCTCCTAGGGCATCAAATGAGATTCCTAGCAGTTTCCTGGGAAATGTTTTATTGCAGTGGATAATGTAAACCAATCTTAGGTGGTTTGCACTCTTATTAAATGAAAAAAATGAATGATTGAAATAATCACTTAGAAAATTATTCTGAGCTTCAGTGTCTTCATGTTTAATGAAAGTGTTAGAGGATCTGTGAGATACTTGATTCTATGTCTTTAAATACACATCCACGTAGGGCAGAAAGGAGAGTCTTCCTCTCACTGAAGTTTCTTCCTCCTGCATTTAGCAAGTAAGGGCATGCATGCACTCCACATGGAATCCCCAAATGAGATCATACTTTCAATGTTTTGATCAAAATGATACCAAAATTGTAGAAATGACAACTTCATTATATGAAAGAAAATGTGATTCCTTATTGATCTGAAATTACAAAAAAAAAAACCCAACAATATACATAGCAAATCAAAGTTCATGTTTAGACAAGAAATAAACTGATTTCAATAAGAAATTTCGTGTTGACATCAAGACAAATCCATTTGTCAGTCATAAAATTGGTTCAAAACAGGTAACCACAGCAGAGGAGAATTCATATATGCAGACTTCAAACTTCTTCCCCTTGTGTAAGTCAAGGCACTGCCCATCAGTTGGACAGCTTTTTAGCCAGTTTATGTCTTGGCATTCTTACATATCTAACTCCTCTGCTGTAAAATAGATACATAGAATACTGTTTTCCAAAAGGGCTCCTGTGGGTATTCAATGTGTTCATATGGGTAAGATGTTTGCAAAGGTGCCTGTCATGTACAAGTGCTTAATAATTGCTGCTTTTATTACCATTAATCTTCCAATATCATTCAACTTCCATAAAATATGGGGAAAATAAATTGTGTCAATCTTTTTGGAAATACACCAGAATAGGTCAATAGGTTTCAGATTTAACTGGAGAAGAATATGCTTCAGGGATGATTATTTTTTTAAATTATTCTTCTTAATCTAAATAATAGCAATTTTGATGATTATTCATTGAGTTCCTACTCTGCTTAAAGGAGCTGCATAAGAAAGTGCATATTTTCATTATTTCAATCTAATAATAATAATGCAAAGGAAAATACCATTGTAGATTTGAAAACTTAAACCTCAGATACAGTAGCAAAATGACTTGAAATTGCAAAGTTAAAATTATTAGAAATCATCAGTAGAAACTATGGCTAGTTCAAAGATTATCCAGATGGTCTCCCAGGAAAAGCAATATGGAGACATAGAAGGTAATAAAGTTACCACATACGTTAAGTCTAAATATTTAATATGCAAATAATCAAAATATATACAAGTAACCAAAAATATTTAATATAAAAATAACCAAAGAACATATGTAACCCTTCCCATTTTAGGGATTAAAAATATAACTGGAAGAGATTTGTTATTGTCAGTAATTGCTCTACATCAATGCTGTCTTCTAAATGCTCAACACAGTTGGAAGAAATTTGAGAAGAACAGGACTAAGGGAAGATATTACAAAACAGAGAGCATTAATAAGAATGAAAATAGGGGCTGGAGAGAAGGCTCAGTGATTAAGAGCACTGGCTGCCCTTGCAGAGGACTTGGGTTCAATTGCCAGTACTTACATGGTGACTAATAACCATCTGCATCTCCAGTTCCAGGATATCTGACATATTCTTTTGACCTCTGCTGGCATTGCATGACATGGGTGCACTTATACACATGCAAGCAATACACTCATATACATAAAATAAATTTTTACAAAAGAAGAATAAAAATAGAGATCTGAGATTCTTCAGAAAGCTAAGGAAAGTAGTGAAAGAAACTAAGTGGAAACCAGAACTTTCTGCCGCAAATCACTTGATTTCCAAACTAGATCGAGTGTGACACTGTGACCTGAAGTTCTTCCATCCAACCACTATGAGGCAAGCTACAGTCCTGCCTCCTTCCCATGCTCTGTGGAAGGAGTCAAGCAGGCAAACCCCGTCACCTCTCCCACCCACTCAGTTTACCTTATCTGCATGAAGGAGAGGAGCCGTCACCATATTGAGCACTGGGAGAGAGCTGCAAACAGTGGGCAAGCAGGTGAGCAGCCACATGTGAAAGCTGGGAGAAACTTGAGGTGGGACATGTTAATGGTGGCATTTCATGCCTTTGTATTTCAGAGAGCATGGGTGCACAGGTCTCAGAAGAAGAGCGAGGAGAAAATATGGCAAAATAATTGGTGCAGTTGGCAGGATAGACAAAAAGAAGGAGTCCAGGAAAAACATGGGGATGTGGACCTTAGAAAGCATCACAGTTTCAGCAGCATCCAGTGGGCCAATCAAAAGGATTCAGGTTCAGATTCCCAAATCTGAAAGGGTGGCGATAGGCTCAATGAGGTGTAATGTGAGGTAACACGACCCATCTGAGAGAAGCTGGTGTTAACCCAGAGGGAGAGGCCAAACCCCGTATGCTTAATGGGGCAGCAGTCACATGAGTTATACAGTTAATGGTAAAATATGTAACTAAAATGATTCAGGCCATGCACATGCAGACTAACTCAAAGGGGACAGCTCTGGGTCACAGCCATCCTGCAAATGTGTGAAAATAGCTCAGTTACCTGAAATATGGGTGCTGCTACCATGTTTGTGAGAAAACTCATTAAGGATTATAGAGAGCCTAGAAAAAATTTTACAAGTTTTAGATGCAAGAGGGTAATCCAGAGAGATGGCCTGGCCACTTTTATATATAATTAAATATTTTTCCACTGCAAAGACAGCAGACTCAAGGGAGGCTAAAAAGATTAAGGAGTTATTGGCAAATTCAGTCTCAGCCTCAGAGCTTGAGAGAGAAAAAAACAAGAGATTTTAACTTGCATAAGTTTAGGGAACCAGGAGTCAAAGATCCAAGAAAAAAGAGAGTAATGAGAAAAGAAATAACCTAGAAATAAGTCATTAAAGCTGCGCCTCATATTCAACTTTTAATACATAAAGAGAAAAAAGTTAACAATACCATAGCTAGGAGAAACTACTCCACACTCAAGCTGTTGTGACTAGGAAAGACTTTCAAAAAAGCAATTAAAGAACCCCTTCACCATGTGGCTCATGAGGGTATGTGACATGGGAGAAAATAATGTCAGTCTAAGTCCTTCAGAAGCACCTCAGCTGAATTACATGACCACCCATCTCTCTGTGAGATATAGGCTGTTTAACCTAGACCAGGACAGGAGGGAGCAGTTTCTAATGGAATGGCTTGTGCAAGATATTAAAGACAAATGGTCATCACCAATGGAGAATCCCATGATCTGCAGGGGCTGGATTACTATAAAGGAGGAACAGGCATTACTGAGAGTATGAGGCATGAGAAAAGCCTTATACAGTGCACAATACACTGGGCCAGATAGGGCTGTCTTCACCAGAGATATAAAGGAAAACAATTCAGCTGGTACCTTGAGAATGGTATAGAGCTTTAATGTTTTTGCTAAGTCCTTTAATGGAACAAGATCTTTGTAAAGTGAGGGAGGCTTTGGCAGAGCTAAGGGACTCAAGTATGTAAAACGTGTTTGTATAATAACAGAGCATATGAAAAGAGATATGAAAAGATCAGACAGAAGAAATGGTCCTTTTGGATTACTCAAAGACAAATGCAAGATTTATGTCGTGCCCAAAATCCCAGAGAAAAAAAATTATAGCAAACCAAATTTGGTACTAAGGAGTTTCTGGAAGGCTTTAAAACCTGAAGAACAGTTCACAAAGGCAATCAGAGGATAAAAACTATCCAAGGGGTGGTTAAGGATCCCCAAATTACAAGTGGAATTCTTTGGGGGTTGGCAGGCCAGGAGGCCAGGGCAGCAGCAACCTTCACCTCCTTCTGGTGAAGAAAACCAGGGTGGCCTCCTGGCTTTCATAACTTTTCTGCTTTTGCCAACAAAAGGTAACCAGCCAGCACTTCAAAGACCAAGCCTTCTAAGACTACCCTCTGTCCCCAGTAGTGTTCCCACCAGCCTTCTCTCTTCCCCGACCCCCAATGAACTCCTGAGCATAAATCCATCCCTGAGTGGTCAGAAGTCACCCATACAGCTCTTCTCTCTCTTTCCCTTTTCTGTCCTTGAACATTCACTTCATCCTCCTTAGTGAGGAGAGAAGGGGTTCTTTTAGTGGCTGACACATGTACATTTGGTTTCCAGTGTGAGCAGGACAAATTAAACGTATGTACAGAGGAAAAAAAAGGCACGTTTCTCTCCTGAGAAAGGCTATGCTAGGGGTGGAGGCAGTTTTTCCCACCAGGGCCTCCCTGAGAAGCCAGGTATGGTCAATGGAGAGGCAAAAGATATGGCTACAGTCAGGAGGCAGACCCAAGCCTGCCTGACTCAAGGAACCAACAGGTGCAACAGGGGCAAGAGAGACCCTCTGCCTACTTAGCCTGGTGCAGGGTCAGGCAACTGAGCCAGCACCTGTAAATGTACCAAGGATAAAAAAATACAGAGACTCCATGTAAAATCTCCAGAATGCAGAATGGCTCCAAAGATATATCTAAAAATAATAAAGAAGTAACAAACTTAATGCCTCTTACCTATGCTATTGTACCCAACAGAGATCTTTGGAGAAAGCAATTAATACAAATGGATATGACCTTTCCACACTGTGCTAGACCTTGTCTATGATCGACTTAATATATGATGTTAACCTTTGAGTGTTTTACAGATGTGAGACCCGTTTGAAAGATATTAAGTACACCTGAAGAAACAAAGGTCAGCTATAGCTGTAAGATTCTTGGGAGCTTTATGGTTGGGTAAGACACAAGTAATACCCACAAAAATGGTTGGGAAAAGCCTACAACACCTAATTCTGTATAACAATAAAAACAAAGGCTTCCCAAACTGTACAATTGTTAAGAAAAAAATTACAATACCAGGGATAGGTTGCTCCCTTATGAGCAGTTGGCCAAGAGAGATCCTAGAGGTCCTCAAATTAACAAGGCTATTGCCACTAATGTATGTTGTACACTAGAAAAGGTTGGTAAGGTCATGTTGCTGAACACACTGCATGGTGTGAGCACAGGAGAAGGAGAGATGGAGCTGAGACTAAAGTGGAAACTCCATACCACTGGATGGATGGCTTTCATAGTGCCAGAAGGTCTATGCAGATGGTTGGGGGAAAAGGATCCCCTATGATTCTGCTCAACAATCGACCCCACTTGCTACACTCCATGAACATGCCAAGTAATGCCTGCTGGTCCAATAATGGTTTGACTAATGTATGTACAACTGACACATTTCTAATTGGATAAGGCCTGCTCCTAAGGGTGGAACCACACACCTGGTGCTGTAGACCAGGCCAACACCTGTGTCTGAAAAGTCTATGGTCCCAAGAGGGACCAAGTATGAAAATGGTATACTTGCTGAGATATCTTCCAGGCATTTGTATTTGCACCCATGTTTGTTTAGACATGTCTACTTCCTTCTATTTGTCTTTATAGTAGGGGAGACACCAAAAAGATGGATCAGTGGCCACGTCTTGAAGATGATTAATGGGTAGGCCCAAGAGGTCAATATCTCACCATGATTGTCCCACACCTATCACCCCCTGCAAGGCTCAGGGACCCTCGCGGAGGAGGTGGGCAGAACGTTTGTAAAAGCCGGAGAAAAGGAGTGGAGTGTAACCTGAAGTTCCTCCTTCCAACCACTATGACACAAGCTATATCTCACCTCCTTCCCACACTCTGTGGAAGAAGTCAAGCAGGTGGAAACCCATCACCTCTCCCACCCAGTCAGTTGACCTTAGCTGCATGAAGGAGAGGAGTCATCACCATATCGAGCATGGGGCTCATGGAACAGTGAACAGCGGGTGAATGGTTGATCAGGCCACAAGCAAAAGCTGGGAGAGACTGTGGGTGGGACATGTTGATGGTGGCAATTCATGCCTTCGTAAGTCACCCCCTCCCAGATGTCTTAAACTTTTCAAAACCAAAAAGAAGGTATTCTGTCAGTTTGTCAGCCCTGGGACTTCAGAGGGCATGCAGGTCTCACAAGAAAAGGGAGGAGAAAATATGGCAAATCAGATGGGAAGTCAGTGATAGATGGTGATGTTTAGAGTTTAGAACTGTCACAATAGAAAAGTTGAAAAGTATCATGTTTGGAAATTATTTTTCTTAAATATTGTATAACTGTATCAGTTACCTGTTCCTATATAACACACTCAAAACTAAGAGGCTTGAAGTGACAGAAATTTATATGCTCAAAAATCTGCCTTTTGGTCTGGATTTTCCTGATTAGCATTTAGGTAGTCTTTCCCAGAGTCCCTATTGTAGCTGTAATCATGTGGAGACCACATTGAATCTAGATGTCCAGTGGCCTCAGTCCTGTGAATACCTGCCAACCAGCACTTTGGAAAAGCTCTACACATCCTCTTCAATGGAATGACCTAGACTTCAAAGTGTGTTCTTAACAATATAACAAAGGATGTCTGAATATTAAGTCTCAAAACTTAACAGGCTGCTGACTGAGCCATTGGCCAAAGAAATTAACCTTTGGTATCCTACTGGCCAAAGGTAGCCATAGAGCAATGCTCAGAATGGCTTTAGTGATATCTGCTCAAAAGCATGGTTGTCAACAGATGTCCTTAATTGTGTATCATTTATATTACTATCTACTACATTGGACAGACTATGAACTCATGCCTTCAACTCACAATATGTAGCCATTTCCTGATGTGATTTTAGGTGCTGTGTTCTAACAAAATATCAACTTCTCTTTGTGTTCTTTGACAAGAGACAGATTTCTCTCAATAAGTATATAGTCAAATAACAAACACAAAGAAATATAAGCAAACTTTAAGTAAAGTCAAGGCAAATTTTATATACAGAGTTTTAGACTATCTATTAAGAGAAATTATCCCTAAGCCCCTGACATGGTAAGACAATGGCTAGAATTATTACTGCCATATGTTGTTAAGAAAAGCCACTACTAGACAAGAGGAGTAATAACTAACAAGATGACATTCATCCTCTGTTAAATGAAAACTATGATAAGAATCTCTGCTTCTGCACAAAAATCAGGGGTTTAAAGATCTGAAGTGTATCTCTTCTCTTATCAAAGTCACACAAGCAGGAGGAGATCTTGTTTCCTGAGTGATCGAGATACAGCCACTGAATGGAACATTGAGTATTCTCCCATGGGAAAGAAAGATGTGTTCTGTCTTGGAAAGAATGATGAACATGAATAAGCAGTAACAGGAGAGAGCTTGTGGCAGATGTGATTCAGTTCCCATCAAAGAACTGTGCTGCTTTCCATTGTGTAGAATCATTGCCAAGAAGAGGGGGCAGAAGAAGCACTTCCCTTTCCAATTGGCTTCACACGCAAGTGCAGCAGTGTGACTGACTACTGACTAACACAGAGCCAACGTACGTGATGAGTACTACTTCCACACACGGCCAGCAAAACTGCCCTGTGGTTTCTGCTCCCACCCCTTCCTCACTTAATTGTCCCTCCAGGAAAACCTAGAAAGTAAGTATGAAGGACAACATGCTTTCTTCAGCCTAGGACTCTGAATGATTGCCTAGAACACAACACCAAGACATCTTCCTCCAAATCTACCCAGCTGAATGGCATGTGAACAAAATAAAGCTTCTATTATGTTCAGCCGCTGAAAAATTGGAATCTCTTTGTTATAGCAGATGGTACTGCTTCAACTAATACATGAGTCTTTCAGGAGTTTCAGTCCCACTAGAATTCTAATGTCCATGAGCTGGAATAGTCAAATTGGCAAATTTAAGAACTTGGAACTGTGATTTCGGTGATGTCAGGACTGAATAGCAAAAGTAGCCTCTTTGGCACTAGATAAATCTGTGCTTGGATTCAACTTACTAATGAGTAGATGACTGTCATGAACTAATATTATTTTTTCACTTCGTGTGTGTTTGTGGGGAGGGGGCCAGTATCTTTGTGCCTGTGTGCCTTATCTGTATGGTGTGTGTGATAAGATAGGAGGATGCTGGGTGTCCTGCCCCATCACTCTCAGTTATATTCCTTTTAGCAGGGTCTCTCACCTAACCCTAGGCTGGTTGTTTTGCCTAAACTTGTAGACTAACAAGCCCAGGATCTCTGCCTGTCTCTGCACATTCCTACAAAGCTGAGTTACAAGCAGGTCCACAGCCCCATTTGGCTTTTTACGTGGATTCTGGGGATCAAATTCAGGTTCTCATGCTTGGACAGGAAGTGCTTCCTCCCACTAAGCAATATCGCAAACTCATAAACATTTTGAGGTCTTTTTTAGAATGTCATACATGAGTATTGTATTTGCATTATTTCCACCCCCTCTTAGTCCCCTTCCACTCCCTATCAAAATCCTACAGTTACTGTAGCATTGAATTAAAATTCTCTACAAATTTAATACGTAAGTTCTAGAGGGGGAAGTAATAATATACAAACAAGTGAAAACACATGTATGATGTAATATCACATAGTCAGGGATCTATAAAATTAATACAATAACAAAGAGATGCAAGGACTCAGTGTGCTGGGTAAGGATGATGTTGAGAACAGTGTTCTGTGACAGTTGATTATAAATGTGCCGGCCATGAAAGGGTGAGCCTTCTGGCCAGAAAAGAGGTCCATGTGGAAGGAGACACATGTAAAGGCTCTGAGAATGGGAGGTAGCTGTGTTAGCATGTCCAGAAACAGCAAGGAGACCAGTACTGCTGAAACCAAACAATAGCAAATGAGATTATCAATATATGCAACGGCTAAATCATATAGGGTTTTTTCTTAGGTCAGTTATCCTAGATGGAGTACCTAAAACAAAACAAAACAAAACTTGAGTTCGCTAGCAGTATCCCCCAGATAAAAGGAAAAGGACGCTGTGATAGACTACACAGAGAGATAAGCTCAGCTGGAAGCCAGTTTCAGCCTGATGTTATAGGGAGTTGAAATATAAAGTTGGTTTCCCTTTGAAATAAATGAAAAGCCTTTTGTTCCAGTAGGCTAGTGGGAAAAAGACAGCTAATTCTCTGAGGCTGCTTCTGCAACACCAAGGTGCATTCTCAGAAGGGAGCCACTGTGAACTGATAGCAACCATCCCTGGATGGCGTGCTATCTTGGACAATGAACGATGGGAGCACTAACATCATCTACCACCTTCTGCTCTCCTCATCACTCAACTCATCTTCCCTCTCATATAAGCTTGAAAATGTTTGTCAAGAATCCTGGGTAGTCACAGTTTCAGAGGAATCTGTAAAAGGAGGGTGGTTGCTACTGCTGTGATCTCTTGACTGTAATGCATGTTCACTCTCTTCCTCCTCCATCATCTGTTGTAGATTGACCCCACTCCTATATAGCATATCTATGGGATGAGTGGCTTGCCCAGAAGAGTAACCCTAATTATCTCTAAAGGATCTGTGTCTCTGGCTACTATGTTTTTAGTCAGTAAAATTATTTTATACTTACACATTATAATTAAAACTGCATAAGGCTAATAAGTATAAAAATATATATCAGTGTTATGTAGCCATTTCCTCCAAACTGAGGCTTTCCGTCTTGGACGAGAGAGACTCATACAACTTAGGAAGCTCAAAATGCTACAAGATTCTTAAGGTACCTCCCTAAGTTTATAAAACATTATGAAAGCAGTAAACATTTGCTGTGGGAGGCAACTCCACAACCTACTATATTAACTGCACATTGTGCTTTGAGAACCATGGATGCAGCTTTCTTATCACCAATTCTGGGGTAGAATTTAGAGTGATACAGATACCTTTGAATCATCCATACTCTTGTTAATAATCCATCATTCATGTCCCCATAACTAATCCCAAGAAACTCACTTTTCACTAAGTTAAACTTGGGGAGAAGAATTTCTTTAGTCTCTCATAGGTTCTCTATGTGGGTGAGTGGACACACCAAAAAGTTGATGTGTCCCCAGGAAAATTCACTCAACAAGCTAAAACTTTCACCACATGACAATCAGAATCAGCCACTCTTGTCCACAACCCCAGTCTTTGTCTGATGATCTAAAAACATAAGATATCAGATGGGAGTTGTAGCTTCACATGTTGTATATCTTAAAGTATCCCATAGAAGCATCCTTCTTCTGGGATCCAAGACTGTTAGACCAAGATGGATCAACAATGTTTTTGTTTATTTTTGCTGTTGTATTGTTTACTAAAAAGACTGGAGAGTAAACATTTTAGTTTTTAAGCTACAAATCTGTAGAGTAGGTTCCTCTTTTGCAAAATAGTCTTTCAAATATGAAAAATAGTCTTGAATTATGAGCTCATGGAAAAAGAGGCTGTGACCAAGAGTTGGCCTATCAGCCATGGCTTGAAGAATAGGCATTAGAATCATAGAGTGTACGTCATGGGGATTGGGAACCAAAATAACCTACATGGACACTGCTAGCGGCAAGGACAAGGCTACCCCCACCTTCTTGAGGTCCGATAGCCTACTAAGACTTGTTGAGAAAGAATCTCTGCAGGTGGATGTGCAGCTTCTTGCTCAGCCAACCTGCATTCCTCCTTTATAATCCTCTGTGTATATTGGAGTCCTAGGACAATCAAGGACTGATACTGGATAATGCCAGTTGTCCAACTCATCTCTCCACTTGATTATTTAGTTCCTCTTGTGCAAGGAATGTCCTCTGATGACATTCAAGTGCAATGCAAAAGTTTTCCCCATATATTTTCATTTACATTTTTTCTGTGTTTTTTCGAATTAACCTATATTAATTGCATGAAAAGACAGATTTCATTATGATACACACTGTCTCCTTCCTCAAATAGTGACAATGCCCCCTGAACCATTAAGCACCTCTATTTGTACTTCCAGACCACTTGAGAAAAGTGAGGAGGTGAAGACAAGGTGAGAAACGTCCACTCACCAAGCTTAAGGCCACAGTGTCCTCTTTGTGTCCCCTTCTTACTTGATATCTGTACTAACCTTGGTTTCTATCTTCTCAAGAATATTACCAGATAAACATCAAGACATTGGCTAAAAGTGACTTTTAGAAACCTAATAAATAATTTTTCTTACATATATACTCCATTCTAACATTTGTGAAATGCTTACAATAAACAAATTACCTGTTATGGGCTAGAAAGATGGCTCAATCTGTAAATTGCTTACCACACAGGCATGAGATCTTGAGACTGTGCTACAGAAACAAGACACAAAAGCAGGGCATATTGGTGCCTTCTTATAAGACTAGCACAGGAGCGGCAGACATAGAGGAACCCTGGGGCTTGGTGGTCACTGCAACCTAATTAATGAGCTGAGACTCTGTCTCAAAAACTAAGGTGGAGAGGGAATGAGGAAGACACTTAATCTCGACCTAAGGTATCCATACACACATGCACATACACATGTACACAAATACATGTACCACACACTCACAAACACACACACAAATTAACAATTATATAGCTGAAATTCTAATTTAATGGCTCATTTTGTATTTTGTTTCAGTAACTTGAGCAAACCTATATTATCTTAATGTCAGCCCTTCTGCTGCCTTGATTTCTGTCTAAAACATCCCACCATTGTTCCATTTCTCTAGTTTCAAAATCTTTCAACTGCTAGTGGTTTTCTATAATTGTGTACTTCTTTAACCCTGTTGTAGGTTAGTATTTTCTCAGCCTGGAACCCTCCCCATTCACTAATTTACAGACGAAAATCCAACTCATCCCTGACTACCAAGTCCAAATGTCAGACCTCTGTAAAAAAAAAAAATTCTTGTTGTGCTTGTTAAATTTAATTATTTTTTTTTCATTTTTTACTCCCAAGTAATACTTATCTGTAAGACAATGCACATGTCACTCAGCTTTCTAGTTTCATAAACTGTGGTTCTCTCCCTCTGGATTTGTAACCTCTTCATTCATCCTTTTTATCCTCTGCTGCCTTCTCAAAACACAGCATCTTAAATATAAATGCTAAGAAACAATTCCCATTTTAATAGAATTAGATTACCTATCAGAGCAATGCAGTGGTAGACACAAACAGCATTAATGATAACATTTTATTTCACTGTAAAAGGTGTTGCTTAGGAGCATGTCCTTGATTATTTTTCCTATGATCAAATTAGTTTTTCTACATCATGAGGTCTCAGTTCTATTGTGCATGCTTACCTCCCACCAATTCTGAAAACACTGCAGGAAAATCTACCATCTGACAACAGCTCATCTTCACTGTTAATATCCATCTGGACAGATTACACAGAAACACTGGTACTATAGTGAAAAGCAGGAGAGTAGAATTTGAGATTCACCATTTCCTAACTGGGTAGAAGTAGGCAGTTCCCTCAATGTTCATGAACTTCAATTTCTGTCCTGGTTTCATTTCTGTCACTATTATAAAATAGCCTCACAAAAAGCAACTTGGGGGAAAAGGAGTTCATTTTACATCACAAGTCCAGGTTAAAGTCCTTCACTGAATGGAAGTCAGTGTGGCAGAGACTTGAAACAGCCACAGTCACATCCACAGTCAAGAGCAGACGTAAACGAATGCATGTACATGCAGCCAGCAGCAGCTAGTCTTAAACAAGTTCAGGTCCCAAACATCATGAAATGGCATGGCCTACTTTCAGGCTAGGTCTTCCATATCAATTAATACAACAAAGACAATCCCCCACAACCAAGAGAATCCCCCACAGACATGCCTATACACCAGCCTAATCCAGACAACCTTTCAGTGATACTCTCTTTCCAGATGATTCCAGATTATTTCATTGACAACTATAACTAACCATCACACTTCTTTAACATTTATGAGTTCTGTTGAGGATCAGGCACAGGGGCCATTAGTAAGACAGTAAGATGGTACTTAAAAGATGTTTTAGCAATTAAATACTTGCATTTGAATTTCAAATTAGTCTACAACAGAAAGTAAAATTATCAAAGCTTCAATCTCAGCCCCTTGTTTTTGGTAATGTTGTTTTGACAACTTTGGCCACTACCAAAGTCTTCACAATAAATTAATTTGTTGGGAAGAATGTTTTGTTTAGAATCTATCTAAGTGATAGTTGGCTGACTGCTGTAATGGAAAAAGTGCATTTAAGGAAGTGAAAGTGCCCAGTTCTAGGCCTTCAGTGCTGGCCCCACAGAACCAGGTGACTTCGTCTTTGAAGAATCACTGGAGTTTCATTATCCCAGCCTATTTCTGATTGATTGTACAGTGGGCAGGGTTGAATGAAACAACTGTTAATGTCAAATGACAGACATCAACACTAGCTTTTATCAAGTATAAAGGAGGGAAAATGAAACAGAAAATAAAATTTTCTGTCTAGCAATACTAGTAATGAGAGAAAGAGTTATATAGAGAGAGGTTTTTCACTCATAGACATGTAAAATGATGCATCCAACTGCTTGAGGTCAAAACAGATCATTTCTTTGCTATAAAATTGCTTTGGGAATTGGGAAAATGAGCTGGGAATAGAGCGTGTGCAAAGGGGTTCCCTGGGGAATAGGCCCATATCTGCTACCAATTTTCTGTAGCAATTTCTATCATATACATCAAAATGTTTTTACACAGATTTGATTCATCCCTACCCTACATATAGAATCTGACACAAGACTTTGTGTAGCCTATGGGCTCAAGAAATATTTTATACAAATGAGCAAAAGACAGTAAGCATCATATAAGTGACAGGGAATCAAGAACCCAATTGTCTCAGAAAGAGACTTTCTCTCCAGGGACACATCTGGTGTTTCAAATATTGAAATGTGTCCTATGAGACACTTCTTTCTATTAAAAGTCTTATGATCACTTACAGTGCTTCAAAAGATAGAAGTACAATCCAATCACTGCGTATATAAATAGCAACTTTAAACCTTATTCACCCCTCCACAGTCTACACTAAGAGAATGATAATTTCTCCTTGACTGTAAAAGCACTCAAAATCTGAAAGCCAAAGTAATAATTGGCTTTGAAATATGATAAAGGTGTTTTTACACATATGTAATAAGTCACTCTCTGACCATTGACAGTTTCCCTCTACTTTCTGCATTTTATAATTAAATGCAGCAACATAGATTTAAATGGTACATTTTGGTGAGAAAGATATTCCAATATTTGTCCATTCAAGAATCAGAGGCTTGGCCAGATAAATGTCAACCCTGTCCTCTTGTGTACACGATAAAATTCTTTTATTCCACTTTGACAGTATCATTAGCTTCATCCCTTCACTACAGCAACTCCCATATCTTTTCTCAGTATTTATTACCTATGCTCAGCTTTGGTTTGAGAAAGAAGGTGTAAAGAAAGTAGCAAGCTGTTGAAGGTAATAAAAATAGGAACAAAACAGTAAGTCCCTGAGGGCAAAAACAATGATTCTCTGGACTTGGCCTCTGTGGTTGTTAACTTTGTAACATCTAGAATCATCTATGAGATAAACCTCTGAGCATGTCTGTGAAGCAGTCTCTAGATTGGGTAAAATGATGTAGGAAGATCAGTCCTAAATGTAAATGACACCAATATACTGAGATCCCAGACTGAATAAAAATGAGAAACTAAACTGAGCACCCAGCAGTCACCTTTCTGATTCCTGACTACATACTCAGTGTAACCAGCTGCCTCAAACTCCTGCCATGACTTCTCTGCCATGAAAGACTGTACCCAACCTGTGAGCCAAAATAAACCTTTTATTCCTTAGGTTGTTTTTGTCAAGGCAATCAGAAAACTAAATTAATAGAGAAAATTGGTATCAAAGTGTGGGGCTGTTGTTACTTCTAGGCTTTTGGAAATCGATTAAGGGAAGAATGTGGTAGTTTGGAAGTTAGGGCTATAGAAGCCCTAGAATATTGCAAGCAGAACTTAATGGTGGGAATTTGGAAGATAAGAATGCTGAGAAAAATGTGGAAAGTGGAGGCATTGCTTATGAGGTTTCAGAAGGGAACAAGGATGCTGAGGAGATCTAGACTAGAGTCACTGAAGTTATATTCTGGCAAAGAATTTAGCTGCATTACATGTGTGTCCTGAGAACTTAACTGTTACTGAATACAAAGGTAACTAGCTAATTTGTTTAGTGGAGGAAATTTCAAGGCAGCACAGCATTCAATCTGTGGCATAGTTGCTGCTCACCGCTCTTATTCAGATCTGCTGTAAGAGAGATCAGAAAGATGAAAATTGTGAAGTTTGTCAGAGAGAGCAAAGATGTTGGCAAAGAGAGTGCAGAGAAAACACCTGCGATTGCTAGTAATTTATTAAGGAGATTATTCCCATTAAACAAAAATCTCTTCATTGGCACTGGGACAGTAGGGAAGCTGTTCTGAGGGCAAGACCCCACCTTCAAAGGCTCTATCTTGTAAAATTCAAAATTCAGAGTGCCACTGAAGGGGTTCCCTGCTCTAAAACAACCACTCAGGGAAATGTTTTACTAAGCTTCACCTGGAAGGCACACAAAGGTCAAGACGGGCAGGCTGTCAGCAAAAACTGTCCATATCATATATTTGGTACTGGTTTTTCAGGCACAGAATATGCAAGAGTAAGAGGGTGATGGAGGCATGAGGTACATGTGGTCCAAGAGAGAGACTATATGTGCTACAGGCAGCAGAGCTGGAGGGAAGGGTATTTGTAAGGCTTCTGGAGCTGATGATTCTATCATGAGCCTAAGATACCACGGACCATAGGTTTTAGCATTTTCCCTATTGGTTTGTGTTCTTCCTTTGGCTTGATCTTTCATTACAATGCACCCATTTATCCCTATTAGGATGGGGATGTTTATTTTGTGCCATTTTATATTGGACATTTATTATTATTACTACTACTACTATTTTATGTGTATGAGTGTTTGGCCTGCATGTATGTAAGTGAAACGCATGTGCGCAATAATGCCCATGGAGGCCAGGAGAGGGCAACAGAGCCCCTGTAACAGGAGTTACAAATGATTTTTAGCCATCATGTGGGTGCTGGGGACCCAACACTGATCCACTTCAAGAATGCTCTTAAGCAATGAGCTATCTCTCCAGCTCCATAATTGTTCTTGATTTTGTAGATACTCACAGTTAAGCAACTGCTGTGAAGCCAAGCATGGTGGTGGCACACACCTTTAGAACCAGCACTCAGCACTTCGGAGGAAGAGGCAGGTGGATCTCTGTAAGGTAGAGACCAGTGTGGTCTACATCATGAATTCCATGCCAGCTAGGGCTACAGGGAGACACAGTCTCAAAAAAATAAAGAAAGAAAAAAGAAAGAAGGAAAGAAAGAAAGAAAGAAAGAAAGAAAGGAGGGAGGGAGGAAGGAAGGAAGGAAGGAAGGAAGGAAGGAAGGAAGGAAGGAAGGAAGGAAGGAAGGAAG
>NW_008330735.1:2885333-2899524 GCF_000622305.1 Nannospalax galili
TAAAATGAAACAGCCTTGAGTCTCAGAAGAGATTTAGACTTCAGACCTTTAAACAATGTTAGAACTGTTAAGAGCTATAGAGACTTTTGAATTTAGGCTGAATGCATTTTTGCTTTATGAGATGGTCATGAACATATAGGGACAGTGATAGGACATGATGGTCTAAAAGGAATATATCTCAATGTCAACTTGACCAGGAGTGGACATGAAATATTGATGTTGATTGCCAACATTAATGATGGTATCTAGAATCACCTAAAGACTCTGGGCATGCCTATGAGGGAGTCTCTAGTCTGGATCAATTAAAGTGAAAAGACTAACCAAGCATGTGCATGACATCATTCCATAGGCAGAGATACCAAATTGAATAAAAAAGAAAAAGCAAACCGAGTACCAGTATTAAATTTCTATCTGCTTCTTAGCTGTGAAGGCAATATGTACATCTGCCTTAAACTCTTGTCGCCAAGATTTCCCTGTGATGATGGATTATACCCTCAAACTATGAATAAAAATAAAACTTTCCTTCCTCAAGTTGATTTTCTAAAATACATTGTTACAGCAATGAAAAAAGTAATTTATATAATGCCCCAGAGCCTACCAGTATCTGGCACACATGGCATAAACTTTAATAGACAAAAATCTGTTTCCTGATAGGTAATAGAATAGTTAACTAGACAAAGAAGAAATTTGGGTGCAGAGGTCAGGATATATCAGCAGTCAGTAGACAGATGAAGGGGAATGACCATGTCATGGGGATGTGGTATGTACAAAGGCAGGGACAATAGAATTTGGTGCATGGTAGTCAAAGAATGGAACACAATATTTATAGGGCTTCAGAGCAGTGTGTATGGAGCCATTAGCAGTTCAGGAGTGGAAGACTGGCAGTAGTCAGAATCAGAGCCTTGATATTTCCTTAAAGAACTTGAATTTATTGCTGTTTAATTTGCAACATCTGACTATTATATATACTTTAAATGACAAATATCTTAGACTCTAACTCTGTGTAAAAGTTTTCTTTTGTGACCTTCACTAATAGGAACAAATCTGATTTGATCTTAGTGTGTTTTCTTGGATGAGTGTTCCAAATATATGAGAGTTTTAAAATATACTCTATGCATTTAATGAAGTAAAAGATAAAGCAGTAAATCATCATGACCACCATAATCATTATAATACCCATTAGTTTTCACTATCATGTGACTACCGTCATCACAACCATCACTCTTATCATCATCATCAAGTCTTTTCTGAGCTCTTGTATGTTTTATGCTGTGTTGACCTTTTAAATGTCACAGTACCCCCTGAAGTATGTCCTGCCCTACATTGCACACAATTTCACACAGGCTTATGGGAAATTATCTAGCATCCACGTGGCTAGTAAGTGACAAAGTAGCCAAGATCCTTAAGTAAGTCTGACTTCAAGTTTTGTCCTTCATATGCTGTTTCTCTTGATAAACATCTGTCCATTTAGTTATTTTTCTTCTTCTCAAAAGTAATTACCTTTAATGAGTCATTCAATTTGGTGTTACAATTTACTTTTCAGTGACTTGTATGATAAAATGTGCAAGATGCTAGATTAGCCTAGTCCTTAACTTTCTGGGCTAGATCTGAACTTCATCCCTAGATCACCATTCACCAAACACACTTAACCTTGTAAACCTAAAAAAGTACAGAAGGCTGAGACCATTTTACCAGCAATGGTAGGCTTTTTTTGTCTTCTTTATCCTCCTTAAAATTGACAGGTATCATTAAAGCCTCCTCCATAAAACTTTTCAGCAGTTAAATAGATCTCAGTCTCTTTGGGAAAGAGTGAAGGCACGTTTTTTAAAATGTTTAAACTGAATCTTCAGAGGTACAGCGTTGGAGGTTGTCATGACAACTTTTCTCTCTTCTTCCCACTGTTTTTTGTGAGTTTTTTTTTAATTAAACAAAACAAGAAAAAAAAAAGCAAATGCCCTCATTAGCCCATCATCATCTCCTGTGGACTCAGACCACTTCTTCCAAGTGTCTTAGGGTTAAACCACACCCCATAATATACTGAACTGACAAAAACAGGCAGCTTAGTTTCCCACTCCAAGAACAGAGCGTGAATCCGTTCACTCACTCATTCACTGCACACCATCTAATTTTCTTTCTAAAATGTTCTAATCTAGACATTTATGAATATGCACTTGGGAAAGGCCCTCCCCAAAACACTCACAGGAGTCTACCATGTAGAAGAAGTGAGAAAATGAACACTTTAAGGAAATATATAACAGAAATTCAAAATGCTTTGGGTTCACAGGAAAAAGTTATCTCCTTCAGGTAGCACTAATGGGTAAAGGTCCTTAGAAGAAGCGTTTACACTAAGCCTGAAAATTTGATCAAGAATTAATGATTGGAAGCTGTGTTAAACTGTGACAGGTCTTTCCCTGAGGGAAGACCCAAGCCTAGTACTTACCAAGAGGGTGTTTGGCTTGTAGTTTATATGATATGATGTATCTGGGTAATAAGTTCTGAAAGTTTCTTTTATCAATGCTAAAAGAAATCCTAGTCCAGGTTGAATCTAAATATTTTCTAAAGCACATTTAAAAAAATCTTCAGTTAAGAGACTCTATTTCTTAATTCAAAATTAATGAGCGTTTCTGTGTAAACCAGTCATGTTCCCTCAATTGCCTCATTTCATTATGTTCTTTGACCACACATTTGTACCACATTTATTCAGTGGAAGAGATTAGGAACTGTTTCAAATAAGCAATGCTTAATGTCCTCTCTCCTTACCTTGAGGCAGGATAAATGTAGTTTTTAACCCATTCCTGATAGTAAACATAGAAATTCCTGACAGTAAATATAGAAAATATTGTACCTTATGATAAAGCTGACTCAGTGGTTAAGAGCACTAGCTGTTCTTGAAGGGGACCCCAGTTCAGTTCCCAGCATCCACATGGAGGCTAATAACCGTCCATAACTCCAGTTCCAGGGGATCCAGGTCCCTCTTTTTGCCCCCAAGGGTACTACATGACACAGGCGAGCTTATGTACATGCAGGCAAAACACTCATACACATAAAACAAAAATAAATAAATAAATCAAAAAAATTTAAATGCACCTTGGACACTCAGTTAAAATGGAGCTAACAATAATGTTACCAAAGTAATTCTAAAGTACCCTGCCTTTAGGTTCTTTTTTTTAGAAGGTCACTCAACCAGCCTGTGGAAACTCCTCAAGCTTTTACTTAAAAATTTAACAATTGTCAATAGTTCCTAGCTCAATTCTCCAAAACTGAAGTATTTTCAAAGATCGAAGAAAATCATTTTTTTTGAAGACTAACTTGTTGATATTTTGAAGCTGAATTGCAGCTCTCCACTTACACATTGCAGGCCTGGAAATATCCTTGCAGTCACCCTATGCTGATCATAGACCTAGCATCGCATGCTAATCACAGCACTAATATGGCAGCTGTTTAAGTCCCTGGATAATTAAAATGGGAAAGCAAATTAATTATTATTTAATATATGTAGTTGGCTTGATAGCTAATTTTTAGAACAGCAAATTCATGAGACATAAAAATATAAATGAAATGATCCTAACAGATAAAAAAATCTGAGACCCAAAAAAATTTTGTGATAGTTCAGCCTTTATCTTCAGTATCATATAAAGAATTCACTTTTCACCAGCAGTGAAAACAGGGTATGAGACAGATAAGCTTTCATATAAAAGTACTGGGGAATAACAAAATATGACTTGGTACAAAGACAATCAAACCCATGGAGGTTAGAATGTGGAACTGACTTGGACTCTTTCAGATTCTGTTTTTAAGCCAGCCTTGGCTTACCACAATTTTCTGCATATCATTAAAATCTCCTCATAACTGCCACAGAGCACAATCAGTTTATGAAAAGCTATGGATTGGGGAGGACAGTGAGAGATCTCGGAATATTTCTGCCATGATGGCTGACTGTTCATGGCTTCATGTAAGGTCCAATGACTTTTCAAGTTTAACTATAAAGTCCTGGAGTTAAAGACGGGAAAGGATACATTCCAGTGGCTGCCAATTTACCCTGGACAACTCATCTAATATCTCTGTGCCCCCAACCCTGTTTTGCTAAAATGAGAACAGTGCATTCGTATCTCTGAGTCAAAGAAGGCAATAAAGAAAATGTATATACAATTATTAAGTGTTCAGAGGAAGATTTTAGATTTTTCCTAGATTCAAAACTTATGGCTTTTTTTTTGCCTTCAGGCATTCATCTTAATTGACATTTCTTCAGCTCTTCTAATACCACAGAGACTATGTCTAGACTTCAGGGCAATTTTATGCTGCGGCTACAGCGCAATTTATTAAGGGGAATTTCTTGTGTATATCTGTCACCTTTCAACCGTAACATCAAAACTGACAGCAGCTTCCTTAAATTCATATTAACATTTTTTTCCTCGGGCCTCTAAGCCTTCTGAGCTCACTTTGACCTCCTACTATCCCCCACGAGACTTGTATTCAAATCATCAATCCACGTCACAGATAGGGAAACTGAGACTCAAAGACTGGTCCCAGGAGATAAAAACGAATTTGCAATAGAAGTGAAATGAGGAAATGAAAAGTTCATGGTATAGGGCAAGGAAAGACACAGAAAAGAAAAAAAATACCAAGCAATACATTCCTTATCAGCTTGCTAAAGGGTATCATATATGCCCTGATTATATACTTAAAAGAAATTACAATAGTAACAATTCAGCTAACAGTTATGAAGAAATATAAGCCAAGTGTTTACATGTCACTTAATTCTCACAACAGTCCATGGGTAACAAGATTGAGTAATTTCCCTGTAGTCATTGAGTTAGTACAATAAGAATAAATAAAAATCAATGTATTATAGAGATACTTACACACCGATGTTTATTGCTACACTCTTGACAATAGCTATGAGACCAAGAAAATGTGGCTCAGCCATAAGGAAGAATAATGTTACGTCATTGGCATAAAAATGGACAGAACTGGAGAAAATCACATAAAATTATCAGTCTCCAAAACACAAATATTGCATGTTTTCTCTCATTTGTGGGTCCTAGATTTTGTATGACTATTTAAAATTATCTATGTGTATATGGCATGAAAGTAGACATGACAGTGTCCAAGGGTGGAATGGGATAAATCATATGTGGAGGGACATGAAGAGGGAGAGTACCTGTAAGCTCAAAGGATCCTAGTATGCAAATGGCCTTCTGTAACCCACTATGACAAATAAATAAAATTTAATAAATTCAAGGACAAATTGCTTGCTTAGGTAAATTAGTGTGGTGATAGGAGTAATAGAGATGCTAATAAGAAAAGAATGAAGCTTAATAAAGCTCTGAGTTCAAATTCTACTTGAACAGCTCATGGATTTTGTGATATCGGGTGTGCTACAATAGAAAACAAATGTAATGTGAGTCACATTACTCCCTTGACAGATCATGTCTAACTTCCTATTGCTGCACATCTTCCAGGATTCACCTTTCCCTCCTCCCCAACATCACCTCCCATCACTCACCAACTTGCTCTTTGGGGTACAACAAGTCTAACTTTCAGGTCAAATAGACCATTGCCTCTCTACCTCAGAGCCTCTCACATTCTGTTCCATTTCTCTGGAATATTCCTTTCCCCAAATCCTGCATCAATAGTTGAGTACCTCCACTGTATCTCAGGGGTCTTCTCCTTGATCTAAGTTTCATCACCCTAAAAGTCTATGTGATACACATCACTCTTCAGGCACTAAATAAGGATTATCAAGGGCAGAGCAGTTTTATCAGTTGCCCAAGATCATATCCTTAATGAATGACTTAGTAAAATTCAAAGTTCTGATTCCAAAATTTAGGTTCCTTAGAATTACTTAAGTTTTCCAAAATGCTTTAGTTACTTTTCATGTTGTTGTGACCACATACCTGCCAAGAAGAAATTTAAGGAAGGTTTTATTTTGGCTTAACAGTGCTGGGGATACAGTCCATCATGACAGGGAAGCATGATGGCAGGGACAGGAGGTGGCTAGTCACATTACTTCCAGAAAGCATGCCCATTTTTAGCTTGCTCTCTCTTTATTCAATCTGGGGGCCTGGCCAATAGAATGATGTCACCCAACGATAAGGGGGCTCCCAGCTTAATCAACCTATTCCAGTTAATCTTTCACTGCTCTACCTAGAGATTAATCTAATCTAGATAACCCTCACAGGTAAGTGTGGAGGCTTGTATCCTAGGTGATTCTAGATGCTGTCAGTTCGACATCAGTGTTAACCATTACACCATCTTAAATAACAGCAAATACATGCTTGAATCTGAAAGCTTTTTGACATACCTAGAGAGAAATGAGGAATCTCCAGTGTTCACTGCTTCCCTTCAGTTTTCTTCTAAATAAGAACATCTCAGTGTATACATTGTTTGCTTTTTTCACAATAACAACCCAACATTCCATGCTGCCCAGGAGTACATGAAGCTCTACCTACCTTGCTGACCTAACACACCTTCTGCCAAACACTGAAAGATGTTCATAGGGCAATGACTCTGTTCTATTCTTATGGGTACGGTCTGTCAAAAGGGACTTAGGATAAAATCCAAAGTATTTGGCCAGGCATTGTTGCACAGGTTGGTAATCTTAGCACTTGGAAGACAGATCAAGGATGAGTACTAGATGGAGGCCAGTCTGGTTTAAGTAGATAGTTCAAGGCCAGCCTCATCTACACAGTGAGACCTCGTTGAGGGTTGAGAATGTAGAGCAGTGGTAAAGGAAAACACATTCCTAATACTCACAAGATTCTAGGTTCAATTCCTCAGCAGGACATACACAGATGAAAATTATTTAGGTAACTGAAATTGTATTGTTATATTACATGAGTCAACCGACTTGAACAAGCTTCAAAAATTGAGCAATGCTATGTCATTCATGCATTTACTCAGTTTTAAAATGATATACTTGGCAGACACTGCACTGAGAATTTAACATACTACAAGGGATATATGAAATTTAGACAAGTCATTTCACCAACTTATGAGAAATCAGAAAAGAAACAAATCATGAAATGTACCAATAAATTATTGCAAATTGAGACTCTCAAGGAAAGGAACAGGGCAATGCCAGGAAATCGTGAAGCAGAGAAAGAATTGCTCAGTCTTTTCACATAGACTCAGGCCCAGTGGGATGTGCTGTTTCTACATGAAAAAAAATAAAATAAAACTGAGGGGAGAAACACAGAATTGTCAATGCCACACCCTGATTGGATCAGCCAGCCTTCTGTGATGGAGGTACAAGAAGAAGAGCTTAAATAGGGAGGCAGGTAGAGGCAGAAACCATCCACATGCCTGTACTGTCCCTGACTATATTCTAGGAGCTATTCCAGGTGCTGGAGAAAAGGCAAGGGTGAAGGAGAAGCTCATGCTGCACTTGGGTCGACATCCAGGGAAGAGTATGAGGTAACAGGCAAGCTGCATACTGCTAGAGTTCCACAAGGCATAGAAGACTTTGGGCTTTATTCTAATTGAAGTATAAAGTCAAGAAATAACTTAACTGATAAATATTTTAAATGTTTACCCTGGCTTCCTCTGTGTGGTGACACTCAGAAACATCCAGGATTATTGTTGTCATAATTTTGATTACTATCAATAATAAATATCCCAGGCCTCTCATGCTTGGATTTTGAAGGCTGAAATCTTATCAACATAGTGATGAAAGTTCCAACTCACAAGTGGGGATCATTTACAAAAGGGTACAACGTAACACAGTGCTGTTTGCTCTTGGAGTATGTCTCTAGATACTATCCAAGCTAAAGTTAACAGACATATTACTCCACAATGTTCAGAAGATAGAAGAAGACACTGAGGGAACATTGAAGGGAGTGGAAGAAAAAGTACCAATTTGTAAAGAGAGGTACAATTTACATTCATTCACAACCCTTCCTTACCTAGGGGATATGCTATCCTCCTCTCAACACAGACCTTGTTAGAAGTATTGGATTAATCACACTTCATTCTTTTTGTTATGTTTGGCAGCTTACTTACTGTGTTGGAAAAAGTGAACTAAATCGTCACCTCCTTTATTCTTGGGTAATATATGTTTCTCTTGAAATAAGAGATCTTTGTTCATATTCAGTTCCAGAAGTAACCTGAAAAGTATGCATACATTATTCAAGTTAACAAAATGAGAGATTAAAAACTGGTGTAAAGATAAAACTCTATTGCTGAAGTCAGGACATACTTCTAACATAGGACTTGGAGTAATGGAGCTGGAACTGACCTGGAAACCACCTCCCCTGAAGGCTGGCTTTCATGGCTTTGGGGAGTGCTACATAAGCTGGTAAGGAAGAACATCAATGGATGGTCCAACTCTACCTTCAAGGTCTAATAACCAGTTAATGACTGGCACAGAAAATGACATTGGTGTAGCAGGGGCACTTTTATCTTGGGGGTAGTAAATAGCTACCTAATCAGACTAAATGCCCACTCAATGGGAGGAAACTCATGTGTGGTACTATAAACATTGCCCAATACAAATGGCTGGAGAGGTCATAGATCTTAGAGAAAACACCATGGCTGCCACATCGCTAGACAATGTAATTTTTAACTATGTGCAAAATATAATCCTTAAATTTAAAGACAAGAATCCTAGTCACCACTCATCAAAGAAGCTTCTTTTTCAACAAACAGAGATTATTACAAAGTTTCACTACTGTTCACACACTGACATTGTTTGTGAATTGCCCAAGCCTAAGTGGCATTCACAATGCAACCTCTATACTTAAGGCTCACAGAACATAGAACAAGGGGTAAAGAGGACACCAATATATTCTTCAGCTCTCACCAATGAAGCTCCCTCATGCAACAGAGGATCAGGAACACAAAAGGTCACAAATGATCAAAGAATAGAGAGTAAGGGTCTACAGAGTGTGGGTTCTTAGACAGGACTCTTATATTAAACACTGCCCACCCAGGGCTCAGGAACCATTGCAGAAGAGGGAGGCAGAAAGTTTGTAAGAACTAAGAAGGAGGTGAATAGAGTCCTACAAGCTCCTGGGACCTTGTTCATATGAACCTACAGCAATGGTGACCTATGCAAACTCAAGCAAACAAAACCCCATCACAGAACTGTGGAAATGGGAAGCAAGCCCGAACCTTAGCCGAAGAGTTATTGGCAGTTCATTACTGCTGGGTGAGGAAATGCTGATCTTCTAAAAGGGAGGGACTCTAGATAGGTTAGCTAGACCCTAGTGCATGAAATTGCACTGAGGTAGGTCTGGGTACACTAAATTGGCGTGATAGACCTTAACACAAATGACAGAACATATGAACTCCAGTAGGGGGAGGGTGCCAATGGAGAAAGTGGTATAAAGATGATTATGATTGATTAAGATGGAGTAGGGGCCCAGACATTTGCAGACTGCCTGAGAGTGCCTGAATCCGGCCTCTGCATGGAGGTCAGCTTCCCAAATTATGCCATGCCCATCCCCCCACATTGGGGCCATATGAGCCCCTCCCACAGATCCAGGGCTAGATTTCTCTGCTCTTTAGCAGGGGCCCAGATCTTTTAAGATTTCCTGAGATTGCCAAAATCAGGCCTTTCCTTAGCAATCTTCCTAAATTGTGCTGCGATTGCTTGCTAGCAGGAGCCAAGACCTAGGAAGATGCCTGAGAACACCTGACTGGCTCCTGCCTTGGGCCTCAAACTTAATCCCAGTTGGTTAGCCCAAAGCACCGTTTCTTGGCTAAAAGTCAAAATGTCTTTGGGTCTTTTAGCAACATACTCTGTTCCAAAGTCCCAAAATGTCAAAAGTGTTTGGGAGCTTTTATCTAATCCCTAACAGATTTTAGGGTACCTCTTCGGGTGGGGGGGATGTTAGAGTAGCAAAATGCCCCATGGAAAAAAAAAGAAAAGAATGAAAGAGTACACAAAGTTGTCAGAAAAAAGGATAGGAAGATATGGGAGGAGTTGGAAGGGAGGGAGTGGTCATGGATTTGATCAAAACATCTTATATACATATATGAAATTCTCAATAATTTTTGTTAAAAAATCACATGTACATATGATATATTAAGTAACACTAAATGGACTCAGTAGATTGTATATACATATATGTGACAGTAATAATTAAAGAAAAGCTGGCTCCTGCTCTCATCACCATTGCAGTACATAGAGCTCCATAGAGACAGCACTGAGCAACTCTGTGCCTCAGTGAGGAAAAAGATTTAAACATGGGCAAAGAAGATCCTAAGAAGTCGGGAGGCAAAATGTCATCATATGTATTCTTTGTGAAAACTTGTTGGAGGAACACAAGTATAAGACCTTGATGCTTCCATCAGCTTCTCAGAGTTTTCCAAGAAGTGTTCGGAGAGGTGGGAGACCACGTCTGCTAAAGAAAAACGAAAGTTTGAAGATACGGCAAAGGTTATGAAAGAGAAATGAATACCTCTATCCCTCCCACGGGGAAACAAAAAAGAAATTCAAAGATCCCAACGCACCCAAGAAGCCTCTTTGGCTTTTTTCTTGTTCTGTCCTGAGTATCACCCCCAAGTCAAAGCAGAAGAACCACCTGGCTTATCTATCGGTGATGTTGCAAAGAAACTGGGAGATGTGGAACAACACTGCTGCAGATGACAAGCAGCCTTCAGGGAAGGCTGCTCAGCTGAAGGAGAAACAGGAAAAGGATAGCGCTGCCTACAGAGCTAAAGGAAAACCTGATGCTGAGAAAAGGGAGATGCCAAGGCTGGAAAGAGCTAGAAAGAGAGGAGGAGGAAGAGGATGAAGATGATGAGAAGGAATATGTTTGTTCTTGCACAGATTTTTGTTCTTGTCTACATACAAGCATCTAACCCCCTGTACACCACTCACTCCTTTTAAAGAAAAAATTGAAGTGTAAGGCCATCTAAGATTGTTTTGAAATTGCAGTGTCTTTTCTGTATAGTTAACACAGTACCGAATGTGTCTTTAGAGAGCCGTGTCCTGTCCTGTCCTGTCCTGTCCTGTCCTGTCGATATTTTCAGTAGCCACTAACCTTGCTGGTTCAGTACTGGGGCTGTAAACAGACATGGAAATTTAAGGCAGGCTCTTGGCGCATGGCCCGGATTAGTTCTTTGCGGATGGTATGTTTTTTCATCTTCTGTTGTCTTTGATGGAGCTTATATGAAAGTAATTGTTTTTCTGTAACTTGAGTACCATTCTATAATTACAAAAAAATGCCTTGTTGACATTCTTAATGTTTTTAAGTAAAAACAAGTTTTTTAATTAAAAAAAAGAAAAGGTCACAGAATTAGGAAGGAACGGAATGGCATGGGAGTTGTTAAGGGGAGAAGATGGGTGAGCATGATGGAAATGCAGCACTCATGTATGAAATTCTTTTTCAAAAAGTTTTGAAAAAAATTAATAATGAAAAATTCAGTAATTAATAAATGATGTATCCTTAAGGTATATAACAAGTTGGCCTTGTACCCATTGTAATTCGTGTTTGAAATGCAGAAAGCATTTAGTCCTTGTAAACAGTTTTAGATTAGCAACATACAGTTTATAGGGTGGTTTATTTTCTTTTTTGGAAGTTTTAGATATTTTCAAAAGTTTTGAGTGTCGTTTACATGTTTGAACTCTCCAAAAAGTAGAATATTCTCACTTTAAAATATTTGACAAAAGTTAATAAATTTTGTATACAAAAACAAATTAATTAAAATGTTGTTCCAGATTTATCAGATAGCTATAAACTAATATATTAGTTACTTTTCTGCTGCTGTGACAAAAACATCAAAAAGAATTGATTGGGCTTATGGTTCTAAAGGGAGGGGATTCCATCATGGTGGGAGGGCAAGACAGGAGGCAGCTAGAGGAGAAAGCTAACAACTTACTTGCTCAAGTGGGTACAGGAAACAGAGGCATAGAAACTGGATTTGTGATATGGCTATGAACTCTTAAACTCCACCCTTACTGACGTGCTTTCTCCAGCCAGGAGACACCTTCTAAACCTTCACAAACAGTGCTGCCAACTGAACAGGTGTTCAAGAATTTAAGCCTATGAGGGACACCTCATTCAAACCAAAAGTATCTAAACAGATTGATTGAGCCTTAATGGAAAACAAATTTGAAAAATTTCTATATTAGGTAAATTTCATATTGCTTTAAAGACAATAGCCAAACAGACTTTTCCAATACACATAATCACTTCTTAGGAACTGACACAAAACAATCAGAACACACAACCTGAAATCTGTTTATCACAACTCTGAAATATATTTTCAGTCTTCTTTCCTACCCCACGCTCCTTAACAAAAGAACAAAACTAGCACTCTGTACCACATATGGTATATATGTATACCTGCCCAGAACTCATAACAAATAGTAACTGATTAAAACATCTCTGATAAATGAAGGCTGAAAACACATTCAAATTGGTTGTTGAATGTTGTACATTATATGTCTGCTATTTGTCAATTGAAAGGGTAAATTTTTAAAAAAATTATTACTGAGAATTTACTAAAGCAAGTCAACTGCAACACTATCCCTTTTGTATTGCAATCAGATCAAGTTCAGGGAAGGAGACTGTCTCTTTTCAGAGGGAAAAGGTAGTAACTGCTCCTTGGAGGCCTAACTCATATTACTCTATAGCTAAAGGGTTAAAAGTAATCCATGACATCATGGCACTTTCCAGACTGTAATTAAATGAAATCATCTTGAAGACCTATTGTTCCCTAGATGGTTCTTTGGAGGAATTTAGTATAAAAGCTCTCCACCAGCAGCATATTATGGTGTGTTAATCTATCATTGGAATCCATTGCCAGTAATTCTTTCAATGCATTAGTGAGTACACTGAGGTTTACCAAAGGTCAACTACATCATCAGACCAGGCTCTCACTGACAGGATCACTTAAAATTATAGAACAATAATCCAAAGCATGATACATTAACTGAGTTCATCCTTGAGACATCCTAGCCAATCTTACGTTTCTAGAATATTTAACCAGTTCTGCAGAAGTATGCCAAATTCCCAACCCCTCCACATCTACAATGTCTCTCCTCCACATTAAGACATCCCCACCCCACAAAACCTTTGTGTTTAAGGTGGTTCTTTATCTTCATGTCTCTTTGTTTTATAATATCTTTAATATAATCTTTAATATAATATCTTTAATAGTTTTATTAATTATATCTGGGTCATATAGTTATGAATTAGCATCATACTTAATGTTAATAAGCTTCTGAAAACTTGTTTCATAGACAAAGATGCTCATTCTTACCACTGGCCTATCCAGATCAATTAGGCAGGAATAAGAAATAACATGCATGTGAGTCAGAAAGGAAAAAATAAAATCATCTCTGTCTGAACACATATGATCTGAGAAACTCTATAAACTACAAAAAACAAACTTTTAGAACTAATGAATTCAATAAAACTTAAATAAAAACATCATTCAGAAATTAGTTGTATACAAACACCAACAAAAAATTATTTGAAAGAAATGAATACAGTAATACAATTTGCTATAAATCATTTAGCAATTAATTCATCCAAGGGAAAAAGAAACACAGCCTGTGGTAAGAAGCTGTTCATATATTCCTATCAAAGCTTGTACACACATTCTAAGAACTAACTGGGATACAAAGACCTCTGACCTCTACATATGGAAGAGGTGCTCCAATTGCTGATTCTGGTCAGAGAGGTACAAAGAGACAGAAGTCCCCATTGTTTCACATCCCACTCAGAGTTGTGAATTTAAACAGTCGGAGCCCTTAAGGTCCCCATCCCCAGAGCCACTCATTTTTATTTTTCCACTTTTGGAAGTGAAACTTTATGGAATGAGACACACAAAATCAACCACATGTCATGGGAAAATAAGGAATTGTACATGTGCAGAGAAAGACTTGGGATCATAAAAGACTGAGAAGACCTTCACACTAACAACTGATCTTGGCATAAAGACTACAATAATCAATGAATTATTTTCAATGAATAATCAATGAAGCAAACAACTAGACAAGGCAAAAACAGGCATTCAACTCTTGGGAAGGGAACACAATCTAATTTCAAGAGTAATCATATGGTTGAACTTAAATGTCTAGATTTTATTTTAATTTTTATAATTTCGTATATGAACATTGTCTGTGCATTACTTCTATCCCTCCCAGCCTCCCACCAGTGCTTCCCATGTCTCCCTCATTCCTGCTAAATTCTCTTCTTTGATATTGTTGCTACATAAACACACACACACACACACA
>NW_008330735.1:2899599-2954304 GCF_000622305.1 Nannospalax galili
TTTTTCAGGGATCTAATCCCTTGAGAAAACTGATTTTTAAAAACCATAAAACAAAAGACAAAAGAGCATAAAAAGTAAAGCATAGCCCATTAACAGTAAAAATTACAAATAAATAAACTATTTTGTTTGTTTATTTATTGGTAGCAACTAAACTTGTAATAAAACTTGATGGCACATGTATTAGACAGAGTTTTAAAAGTCTTTCTTTATCAGGAGCAAGGCCAATCTAATCAAGGACTCCAGCAGCAATTCCAACTGCAGACCACAATAGATAGCTCTATATGGACGGACAAGTGAAAAGCTTCCACTCATGAAGCCCAATTATACAGAGTGGAATAAATGCTAGTTCTTCAAATGTAGAAACATGGCCACCTGGGTCAGAAACAGTCAGGGAAGCAATACATGCAAAATTACAAAATAAAGTACCACTGAATTCTAAAAAATGAGGCTTTACATATGAATCAACCAAAAATTATTCAAAATTATTATATTGAAGAATCTCAGTAAGCTACAAGAGAACAAAAATATACAACTTAAAGAATCAGGAAAACAACTCAAAAGCAAAAATGGAAGTTGAGTGAAGAAGGGATAACAATATTAAAAAGAATAAAACAATTCTGCAGCTAAAGAACATGAAGACTAAGCTAAAACTGTCCATGGACATTTCAGGAATAGACTGGGTCAAGTAAAAGAAAGAATCAGAGATGCGTTGAGTCAAGTCACCCAGGATTAGAAAGACAAAGGATATATGTTCTCTCTCACAAGTGGATCCTAGCTCTGAATCTTTAGTTTTGTGCATTTAACTTTGAAGACCTACAAATGCCAGGAAATTAGAATGGTGCCCTTAGGGGGAAGTTTTAGGGAATACAGAATACTAGGAAATCAGTGAAACAAAAACTAACAGGTGGTATACTATGGGAAGAGAAGCATAGTTCGAGAGGGAGTAAGAGAGGGAGGGCTGGAGGGGCGAGGGGAGAGGGAGGGTGAGGCATTGAAGAAACAAGGGTAAGTAGGAAAAGAATAATCAAAATGAAAAGAATATTAAAGGGAAATATGCGAACATACTATCTTATAATGCCAATAAAAATACAACAAAAGTTTGAAGGGAATTATCTTGCATGGCTAGATAATGCTACACCTGGGTGCAAAATACCCAATCCTGGTATGAGATACCTCCTTAGGAGGCCCAAGAGGCTTACAATGATTTTTTTTTTTTAAAAAGAATCAATGAAATATTAAAGACAACATATATTAAATTGTCCTATAAAAGTAATTTTAAAGAACAATGACAAATGGTGGAGAAAGGTTACAGGCACTGTGAGACACTAGCGAGAAAACCAAAGAATGCATTAGAGAGATATCAGAATGAACAAAGAAAGAAAAACAAAGGGAAAGCAGCTTTGAAGAAAGAGGATAAACCCTACCCAAGTCCAAAGATGAGAATGAACATTCAGAACTATGAAGACCAGAGGACGTCAAATAGATTAGAATCAAATTCTGAAATGTCAGAGACAAACTAAAAATTTAAAGCAATAACAGAAAAGTAAATTTTCATATTTAAGGCAACATTAAGAAAACTATGAATTTCTTAAAAGGGATATTGGTGTCAGGAAAAAGTAGAATTGTGTGTTCAACATGCTAATAGAAAAGATAGAAAGACTCCCTCTACCCAAGGACACTATGGCAAGTGTTAAGGGTTTCCACAAAAGCAAAAGCTAAGTCTGGCATCAACTTGCCTTAGGTGGTAGCACATGCCTTTAATCCCAGCCCCGGGAGGCAGAGGCAGGTAGATCTCTAGGCAGGTAGATCACTGTGAGTTCAAGGCCACCCTGGTCTACATAGTGAGTTCCAGGTCAGCTAGGGCTACAGGGGGACCTGTCTCAAAAAACAAAACAAAACAAAAAAAAGAAATGCAAAATAGAATAAAGTTTAATTTTAGTTGAATCATAGAGATCTTAAGTACCAACAGGATATGATTTTTTTCTGTTTTATTTTCTTATGGCACTGGAGATTGAATACAAGGCCTTGTAAATGCTAAGCAAATACTCTACCACTAAATTATTTCCTCAGCCCTCTGAGTAACAACAAGAAGGTATATGAGATTACAAAACTAATTTAAAACTAAGAATATAGGCAAGTAAAAATCAGTCTAATATTGTAACCATTTTGTATAATACTTTTAACTCTAGGATGAAAATTGAAAGATACATTAAGGTAATTAGAGTTATAATAATTATAATGGTGACATGGTTTATAAAACTATGAATTGTGACATCAAAAACAGAAGACACGAGCTAAGAGGTATGAATATTTTGAACCGGCACATACGACCAAAGTGAAATTGCTGTTATGTTAAAGTATAACTAGAAAGTTTATGTAAGATGAGACAGGGTCTCCCTGGAGCTCCTGCTGTCCTAGAATTCACTATGTAGACCAGGCTGGCTTTGAACTCACAGAGATCTGCCTGCTTCTCTCTCCCAAGTGCCGGGATTAAAGGTGTGTGCCACCATGCCCACACCTATGTAAAATTTCTAATAACGTAAAAATTGTATAGTAGATTCACAAAAGAGAAAGAGAAAGAAGTAAAAGCATAATGGCACAAAATGCAATCAATCCACATGGAACTAAAGAATGAGGAGAAGACTAGAACAAAAGAAACATAAAAATGGTGTAAAGGCAACTAAGGACATGGGACTAAGCAGTCCTTGTGTATCAATAATTAGTTTAAGTATAAATAAGTTGTTTAATCAAAAGACAAACTGGCCTAATGGATGAAGAAACAAAAGGCAATTAAATGCTGCCTCAGAGCATCTCCTTTATGCTTTATGGACACATTTATGTGAAGCTATACAAAGAGCTGTAATCATGCAAAAGGGAGCGGGGAGCTCTACTTCCATCAAAGTAGACTTTAAGTCCAAACCTATCACAAGAGACAATGTCATTATATAATGGTAAAGGCATCAGTCTATCAAAAGGGTACCTGAAATTTAAATATATATGTTTTCATATCAGAATAATTACATAAAGCAATATTAACAAAAAAAGAAAAACTAGACAGCAGTATAACAGTAGGGTAAATTCAATGCTTCCACAATTAGATATATTATACAGACAGAAAAATCAGTAAGAAAACATTGAATATGAACAATATAGAGAATAAACAGAGCCAACAGGCTTATATAGAACATCTCATTTAATAGCAACAGAAGACACAATCTCTTCAAGTGCAAAGCAAACCTTTTCCAGAACAAACCATATGTTTGACAACAAAGTGTTAGCAAACTCAAGGCAAGGGGTTGATATTAATAATCATTTCCTTTTCAATATTTATGCATTTTTTTATGTGTATGAGTATATTGCCTGCATGCAAGTGCACCCATGTCATGCAATGCACACAGAGGTCAGAAGAGGGCATTGGATCCCCTGGACTGGAGTTTGGACCATTGTTAGCAGCCATGTCAGTGCTGGGTACCAAACCTGGGTTCTCTGCAAGAGCCAGTGCTCTTAACCACTGAGCCATCTCTCCAGCTCCCAATAATCTTTTCTCATCACAATAGTATAAAACTAAAACTCCGTAAATAAAGAAAATCAGGAAAGCCTCAAATATGTAGATATAAAACATCGCATATAAATGTGTCAATGAATAAGTAAGAAGAAAAAAAAATCAAAAATGTCTCAAGGAAAATGAAATGGACAGATAACAAATAAAAGTTATGAGATGCAGAAAAAGCAGTTCAAAGAGGGCAGCTTATACTGATTAGATGCTTATTTCAGGAAGGAAGAAAAACCAAAGAATCAACTTTGTAGCCCAAGAAACTAGAAAAGATGGAAAATCTTTTCCAAAATTAGTAAAAGAACTAAAAAATACAAATCAGAAGAGAATTAAAGGGACAGTGGAAGAGCAACAGAAAATACCAGTGAAACTAAGAGCTGGGTATACAGAAAGGGGCAGGCTCATAGAGGTAAAATTGTAATTAAATGAGAAGACATTTAAACTGATATAACAAAATACAAGGGATTAAAAATGAATACTATCAACAGTAATGCAGACATAGGAAAATAGTTATCTGCATTAGATAAAGATTTAATATCCAAAATATATAACAAATGCAAATAACTCGGGAGCCAGAAAACAACCTGATATATAAAAATGGTCCAAGTACCTAAATGGATATTACAACAAAGGCATATGCCCATAAGTAAGTGAATTCAAGTTAAAAAATAGCTAATCATCAGAGAAATGTAAATTAAAAACACAGTAAGGTCTCACCTCATACCTATTGGAATGCCAGCTATTAAAAAAGATGAAAGTCAGTATGTGGCGCTGAAACTGTGGAGAAAAAGAAACCCTTGAACACTGTAGGAGGTAATGCAAATTGCTACAGCTATTATGGAAAACAGCCCAATAGTTGTTCAAGAATATTAAATTTAAAGCCACCAGGTGACCCAGCAATTCCACTTCTGGGAATGTATCCAAAGAAATTGAAAGCAAGATCTTAAAGGGCTAGCTGATCTCTACTGTTTATTGCAGTGTTGTTTATAATAGTCAAGATTTGGAATCAGTATAAATGCCAACCAATGGATGAAGAAAACGGTTAGTATATTTACAAAGAAATGTCATCTACCCTTTAAAAAGCGGTAAATCCTGACATTTCTACAGATGAACCTGAGATGCTATGCTAAGTGAAATAAACCATCCACACATAAATACTGCATTACATTGCTTATATGTGGAGTCCAACAATCTTAATTGCATAGAAAGAGTCAGCAGCAGAGATGGGAAAAGGATGGGAATGGGAAGATATTGATCGAAGTGCAAAGTCTCAGACTGGAGGTACAGTGTTAGCGATGTAAAGAACTGGATAATAAGTTCTGAACTAATATTTCAAGACTGGTTAAAAGTCAACTTTAAAGATTCTCAGTAGAAAAAAGAAGGCAATTGAAGGTGACGGTTTGTCACTTAACTAGAACAAATCTTTTCACAGGGACAGATCCAATATTTATAAATGCTTTCTATTGTTTGTTGGTTAAAATGGGAAGAATTATTATTTGTCAATGAATAGAAGGAAAGAATGAGGAGGGAAGGAAGGAGATGGGGGTATGTAAAGAGGGGGGGAATGAAGGAGAGGAAGGGAGGGAGGGAGGGAGAGAGAGAGAGAGAGAGAGAAAGTACCTAATGACAGTATGTTCCCAACTAAGCTAGCTGCTAGTCTGGAATATAAGCTAGTAGGAAAGCTTTCCTTTTATTTATCTATTATTTATTTATTTTTATTTCAAATGTATGAGTGTATTGCCTGCATGTATAAGAGCACCGGTGTTGTACACTGTCCATAGAGGTCAAAAGAAGCTGTAAGATTCCACTGGAACTGGAATAACAGGGAGTTGTTAGCTGCCATGTGAGTGCTAGGAATCGAACCCAGGTCTTCTGCAAGAGCAGCTGGTACTCTTAAACACTGAGCAATCTTTCCAACCCCTATTTTTATTTCTTGTGTACATAAGTGTTTTGGCTGCATATATGCAAGTGCACATATGTGTGCAATGGCTGCAGAGGTCAGATAAAGACAGATCCCCTGGAACTAGAGTTATAGATGGTTGTTAGCTACCATGTGGGTACGGGAACTGAATCTGGGTCCCCTATCAGAACAGCCAGTGTTTACCCTCTGAGCCATCTTTCAGGACACAAGGGAAAGTTTCTTTAACAAAGGCGCCTTTCATTTATGGGTATGTGAACCATGAAACATTTCTTCCCTAGCACCTTTCACAGATAAACAGCACCAGTTTATCTCAGCTTTATATTGAACAGAAAATGGTTTTTTTTTTTTTTGGTCTTCCTATTCACTTTTGATTGAGAGGTTAAGTCTAAGCAAACCTGACTTAGGCTTTAACAGGGAGAGTTGTGACAAAAGAATTTCCAAAAGATGTCAAAGTTCACCAATGTGAGTACAAATTGACCCTGATTTGTTGGTTTACTAAATGGTTATTAACAATGAAGAGTACAACTGTTCAAACCTACCACTGGCAGTAAGCAGCTCTGTTTCCATCAACATTTACGTGTAACAGAAAACTATGCTGGAATGCAGCAGCAATTTCAGGTGAACACCAGCCATGATGGTAGTAAAATGGTAAAAACACAGATAATGTGTTACTCAAAGTTAAAACAGAGATTTCCTTTTTAATAGTCCTTTTCAGAGGAAAATACAATATCCATCACATTTTTATTAATTTCTGGGTTGGAGATTGAGCTGTGTAGTTAAGCACAAATCCCAGGGTCCAGTCCCCAGCAGTACTAATTTATCTCACGTGTTCATTTTCATAAAAATGCTTTTGAGATTTGTTTGACAGAGCTGACACTAGGTGCTGTCTGTGAGAACTATAAATTACTGGAGTAAATCTGGTCGATTCCTCCAATAACTTCCTCAATTAGCTGATGGTAATTCTGTGGTTTCTAAATTTATCAATACCATTAGTTCATAGTAGACCTTTGCATCTCAGACCAATTATCCCTGTAGCCCCAGAAGCCTAAGCAAGGAGAAAGGAGATGGGTGAAATCAAGAGCCCATTGAGAGGGAGCCCACATGTATAGCTGGATGTGCTACAGCAGTGAAAGCACTGTCTGCCTCTGCCCTGTGGGGAAGTGGAAGCCAGTAAACTCCAGGAACCATCAATCTATAGAGTCTGGGATATTTCCTATAGAATGGTCCCAGAAACTCAAAACTATCTGTTTCTCACCAAACCAATGTGAGTAGAGATTATACATTAATGGAAAAGAAGGGAAGGAAGGTGGTATCTTAAACCCCATCACTTCAAGCACTGATTCTTCCTTCCACAGTAAACTAAGATCTACCCTCTTCCCATCTAAGAACAGGCATGATCTGCACACACACAGATGCTTGGAGACAATGTGATCCTCCAAAGGATGAGTCATGCTGGTCAGCGTATCAAAGATTGAGCTGGTACAAAGTATTACCACAGTGTTTCAGATATTTTCTCAAGGGAAATCACCCAGCAAGGGTCATTGCAACATCCCTCAAGAATGTTTTGGCATTAATTTTACATTTATTAAGCCATTGCCAACAGATGCCAACACTTTAAAAATTCTATATTTCACTTGGTGGATATCAGCCATAATCTCAACTAGCAGACCACCAGATCAGCAACAGTTTCGGCAATACAGTCACTTCATAAAACCTCCAGAGACATGAGGCTTCCTATTTTCTGTACTGGCATCTTTACCAGTCTGGCTGTTGTCCTTATGTCTATGGCCTCAGTGCCACACTGTAGCTGCCATGGTTCTAAGTATCAAAGACCCAGGAGTTAAGTGTGGAAGGAGAAAACAGCCCCCATCTCAGGCAACTCTTTATACTCATTGTCTCCCAAAAACTTGGCCCCAAATTGGGCTATTAACAAACACATCTTCAACAGAGCAGGAAGACCCACATGAGAACCCTCCCAGGGATGAGCAATGCATGGAGGTCTCCTTGCATTTTGGGTCTACTTCTCTGGAAAGAGACTCAGAGATGTAGCTTTATGAAGCTCCCTGGGACTATGCTGAGGCTCAGGACCCGAGGGATTTGAAGAAGGCAGGCTTAGGAAAGGAAGACACTGAACTGGGAAGCAGTAGAAGCTTTTGAAGATTTTCCCAAGGAAGTCTGTAGCAGGACAGATCGTGCAGTTGTCTTGTGTAGAGACAGAGACTTGAAAATCTGTGCCCCTAAATTGTGGCTCTTCAGGCACAGGTGGACCAGAGTGACAGGATAAAGCTACTCACTTTAATTATGGGCATTCTTCTATTAATATGGTTCATCTGTGAGCTGTCACCAGTCAATAGGGCTAGAGTTGAGGAAAAGACACTCTTGGTCTTAAAGGGTGGGGAATGGGCATGGGAATAGCATTCCTTAGGTGAGACCAATGCCAGTCTTCCAGCAGAAATTAAGGAGGAAAATTAGAAGGATACTTCATACTCAGACTGAAAGAGGCTATAATTTAAAGATGGTTATACTAGCCAGAGTGATCAACAGGTTCAAAGTGATTTCTATTAATTTATAAATGTCATGGGCATGAGAAATAGTTCAGTCATTAAGGGCTAAGGCTAACAATCAAAATGTCAAAATACAAATACGTTCTTCATAGAACCAGAAGAAAAAAACAAACTAATAGTTGTAGGGAAACATAACAGATCCTGAATAATAAAAACAACCCTTAACAAAGAGAATGAAACTGAAGATTTCATACTTGACCCAAAATAGCCTACAAAGATATAGTAACCAAAACAATATGGTAGTGTCATGGAAAAATCACACATAAGCCAATCAAACAAAGTAGAAGACTTGGGAATAAATCTGAATAAATTTCAGGTCACAAGAGTCTCAACAATAAATGGTGGGAAACTGAATATCCATATGTAGAAGAATGAAGCTCGACCCCTCCCAGCACCATTATGAAAACAACTCACAGTAGAATAAAGACTGGGACATGGGAACTCAAACTATGAAATCAATGCCAGAGAACACAGATGAATTGCTTCAGGAGATAGTACAGGGCAAATAGTTCTTGAATATGACTCCAAAGTTTCAGGTCACAAAAGTATAAACTGGCAAATGGGATTATATTAAACTAAAAGGCTGCCACACAGGAAAATCAGGACAGTGAAAAGAAAACCCCAAAATGGGAGATAATGTTAAAAATCTATTTATCTAACAAATAATTAACACTTGAAACATATATATAAGGAATTCAACTAAAAAAATATAATCTAAATAAAAATGAACAAATGACCCATAAATAATTTCTCAAATGAAGATAGAAAAGCTCATCTGGCTCCAACAGACAGCTCTAAACCCACAGTCATAGGAGCTGCCGTTCTTCATTTCAGTGAGCACAAAACAAAATAAAGAGACAGAAAAAGAGAGAGATTGGGGGAGGGATAACAGGGATAGAGTGGAGGTGAGCATGTTCAATATGTACTGTGTGAGATTGAAAACAAATTTAATTAACAAAAAATAGCCAACCTAAAATAAAAAATAATAAATAAAATATTTTTTAAAATAGCCAACAAGTATATGGAAAAGCAATTCAACATCACTAATCACTAGGGAAATACAAGTCAAAACTGCAATGATATATATATTTTTGGTAGGAATGTTGATTAGCATAGCCATTGTGGTGGCTGGCAAAGAATTTGGAGGCTCCTTAGGAATCTGGATCTGGAACTCTGTATGAAGTGGCAATCACAAACAGGGAGTATATCTGAGATAAGAGAAATCAGATTCTCCAAAAGATATGTGCATTGTACTTTAGATATTTCTTGCACTATTCGCAGGAAACAACAGAAGGAATCAACTCAGGTCCCCATTGATGAATGAATGAAGAAACACACATACACACATACACACACACACACACAACTGAAATATTACACCATAAAAATGAAATTCTGTCATTTGCATCGCCACATACAAAACTGTAGGATAATACATTACATGAAGTAAATTAGACACAGAAAGAGAAATGTCTCATGTTCTACTTACTGGTCTCAGCCCAGTAAAAGACAGAAAGTTGTTTACCAGAACCTGGGGAGGGAGGGAATGGGAAAGAGGAATTGTAGAAGAATAGTTCACAAATTCAGGCACTGTGGGACAGTAGGAAAAATTTAGCATTATTATTAGCAGTAATAGTAGTAGTAGTAGTAGTAGTAGTAGTAGTAGTAGTAGTAGTAGTTTTTAAATGAACACACAAAGCCCTGAGCTTCACTGTGGCACTTTCATGCGTTGCTCCTGTGAATCCTCCCCTTGCACTACTGGTCTATCTTCTCCCCCTACCCCAACCCTCAGTCATGTCACATGCACTCTGTCATCCTCTCTCTTCTTCTCCTCCCCCACGTAAGATCTCCTTTTCTCCTCTCCTGGTCCCATTATAGTTTTTAACATATTCCCACCCACTACATATATACAGAGATACAAAAATTGAAAGCCAGGACCCACATATGAGTGAAAATGTGGAATGTGTCTTAGTCTGGGTTACTTCACTTAACATAACATCTAGTCCCATTCCTTTTCCTACCTCTGTCATGAAGGAGGAATACTGTCTAATGCACCATAGCACAGGTGGATATCTGTGCTTAACAACAATTAATTCCCTTTTTTAAAACAGTAGAGAGGACTTTAAATGCTCCAACAAGAAAAAGATACACATTAGAGGTGATGGAGATGCCAGCTCTGATCTGATCATTTCATATTGATTGCATATATTGAAATATCATACTATGCTCTATAAATTTGCAAAATAAGTATATGTCATTTATATGTAATTTAGCCTCAGGAAAAATAAAACCACTTGATTACCATGCTTCTGTTAATTAATGGAAAGTAAATGTAGTACAAACTCTTCATAAGCAAGTCTATCATGCAATTTCAAATAATGTAATAAAAAGACAACTATGATTTTAAAAAAGAGTAATGAGAAACAAAGAAAGACAAAGGCTGGAATCAGAACTAGTTTGAACTCTACCCACTGCCTATTTCGAAACAGCCTGAATACTGAGTATTTGAGAAAACATAAGTGATCACACAGGTTGAAATTTTCACGTCTGCTGAAAACCTAAAGGAACACTTTAGCAGTTGATTTTAACTAATGGTAGTATGTATGTGCACATGCAACTAAATTAATCCTGCTCACTCCAGAGATTTATAATACTTGTGAGGAAGATCTCCCTGACAGAATCAAAATCTGCCTTCTGTAAGTTTTACACAATTTGTGAATCCTGCATCAAGATGACTGACAGATGCAACACAGAAATCTAGACCCCACCTCAGATCTATAGAAAACCAGAGCTTCCTGAGTTAGAATATGGACTATTTGTTTATTTTTAATCTATTCATTTTATATTCAAGCCATATAAGAGGTCAGTTTGGCAAGTCAGGACTTGGTGGCATAGGCCTATAATATTAGCTACTTTGGAGGCTGAATCAGTAGGACTGCAAATCAAATTTTGCCTGAGCTATAGAGTGAGCACAAAGTCAGCCTGGGCAAATTAGCAAGACAAGGGGAAAAAAAACTAAAATTAGAAAGGGTTTTCCAAAGGTAACTTTGGAAAGTGGAGTTCATGTGCAGTGAAGTCTATAATGTATTTTCTCCGCTCTATTACATCATATGGTAGTTTATAGTCTGCTAGGCAGGTGCCGTGCAGTGACTCTATATAAGCAGCTTGGCAACTAATGTTCTGTCCTGTCCACCTGCACCCTGATAAACAGAATGTCTGAAATATATTGAAATCTGAATTCTCACACCTGCATGATTACAGGCAACCCAGTGGTTAAAACAGTTAACCAATGTCAAACACAGACCCTGACATTGAAACCCAGATTTTAAAGGCAGAGATAATGGGTATGATTATGCATTCTGTATTAATTTTCTATTGGTACATGATACATTGCTTAAATACCAGCTATTATAATGTAAATTTATGATCTCAGACTCCCTGCATCAAGAGTCTTGGTATGGATTAACTGAGTTTCCTTTTAGGAGCTCTAGGCTAAAAAAAAGTTGACTGATGCTGCTGTCTGTTGTTCAGGGTCTTTTTTAAAATACACATGGTGTTTTATAGCTGGAGGGCTTAGGCCCTCAGATATCAGCAGCAAGCAGTTTCCTGCCATCTATCCCTCTCCAAGGGCCTTTCACATAGCAGCAATTTTCTCCAAAGCCAGAAATAAATAGCAAGCCTGCTAAAGTCTATCCAATGAACAATAATCACAGAGTAACATCTTATCAGCTTTGTCCTATAACATAGCCACCCTGAGAGGCATCCTCCCCTCTTTGCCTAGTTGCATCATCAGGAAGCAAGTCACAGGATTCCTCCCATTCTCAAGGGGAAGAGGCTGTAGCAAGACATCACTCATTCAGATTCATATAGTATGTTTACATAGTATTCAGTCAAGTTTCTGTCTCCAGATGTCCCCAGTATGAATTCATCCACTGGAACTTTGTCAGCCCATCTAGCATCACTCCCTTCAAAAAGACAAACTCTCCCTCACCCAGCAGTGATCAGCTAACAATAATTCCTCTGCTAATTTTGGGACTTCATGCCCATTTTTCCAGTTTTATGCTGGGCTTGTGTCTAGTTTGAGTTTGCATGGGTCTTGCGCAGGCTGTCACCATTGCCGTAAGTTCATATAAGCAAGTTCATAGAAGCCTGGAAAACTGCATTTCCTTGTGGTCATCCACCACACTTGGCTCTTAGACTCTTTCCACCTCCTTTTCTACAATAGCCCTAAATTCAGGGTCGGTGACATTTAACATAGATGTCCCAGTATCGTTTTCCTTGTTTTACTTCTCAACTGAAAAGAACTTTGAACACAGTTGGTCTTCATACTATTCAGTAAGAGAAGCATTAAGGCCTTTGACTGAGATGCTACATAAGAAACTAAATATGTAGCTACCCCTGTGAAAAACAGATAAAGGAAATTCTAGTCAGTATCTCTGGAGAGATTCTGAAAGTGCCTATATCACCAAAGGCTTGATAATTCCATTCAGTGTTACTCATACAACCTTAAGATGTTCAGAAATAGGATCAGAAAACAGCAAAACTCAAGCTTTAGTGTAAGAATCTTCTGAACAACTTATGAAAACACAGATCCCTGGCTGCCATCAGGCCCTGCCTTGGTATATCTGATATGCCTATCAATCCTTTTTAAGTGCAGATAGTTTAATCCACCACAATGTCTGGACATTTCTCTAAATATTTAATATTTAGAAATGAAATGTTTTAAGTGATCAAATCCCACAGCTCTATGAGCTGTTTTAATTAAATCTTTGCATACCATACTCTATTCTAAGCTCTAAGGTAGCAAGGATAAATATTTTTATCATGATTATATCAAAATCAGAAAATGTGGGGCTTAGTAGGTGAAGGTATTATGATATTTGTGTCCACATGATATACATGAGCATTTTGAATGATACCAAGTTCTAAGCATCAGTGATTGATGCTTCTCTCTGTTAATTTTCTGTTCTACTTCATATCTTCTTTAGCACATTGGTCATGTCATCCATACCAGTGGAACCAGCTTAGCCTGGACATAACCTTGGTGTGGTCCTTATCTTCACTTTCTGACCCAGGATTTGTGAGATGCTGCTATCAGAATGACTTGACTGTGGGACTCTAAAGTAGGTCCGATGCAAGCAATTCTGAGACAGACGCAAAGTTCTAGTGAGTAAAAATCTCTTAGTGGAATCTCTGATGGATGCAAACAGCATTTGGGACATCTTGCAATGCACAATAATATCAGCTATCTTTGTCCTTTCATGCTGTCCCTTGAGCCTTTCTGGGGGATTATAGTATTGAATCTCAACTACCTATGGTTATGAACAGATTATTAACACACTTGGACTAGTTTTGTTCATTTTTAATTTTTTCAGACTACTTCCTACTTGACATTATGTTCTAAAATATATGTACACAAAAATGTTTAATCAAACACCCTTTTATTTGTTAGAATCCAAAAGAAAACAAGTGGTATAAGTAATGACTCTAGACAGCAAATTTGGGCTCAAATTATTGGACTGAACATCTTTTCAGCTGGACAGCAATAATTATCTTGCTATTAATTATGAAAATGATGATGACATGTGATTCATGTTAATTTAATAATTACCTGAATTCAGAGAGGTGCAAGTGTACAGTGAAACAGCTTTGAAAGGAAGCAGGGAAATTTGTTTGGGACACAAGCAATGAAATGTTATGAAGTTGTCTGGTTTCCCTTGAAAATGAAAAATAAAATGACAGTATCAACATAACCAAATATTAACTCCAACAAGTTCATAAAGTGACTATATAGACTATGGAAGCATTTCAGTTGTCTTTGGTACATGGAACCAGAAACTTGGCTGTTAAGTTAGACCAGGTGTTTTCACAGGCCAGTTACTAAGTTAAATTATGCCAACCTCAAAGTCAACTGACCATCTCACATAATTGTTTCTCCAGTTCCTGTCTATGTAATGGCATGGATATACCATACATCCGTTTTCTGTCTTCTATCCCTTGACAACTCTTACTTAGTTCTAATCTACACAACTCGAGTTCCCAGCAAGTTCAAACTCTTCATTCAATTTTTTTAAAGGAAAACAAACAAAAACAGGGGCTAATGAATCCTTTGGCTGATCTTCTACCTGTTTTACTATTTCAATATTCCTATGCCTCTACTACTGTAGGGAAGCTGCGTATTCTTTGGGATCACTTTGTAAAATAAATAGCCATCAAGGAAGCTTTGGTATCTGGCTTGGCATTTTTTCTGAAGTCTCAAAATACATACATTTTTGTTAATTTGTAGAGAGAATAAAATAACAATGATTATCGTGTACAAAGAGGAGAAGGAAAACCCACAAAACTTTCACATTTTGCCTTGAGATAAATTGGTGAGTTTTATTTGCATGTTTATCTGACCAGAATTAATTCAACCACATCCAAACACTGACACTGGAAAAGTTAAGAACACTGTTCTCGATGCAGGTACTTTGATACGACCTAAATGTATGATGCTGATACAAAATGTATGATACATAATTTCCTTCCCCATTCTCCAAATTTCCCGTTTAACAAACCCTGCCCATAAATCGTACCTTTCTAACAGAGCTCATGTCAATTTCTTTCTTTACACTCTGTTCAGTCCCCATCCCCATTTCAGCTCTTAGCATTTTATCTTATCACTGTTACTTGAATACCTCACACCACTTTGCTAGTAATATTTCTGATGTATTCTGCTTATTTTGCTGATTCGAATTTTCATTAATCTTTCTAACTTCAAGGCCATGTAAGTAGGGGCTGGAGAGATGGTTCAGCAGTGAAGAACCTGGGTTCGATTCCTAGCACACACCCAACAGCTAACAACTATCTATAACTCCAGTTCTGGGGGATCTGATACCTCTTCTGACCTCCATGGGCATTTTACAAGGTAACGTGGGTATACTTACATACATGTAGACAGCACACACATACACATAAAATAAAAATACTAAATGAAATATTTTTAAAAGACCATGCCAGTGAATGTTCATAGAAATATTTATTATGTCCTAAATGCCAGATACTCTGGCCAGGCTCTAGGAACACGATGCTGAGCTAGCATTTTTCCACTCTCATTTTAGCATCTGCTTATATTATTCCTGAAATCTTCTGCCTATTGTAATGAAATATTTCTTTGTTCTGAGGAAAATGGCATCTGAACGTCTGAATTAACTGTTTTTGCTAACTGATATTCACTCCCTCTTCCCTTCCTTGTCTTAATCCTATCTTTAATACCTAGGATATATCTTCTCAATAAAGAGTCTAACCTGACTTGCCTGTAGGCAGATTTTTTCCTCTGATTTGTACTATATTTACTATTTTAAGCATTTATCTGACCCTTTCTGTGTACACAAGGGCACAAAAAGATTCACCGTGAAACCAATGTGATGTGTACTTGTAAACTTAAATTCCACTATTCCTTAGGTTTATATTATGTTATTTGTATCTATATGAAGGTCCTTATTTACCTTTCTAAAATTCTTTAATGCAATATTATAAAACCCAGTCCACATCAATGGTATCTCCTACAGTTAAAATTTCTTTTCTCTCATGGTTGGGCAGTGTGGACCCCCACTATTAGCCCATCTTGTTTCTTTGTTCCTACCTTTCAGCATCAGAGCTTCTCCAAAAGTAAAATAGGGAAAGAAGTTTGGGTTAGAAAAGATCTACTTAAGTTGCAGTTTCCTTGGGGCCTTGAATGCTGACTGGGTACATGTGTCATTATTATAATTAAACTATATTCCTGAGGATTTCTAACTGCGGCTTCCATGATCTGATGCCTTCCCTTATAGTAAACAGGATGGTCCACCTTTCCTGGAGCTTCTTTATCTTTCAAGGTAGTCTTAAAGGGGGGGTGCCTTTGGAGAAGCCCCTCTGTATTATTCCTTTGGGCATCTACATATGTACACATCTACTGATTACCAAACTCTGGAAGGCAGCTATGCTCACCACTGTACCACCAATGTGATTACCAAACTCTGGAAGTACAGAAATGTCTCATCTTCTACTGCAATCCTTCCTTTGAGGCAGGAATCACACGTTATGCTTCACATCCTAACAATTCCCGGGGGAAATAGGTTAAGCCATCTGAATAATTCTTTTAAAGAATCCTTTCTCTGACTTTTAAGTTTCAGAAGGCCAATCTCTGCTCCCTCTAAGTGGGATGCATGAATCACTTAGTACTCAGTGACTGTGCTCAAGAGATCATGGCTTCTGCAAGCCTACTATGTGACCTGGACTTGATGTGGGTAATGGGTTAATACTAACAGTTATTTTCTTTTCCACCCCCATGACCTATACTACATTGATGGTCAAACATTTCATTCTAGATATGAAGGGATTTAGCAGTTTAAAATCTGTTCTCCCCATCTCTCAGAATTTATCTTTAAAACCCTCAGTCAAGACCATTTTAGCTTGAATTTAATGCGTGCATAAACACATAATGTATGTTTTTAAAATAACAGTATTCTACATATGGTTCAGCAACCTGCTCTTTTCACTTGACATGTCTTGGATAGCTTTTCATATTTCAGTTTTAGTCATAGTATAGTAATGGTTAAGGATATCTACATGTATATCTCTGATCTGTGAATGTGTGAAGTCACCAGAAAATTTTTCGTGCATCGAGAAGACTTTTGTTTTAGCTAATGAGTATGATAAATGTTGCTGGTAAGATTAAACATATATATTAACTGTGAATGTTAATCCATTCTCACACAAATTACAGGAGGAAAAGTTCTGGAAGGTTGAATCTAAGAAAACAGAGGGCTACTTTGCACAAAAACATGTGAAGCAACAAGCTGTGCTGTTAAACTAAATAATGCCAGAATCTCACATTCTGAATTGCAGCAAGATGTAAGATGCAAAGGAGAAGAGGTAAGCCTTACTCATTGCTAATGACAGACAAGGCACTGAGCTAAGTGTTACATGGCCATGGTTAACCTCTTGCTTTGATTGGTCATATTCATGGACCTTGTCTCTCATTTGTTCTTTTATCACGAGGATCCAGCTACATCTGCAACCTCCAGTCTATCACCTATCACTCCTCTGCCAGGATTGCTGGTCCCACAGACAAATCACATTTATTGTGAGGTATTTGGGTACTGTCTATAAAATGTATAGCTACCAGACATATTTCCCACGTGGCTTGCCATTTTCCTTTGGCTGTCTACCTAATAAGCACCTGATGGTCTAGAACGGCCATGTCTCTGTTCAGCAGCCCCTGTTCTAGGGTGTCCCAACCACTCTGGAAGAGCTAGAGTCAGTATTTAAGAACATAAGAGCAGTCTCAGCCTTATCTTTCAAATTATTTGTTTTAAAACAAATCTGTTTTAAGGAGGAGACTCTTAGAACACTGACAAGCACCAGGATTTAAGAGTTCCTAAACACATGATTGGGCAATATTCAATCTCAGATAAGCTCAGGAAACTCAGCTATCTTTGAGGGAATGAGAATAAAACGTTCCTCGCTCTTCTTTGTGCCCTAATCATTGGGACATCAGACTCCATCATTGGAATTCCTTATTTTCTCTCAGGTAGGAAGAAAAGTTGTTTTTAATTACATCTTGTACTGATATTTCTAAGGAAATCCTCTTATAATCCCCCCCGAAGGACCCTTTACCTTATATTAGACAATCAACCTAATTGATCCTTCCTGCTGTGAGACAAGGCATTAACTGGCACCTAGGAGATCCAATTATGTATCCCAGAAGGTGATTCGTTCTTTCCTAAAATTAAATTACATTGTCAGGTGTGCCATGGGAGTATGGGCCTCAGAAGTCTTCTTATAATTTCTGCTGGAAATCACAGCTCTATGTGGTAAACATCATGGGTAGCACAGGAAAATATGTCAGTACCAACTACACTTTTCCAGATGGCATTCTCTGTCTTTTGAATCCATCTAGTAAATGAAGAGTAGACTAGAAGCATGAGCCTTCACAGAGTACTGAGTCCTCCGCTTGCTGTGCAAATTGATTCTATGGTACCTAGGACCTTTATAGAGTTGATAGTGATGACATGAAGAAGACAACTGAAAGAAGACCTTGTTACTCGTATTTTAAGAAAGATCAAGCTCCAACACCCTAGGCCACTGAGTGAAACAGCAGGTTAGATTAGTAGGCAGAAGGAATTGAAAAGCATGGCCTAGACCTTTAATCTTCTAGAGGGAGGAAGTTGTTAGGAGAGGATACTACAAAAAAAGATGTTGATTCTTCTAGTTGAGGATCTCTCTCTCTCTCTCTCTCTCTCTCTCTCTCTCTCTGTCTCTCTCTCTGACATTTGTCTCCATTGATATTACGCTCATTAAACAAGTGATAACTTACTTTGCACTTGCTTGCATTATGACCCACAGTATGGTTGCTTGTCATGAAAGACCAGTCTCTTGCTGTGATGTGGAAAGCAGAAGAGATATAGGCAAGTTTGGCCATAAGATCAGTCCTGTAATACATATGTAAGAAGTCTTTAATTATAACATATCTCCCAATTTTATAATAGACTCTATACAATGGTCTTATCATACATCAAGGCCCAAAAGCCTTGTATGTTATCACTCTACCCTCCACATCAAACCTCAGGTATTGGTATCTACCCTCTGCCCGCTCATAAAATGATTCTATATTTCTATGATTTTTGTCTCTGTAAGTCTTGCCTCACACACCTTTTTTTTAACTAGAAAACTGTGCTGTCCAAAACACACAGACATGACGTTTCAACAAGGAGAGAGTGAGAAAAATTGCTAGATAGGTAGCCACTGGCACCTGCTGTAGCTGATGTCCATGAACCATATTCTCTTTCTCTATAGTTTGAACTGCCTATAGGTCTAGGGGATTATATCTTTTGTGGCTGAGGGATAAGGAAGATGAGAAGAGAGTGTCACACATGTGCTTAAGATGACTAAAGCCATATAGTAGATTATTCAAAACAGAATCAGAATCCCCCGACCATGAAACTGAATGTGTGAAGAGAGGAAAAGAGAAGGTAGAAATAAATTAAAACTTTAGAGGTCTAGGATGATTTTGCTGAATCTATATAACAATACACTTAATTAGTTAATTCACTAAAAGTAGAAAAACTAATGAATTAACTATATAAGAAATAGAAAATAAAGAGCTTCATGGTATTAACACTTTCAGGCTTGATAAGTTTTTATCAGACCAGAGTATTATCCTGAGTACTAAAAGGATGCACTCAGCTTGACGGATCACAATTATGAATTTTAAAACAAAGTCTCATCCATAATTATATTAAAAATGTAGCAAAATTTGTTTCAGAGTTAGCCATTTGAACGGCAGTTTCTGGAATTTTTTTTAATGAAGCAAAGCTGTGGTTTATTCAGGAAAAAAAATAGCTGCACTTAGATTTAGAAATGTGTATGGAGGGACAGAGAGAAGAGAGGAAAGGAGAAGGCAGGAGGGAGATGAGGAACAATATTTTTAGTTAATGCGACTTAAAACATGTATATTTTGTTGTTGTTTTACAGCGTTGGGAATCAAACCCAGGGCCAAGTGCACGTTAGCAAGGAATTCCATGACAAAAACGTACCCCAGCCCTTTTCCTATGACAGATTTGTTTGTTTATTGTTGTCTTTCTACAGCGATTCTCAAACAGCAAATTGTATCAGTTAAATATGCACATTATATCCAGGGAGATTAATGGCTTTAGTAGAAAGATTCCTTATTGTCATGATTTAATGTGGCATATGAAAAGTGAACGTAGAATTTTGAGAACTTTAAGAACTCTTTATTTCAAGCTTGCATAAAAAAGAAAACCAGATTTAGTCAAATAAAATGAATTTAAAATCATTTTCAAAGAAATCAAACAGTTCCTCAGTTGTACAACAGGGAGAGATGTTTTCCCTCTCAAAAAAAATCCGCATTTTGAGTTACTGAGAGCGGTGCAAAAACACTTTGTGTCTCTGGAAAAATATGACCACTCTACTATTTTAGAACAGTTTATATTTTAAACGTGCAAAAGGAATAGTGTGTAAGAGCTCAGTTTGTTTCTATCTATTGTTTCAATGTGTTAACTTTATTATGGCCCTGAAAAATCAGAAGCTGTTATACTGTTGCTATAAATTGCAGTATGCACCGTACATAAGATTCCTGTTGAAGGGTTCCAACAGGGGAAAACTGAAGGTTATATTTTTTAAGTACAATAAAGAGAAATATATAGCACATTTCATATAGTGATGGGTTTGAATCCTATGTTTCCAGTGTTTCTGGCAGAACACAATAAAATACTAGGCATTTCAAAAGTGGAATTTAATGTAAGGGATTGATTGCACAGGTGTTGAGAGAAAAACTTAGAAAAAAAACAACCAAACTGAAAAGTGTATAAAACAGCTACCACTGCTTGGGATTCAAGGAGAAATCAGAAGTGTGTGGAATTATTGGAATCCAAGGCTCCTATTTATGAGGAGTGGACAGTACTCATCCCTGTAGGGACCTCCAGGTAAGGCATGCAGTGCAGAGCCACAGGCTCTCTATTCCCATTCTCCTCAACTCTCACCCGTCCTCCTGTCTCCCACCTCCACCCTTGCATTTTCCCCTTCATTCTGTGTCATTTTCATCAAATTCATTAAGACATTGTGAAAATTTAATACCAACATTAATACTTTAAAAATATATTTTACATGTAATCAAACTTACATAATTCTTTAACACTATTTTTGTGGAGATTCAACACAGAACAAATTCTTGCCTCTACCTATCTCAAACTGAGCCCCTGATATTTTAAATTCTAGCTGATCTTTCCTCTATACACAGGCATGCACATACATACATGCTAAGGATTCTCATACAACAAAGAAACCCATATCTAGGAAAGCACACACACTATCTACTCTACCAACTGCTTCCCATCTCAGTAAGTACTACCTCGTTTCTTCCTATTACTCAGACCATGAAGCTTGAACTTTATTTTTTCACATTTAATTGTGTGTGTCCTTCTGTGTGTGTGTTTGTGTGTGTGTGTGTGTGTGTGTGTGTGTGTGTATGTGTGTGTTTATCTGTGTGTCTGTGTATGGAGACATGTGTGTGCAGATGACCACAGAGACCATAAGGGGGTGTCAGATCATTTGCATCCAATGTTGTAGTGATTTATGAGTTACTATATGTGGGTACTGAAGACTGAACTCTAGGCCTTTGGTAAAGAAATATGTGCTTTTAGTTGCTGAGCCATTTTTCCAGTCCCTGAAGTTTAGGTTGACTCATCTTTCTCTTTCCTACTCTCAACAAATTCATGTGGCAATATTATTTCTACCTTCAAAATGTGTTCAGAATCAAGATCTACTGGCCACCCACGTTTCCAGCTCCTTGCTTCTAAATTATTGTGGTAGAGTCATTTCCTTTTCATCATTACTCTGCAACAGCATGGTGATTCCTTTACAATGTAGGACAGATTACATCTCTGTTCCCTTCAAAACCCACCTCAAGGACTCACCTTCCACAAGGCAACTGGTCCCGCACTTCCTGACTCCTCTTTTTCGCTAACTTACCTGCTATTTTCAAACACTTTCAACTCCAGCCACATTGGATTTTGTTTAAACTTTTAGACACATCTGTTCTGCCTCTACATAACCCCTAGGGCTTCATACTTTCTTCCTTAACTGAAGAAACGCTCTCCTAAGTATCTGAAGGCCTTGCTCTTCTACTGCTTTCCTGTTTGCTCAGATATCAACTCCTCATGGGGACATCTCTTTATCACACTGTTGAAACTGCACTTAGTTGCAATAGCTCTCCTCTCCTCTTCTGAGTACTCACAGCTAATGAAAATGCTACTTACGCCAGACTCTAGTTTTGTTTATTTTCTGGTTCCATTCAATAAAATGTAAACTCTGAAGGCAGGAACTTTTACATATTCTTTTCTTCAGTACTATGAAAAGTTCTTGGGCCAGGCTTGGTGGCGCATGCCTTTAATCTCAGCACTTGGGAGGCAGAGGCAGGCAGATCTTTGTGAGTTCGAGGCCAGCCTGGTCTACATACTGAGTTCCAGAGTGGCTGGAGCTGCAGGAAGACCCTGTCTCAAAAAGACAAAAAATAAAGTTCTTGAAGAGTGAGTCTCTCTCCTATATATATATATATATATATATATATATATATACACATATGTCATGATTGTTATAATCATTGTATATCAATAATCTTGAATCAATCATTGATTATGATTATATAGTCATGAATATAATGAATAGTCAAGTAGACATAATCCAATTCTCTATCTTGAACACTGTAAGGACATACTGTTGTCTAATATTTCAATTCTGTTTTCATTTTTGCTCATGTCTTTTTTAATGTTGCTGTATGAATTTTCTTGTATTAAACTCAAAGCCCATTCTTTCTCCTCAAATCACAGTTCAAAATCAAGTTTCCTTAATTTTTTTTCTCAGTCTTTTTGAGACAGGGTCTCCCTGTAGCCCCAGCTGTCCTGGAACTCACTATGTAGACCAGGCTGGCCTTGAACTCACGGAGATCTGCCTACCTCTGCCTCCTGAGTACTGGGATTAAAGGTGTGCACCACCACGCCTGGTAAGTTTCCTTATTTTTGAAACATCTGTTTTAACATTTCTCTATTAATATTTGTAGGTTCAGTAATATACTTTTTACAAGACTGAGTTTTTTCATTTATCTTCTATTTTTTATTGAGCTTTTATATATTTCATACAACAGTTCTTAATCAAATTTAGACCCCCTCCCTCACCCATTGCCTTTCCACCCCCACCCCCACCAGACATCATGTATTCTGCTATCCATGCTAAGTCCTATCCAGTCAAACATTTGTATCCCGATGTCCTTTGGTACAAATTCATCCACTGGAGTCTAGTCAGCTATCGTCATGAATCGTTGGTATGGCCTACTCTCCCTCACACAGTAGTGATCAGTCCACAATAGTTCCCAGACTAGGGCTGACCTGCTACCCATTTCTTTCCCTCCACTCTGGGCACTTGCCTGATTGGCTTGGTATGGGTCCTGTGCTTGAAGCCACCACTGCCATAAGTTCATATGTGCGAACTTCCAGTGACCTCTGTTCCTGAATCAGCCCTGGCTCTTACAATCTTTCCACCCTCTCTTCATCAATGGCCTCTGAGTTGTGGGTGGGAGAGGTTTGATATAGGAGTCCTACCCAGGGATACACACTCTGCAGTCTCTTATTCTTTAAAAGTTGGCAGTTGTGATCTTTTGTGTGCATCACACTCTGCTGTATAAGGAGACTTTACTGGTGAGAGTTGAGGGATGCATTAATTTTATCTCTACCCCTGTTCCGCTATGTTCCATTAGACTTAGGTGTAGAGGTTTCACTGTAGATAATTCTTTGTGTCTAACTAGCTTTGGGCTTCTGCGGTAGCGTCCATCTGTTGCAAAGGAAGCTTCTTTGATGAGTGGTGTACGATATACTTGTTTGTAAGTATAAGGATCCATATTTAGCATATGGTGAGAAATTTCATTTGCCTAGAGATATGACAGAGATAGGGTTTTCTCTAGGATCTATGACTTCTCCAGCCATATGTATTTGGCTCTGCCATCCGTGAGTTCACTCCCATTGAGAGGACTTTAAGTCAAATTAGATAGCTGTTGATTACCCCTCCCCCTGCCACCCAGATAATAGTGCCACTATCACATCAGTAGAGGTAGTTTGCTGCACTGGTCATTATAGTTATTAGGCTTTAGGGCTGTGTTGAACCATTGATTGATTTTCTCCCTTAGCAACTTGCATAGTATCCTCCAGAACTATGGGTGTTAAACTTCAGGTAGAAAGCTTCCAGGTCAGTTCCTGCTCCATTGCTCCAAGTCCTATGTCTAATGTATGTCTTCTCTTCAGCAGTAGGGTCTTATATTTTAAGGATTCTTATCTATAGCTCAGGTGATTGTAAATCTAAAATTACCATGTATATTTTCTTTAAACTTTGAGGCAGTTTCATTGCATTTCTTTACTTCTGTGAAAAGTTCTGTGAAGTCTAGCTGCCAACACTCAGGAAATAATCTAAGGCTTTTACTCTGGTTGCTTTTGAGATTTCTTTCTGAATCAACATAATTCATGAAGCTAAGAATTCATTATTTTAGAATTGTATTAACTGTGATCTCATAAAGCAATCTTGCTGTTTGATTGTTTGTTCTAACATTTCTAAATTTCTTCCTTGGAAATTTCTATTAAACATACATTTTGGCTTCTTAATCTCAATTTTCTGTATATTTACCCACCTAGGCATGTTACTGTCTGGCATTTGGTTACAGTAGTATATCTGTGTGAGATATATTTCAAGAACCCTCAATGAATACTTGAAACCACAGATACTAATTTAATTTGGAAGTTTAGCAAATAAGAGATTGATAATAACTAGTGATAAATGGAGCTACAATGAATTTCCTGATAAAGTTGTGGGAATGTGGTTTTTCTCCCTTCCCCCTCTCTCACACTATCTACTGTGCTCACCTTTATTCTTGTGATAACATGAGAGGATACAATGCTTCTAATAAGATATGAAGTAGATGACACAGGCTTAGTGGTCTTGTGTACTGTAGATTTCAAAATTTCTGAGAGCAAATTTAAAATATGTCTTCACAAAAAATAACAGACATTTGAGGTATATTAATATGTATTGAGGTGATGGATATGTTAATAATGATTTAATTGTCCCATATTGTATTCATAAATCATAATATCATTTTTACCCCATAGCATATATAGTTATAGTTAATTTAAAATAAAATAAAATTTTAATTTTTCCTGATATATTTAAAGCCCCATTCTTAAATAGTCATGATGGATCTAGTCATCAAATAGGAATGAATTATTTTGCCAAGTTCCAAAATGTTCCACAAAATAATTGATACTCTATTTCCTACTTCACCTTCATTGCCTTAAGTGTTACATTTTTTATTTGACTCTAATGCAGTTCTCAGTATGTTCAATCTTCCTTGTCAAAAATGCTAACATAAAGTAAAAACACTCACATACTACCAATTAGAAAGTCAAATTTACTTCTGGGAGGCCTGTGCCCATGCACACTCTCTGCTCCCAGGCCCTCTGTGAGGTTCGCTGTGACCATCTGTCCCCAAGCTGTCCTTACAAACTGACACAATGTCCCTCTAAGCTACAGGTTAGGGAATAAAGATATTTGAGTTTTCTTAGAGAGCTCATGATGTCCAGAAGAAGATTATTTACAAAGGCGTGGACACCCATGGACTTTTTTCCCTACATCTCACCTGAGCTTTCCAGATCCGCAGCCACTGGCCCACTGCCAAGATGGCAAAGCACCAGCCTCCTCTGTGGCTTCTACTGTGTCTCTCCTTAGACCTTCCCCCTCTTGCCATTGAAGCTGACAGATTGGGTTGGAGGGGTGACTGTCTCCCTCCCTTTCTACAAAGTCTCTTAGGGTTCAGACATCCAGCTATTGCTAATCCTTTCAGAGGACACACCTATCCAACACCAATGTAAAATAATTTGTACTACATTACCAAGACAAACAAAACATTACAATGCATGTATCCATATTCTCAGAGGAATAGGAAAACGAGGAAGAAGCTAATGATATTAAAACCAAGTTTAAAGGTGGGTATGGGGGCTGGAGAGGTGGCTCAGCAGTTAAGAACACTGTTCTTACAGAAGATCCGGGTTTGAATCCCAGAACCCAGTTGTTAGGCAGCTAAAACTCTCTGTAACTCCATTTCCAGGGGATCGGACAGCCTCTTCTGTCCTCCGCGGGGATTGCACGACACAGGTGCACCTATATGCAGGCAATACACGCGTACACATAAAAATAACAAATAAAATATTTTTTTTAAAAAAGAGTGGGTACGGCCCAAAGTTTATTTATCATATACGATCCAGTCCATCACTGGGGGAATTCAGGGCAGCCATGGCGCGCAGCCAAGGAGAAAAGCCGTTTCCTTGCTTGCTCCCAGACACACATTCCTCTCCTTTCTTACACAGCCCAGGCCCTCCTGCCCAGGGATGGCAGTGCCCCCAGCGGGCCCTCCTAGAAATCAAGAAATCAAGAAAATGCACTCTAGATCTGTCCACAGGCAAATCTGGTGGAGAAATATTTTCAACTATGGTTTCTTCTTTCAAAGTGTCAAGCTGACAAAATTAGTCATCACAGGTGTATTTTGGTTTATTCTTACAGTCATTCCAGCTTTCTTGTGATTGCCCTTTGAATCATTTCTTTTAACAATTCAATTGAATTGTTTAACACTCTTTTACTTGTACAAACTTTTACAAGTTTTTGTATATTTGTGTGTAAATTTTGCCTTCTCTAGAAAGGGCATGTTGAGTATTTAATATTGTGCCTGCTCTGGTGTTCTCTAACTTTGGATTGTTTAGTCCACTGGCATCTAATCTAATTTCAACATAGAGTTGTCCATTTACTTTTTTTAAAAAATATGTCTCATGTCTTTTTATTCCTTTTCTCCTTACTGTGTTATTTGGCTAATATTACATTTTATAATTTGACATGTTTAATCTTTTAATGATTTGATCATAGTTTTTGAGTTTTTCCTTAGTGATTGTGCTGTAATTTATTGGATATTTGTTTATTTACCATAATCTATTTCATATTTCTACTACCCTAATTCAAGTATAGTCATATATCAGTCATAAACCTGATATATATGGAAATATTACTCCTATAACTCTATCCCCTTTCTCTTTTCTGATCTATTATTTTATAGATATGCTACAAATCCAACAATATATTGCTATAAATTATTAATTCATAGAATTTTATCATGGTTTATATAAAGTCATGGTGTGACCCTTAACCTTTTCCCTTGCAAAATTTGAGTATCTCAAGTGATTTCTTGAAATTTCAGTTATTATACTGTTCAACTCTAAAATTTTCATTTTATTTTTTATAATTTTTATGACTTTATCATTATTTTGTATTTGAAGAGCTATTGCCATTCTTTCTTTTACTGAATCAATAATGATCTCCTTTAATTCTTTGAACATATTTGTAATGAAGTTTCTGTTAAATCCAACCCCTGGTTCCTCTCTTCTGTTCCATCTGCTCTCTCATTTATATGTGGCTAGTACTTTGCTCTTCCTTCATGTCTGTAACTTTTGGTTAAAAAAGGGATATTTGGGATAATACATTGCTCAGTTCTAAATATTGACATCCAGTCTAGTCTTACATGTTCTTTGCTTGTTTATTGTATTTAGTAACTTTCTTCCCATCAAAGTCAACTGATGTCTAGTGTGCCCTTAAGCTAGAGCTTTCTTGAACTATTTCAGATAAAATCAGTTCCTTTAAGCAGAAATTTGGCACTACGAATCTCCACCTGAGAAAAAATTTTAGGAGTCAGGGCTCTAGAGTTGGAGACAGGGTTTGTGTTTAGCTTTCTTCCTTACTAACAGTGGCTTTCATCTTCTCAGACTGCCCTTCCCAGAATATAACTTTAGTCTTGTATGCAAACTGGGGCCAGAGTAAAAATGGCTCAAGATGTGCAGAGCAGGTAAAAAGTTCTGACCACTTGTTTCATGAGAGCAGGTGCTTGGAGCTCCTTCTACCATCACACTAAAGGTTCTATTCTAATATCTGCCTTTTGTTCATTGTTCTCTAAGTGTTGTGATCCTTAGCCAGTGGCACCCTGGTAGTCTACCCCCTTAACCCACAATTAGTTCAGAATAATCTCTAGCTTTCCAAGTCTTCCAGATATACCCAGTTCTATAAGCCTAGAATTTTTGGAGACTAAATGTTGAATTGGAGCAGTAAGGTGGAGAATCTGCTTCTGACATTTTCTTATTTCTTAATAAAATGAAATTATATAAATGAAGTATTAAAAAATATCCTGCAGAATGACAATCTTTAACTGCAGCCCACAACTGTCTAAACCTAGCTGACAAGCATCTACTGTGACTTCCACGTGAGTGACAGTCTTTATCATGCAAAGAAATAAAAATCAGCCTGATAATAAGAGACTTATTCTCCAAAGAAGGCATTTCACTCCTTCTCCAAGATTGAACAATAAAGTGTAAATTTATCAGGCTGGAATTTTTCAAGTGCTGGTTTGTGTTGAATTCTTATAGAGGCAGCCTGTGTTTGCTTGGAGTATGTTTTCGCAGACTGCTTGCTTGTCTGGCTGGTTCTTAAACCAATGCAATACATCGTTTTGATGAACAAATAGAGCTAAAAATAGTGTTGCACCCTCTACTTGCTGCAAATAAAATAGATCTTGTTATTTGTATTAGTAGAAAGTAAGTCTACTGAATTGTAAATCCAAACCCCAGGGCCAAAAATAACTTAAAGTGCATGTCTGCTCAAATAAGCTATTAATATGGACACAAATGTGACTATTGCATTAATTCTGGCAGTTGTGAGGGGCAGTGTACTCCCATGTATAAAATCTTATATGACGCACCTTCTCCCAGGGCAGGATGAGGGCACTGTCAAACAGCTGGAACATAGGCAGAATTTGGTGAGGGAAGGCTCTCTAAAACTTGATCTGAGTTTCCTTATTTTAAATGACATTGTTGTATACTGCAAGGATGTCTTTGGGTCTGTTTCCTTATTTGAAATAACACTGTTGTGTTCTAAAAAGACGTCTGAATGAGAATAGTTCAGGTACAAACAGACAGTACACACCTTCAGTACACTCAGCCCTTGTATTCTAGTGGAAAACAGGGTAGTTTTTGTTTCTTTTCTTACAGTTAAAACAAACAAAAAAGTACATTGAATGAGAAGACTAGCCCTTATAAGGGACATCTGAAGATGAAAAGAAATCTTCTTTCCTTCCAAAAAATAAAACACTGTTTTCAATTCCTCACTTAGATTGACGGGAAATACTTTGGCATAAGCCAAGCCAAGCTCTTAAGCAAAGGCTCTTTTTTAAAAAGTCTACATTGCTTTTTAACTTCCTCTTGAGTGGAATGGATTGAAATTATTTTAAAAAGTCATCTATTTAATAGCAAATGCCCCTGCGTCCATTTGATGTATGAGGGTAGTGATTATATTACTCTAGTAAATAATTTAAAGCTTAATTTTTATTATCAGATATAAAAATGATACCAAAACTCTAAATGTACAATTTTGAACTTGAGGTGCTTTATTTAAAACTAGCAGGGAAAAAAATAACTGACTTTTTAGAGGACTGAAAAAGAGAATTCATTTTCTGACTCTCTTCATCAAAATATCTTTCATAGACTTTATTTGTGTGTATGAAAATTTTTTTCTAAGCATTAACTAAAACCTTTAGGAACTTAATTAAAGAGAATGAATCTAAGCTGACAATTGCAAGTGATTCATCGGGGGCCTACTTTTGGCAAAGTAATGAAGAAACATCTTTTAATAAAAAGGTTGGCTAATATTATAGAAATAGCATTGGCATTTCCTATAGACTGAAACTGAACTGCACACCCTTCAAAAGTATATGATGACGCCCTCACCCCCATGTGATAGTACTTTCAGGAGACTTGAGAAGTAAATAAGATATGCAGGTAGAGCCCTCATGTTAGAATTAATGCCTGATAAGGAAAATACAGCCTCTCTCTCTCCATCTCTCCTTCACTTCATCGATTGAGAACGCCTCCAGAGGGTACATCTGCAAGCCAGAGAAAGGGTGCTTGTCAAGAAGTAAACTAACAAACTGCTGGATGTACGAATTTTCAGCCTCTAGAGTTGCAAGAAATAAAGGTCTATTATTTAAGCAATCCAGTGTGTTGTAAATTTTTAATAGATGAACAAACTAGTAGAGTTTAGACACAGAATTTTTTTTATTTAAATTCTAATTTATTTAATTTGGCTTATTTATTAGATGCAGGATTTGAAATCCATTTTCTCCATTCCTTTGCCTCCCTAGGTCTTGATTGTCAAGATAAAAGTGGTTTTTCAACATTTAAATAAGAGCATAAATAACAACTACTGAACAGATACTGCATATTTGTTGAAAAACACATTCTCATTTTCCTCCCTTGCCCTGGCATTTTCAAGGTCTTTTGTTACACTTTCCACTGAGATACCTCTCTTCTATCTTCATGAGCTCTTTTTTTTTTCCAGAAAACACTGTCACTAATCTCTGATGGGATACCAGTAGGATTTGGTGTTATTGGTTTACTTATTTAATAGCAGCCTCTAAAACAGTGGAGTATCTATGAAAAACATTGGTGAACATGCCAAAGATTAGTCAATGTTGCATTTCCCATTCTTTGCAACATCTTTCAGTCCTTAAGAGCAATTCCTCTTCTTGCAGAGGACCCAGGTTCACATCCCAGCACCATCTAGTAGAACACAACCATCTGTAACTCCAGTTTCAGGGGATTTGATTCCCTCTTCTAGACTGTGGGAACCAGGTATGTGATACATAGACATACATGGAGACAAAATGCTCATATACATAAATAATTCTTTAAAAAGTTGAAGAAATATTAAATATAGAGTCATTATAAATAGAGATTATGTTCTTAAAACTAGCAAAAATAGAGATTATGTTGTTCTTAAAACTAACCAGGTCAGTAGCTGGAGCACAGTGGATGACAGAAATGTAACAGAGTCAGAGAAGTTGTCACAGACACAACACAGAAAAGCTCGTAGGACTCAGTGTTGAGCAGGTGAGGAGATAGGTGCATTTACAAAACTTTACTCACATTTAATCCCAACTTGGACTGATATGGAGGAGACAAATGACAGGTATTAGTTACTTTTCTCAATGCTGTCACCAAATGCTTGTCAAAAAGCAAATTAAGGGAAGAAGGGTTCATTTTGGTTCATGGTCTAAGAAGGACTGCAGTCTATCGTGACAGGAAGACAAGAGCCAGCTGTTCGCTTTCTGTCTGCAAACAGGAATCAGAGAAAGATGAATGCTGTTGCTCAGCTAGCTACCTCCAATTTTCTGTTTATTTGGTCTAAAACCCCAGCCTATAAGATGCTGCCACCCATATTCTGGGTCGGTCTACCCTCAGGTAAACTTCTCTGCAAACTTTTACACAGACACACCCAGAGAGAGATAGGTGGAATATGACAAGATGGGAGAGATGTCAAAGAACACAGTCAATAAAATAATTGAAAGGAATGAACCGAAGCTTACAATTGCAGGTGATTCATCCCTGGCCTGCTTTCCTCAAATAATAGATGACAACAATACGTTCAAAAGACATATTACACAGCGTGACAACTAAAACCAACAATACACCGTATATTTGAAAACTGACAACAGTAAATTTTATCTGTTTTTGCAAAAAAAAAAAAATGTGTACGAGGAAGTATATGCATTAAACAGGCTTCCTTGGCTATTCCATAATGTCAAACATATGTTTTATACCATATAAATAATTTATATCAATTAAAGTATTTTAAAAGTGGGCCAGTATTAAAATACTTTGAGGTAATTAGGTTTTGAGCATTACATAGACATATATCTTGCCATAGGAATGATACGCCCTGCATAAATACGTAGAAAAAAAGTCACTGAGTTCGAAATATAAAGGCAAAGAAGTCTTTGAAAGTTGGAAGTTCATTATCAACCTGACTGGATTTGGAAGCACCTATGAAACCTATCTCTAGGTGTGTCTTTTAATAAAAAGCCAAGTTAATATTACAGAAAGAACATTGGCATTTACTATAAACTGAGACTGAGCTGCATTCTCTTCAACAGCACATGATGATGCCCTCACCCAGCGTGATGGTATTTTCAGGAGACATAGGAAGGCTCTGGTGTCCTGTCCCTCCTTTATTCAAGAAATACACATAAGGCACCCCAATATGCCATGAAGTATCATAAATCTCTGAGTTTAAGGATCTTGTTTTCTAGTGGGAAAGATAGAATTTAAACAATAATCATATTATATAAATAAATAATAGAATACAAGGAAGAAAATCATGATAAGGTAATGAGATGTGGATACGATGCTGCAGTGATGCAGGAGGAATAGTTTACAGTGTTCTATGGCACATAAGAGGTACGATATTTTGGACACTATGTCATATATGTCCGAATGGATCCATTCATTAATCCATTCATCCTACAAACATCCAATGATGCATTCTTGGTCTAGGTATTACATGAGGCATCCAGCAAACTTGAAAGTATTGTGTTATGAAGTCTAGTTGTGGAATTATGAATTAGTTATACAATTAAACATTCTGATAATTGCCATAAAGGGGCAATGGATGCCATAAAATTTATTGTGTGGATTAAACACTCTTAGGGAATAAGAGAATATTTCCCTGAGGAAATTGTCTTTGAAAGATATCTGTGAGTTGAACAGATGATAAGAGATGAAGGATGGTATTTCCAGAAGGAGTGAAGCACATGTGTACTAAAAGTCATATGAGTATTGAAAGAACTTCATACGTTTTCAAAAATACAAGTTAGCTTTGTGCTGGCCATGTGACCTTGACTGGTTCACTTAATCTGGTTGGAAGGAAGGATGTAGAGAAAGAAGCTCTAAATTCTATCATTACTCCTAGGGTCCTGAAAAACAGAAGTAGTAGACATGCATAGAATTAGTAAAAGGATGCTTTCATCCCCCAAAGTTTTAGAGTTATTGCAAAAATAGATTGGTAATAAAATCCACGATTCCTATTTTTTTTTCAAGATTCCTATTCTAAGGGTGTTGCTAGTAACTGAGGATTCTCTGGGATGAATAATGTCATATTGCAAAACTTAAATTCAAGCAGAGGAAGTCTGCAACACAGTGCAGCATTCCCCCAGATGTCTAAATTCAGGTGACCCTGAATTAAACATTGAAGTTTTCTGTTGCATGGAATTTTTACAGCCAGCCTCCTGTCCCGAGCCTGATTGGAAACAGTAATCTAAGGTTTAGACTTGGTCTGTAAAAGGGGCCCACAGAGATTGCAAACAACCTCAAAACAGATTGAAATGTGGAAATAGCAGAATGGAGATGAGAACTGAGGTTTGGGAGCTAACCTGTCAGAGATATACAAATAGATTTAACATAGGGGAAAATGGCAGAACAGGGAAAATAGAGTTAACTAAAATAAACCACAAAGAGTTCATAGGAATCTGTCTGGAAAGGAAGTCAAGATGGAGGGTGTTGGGTGAATTTGAGCAAAATCATAGAGCTAGAGTCAAAAGGAAACAACACTGGAAGAGCTCCCATGAAGGAGGAAGATAAGAGAAATCCATTTTAATCACATTTCCTCCTCATGGGGCTAAAAAGACATGGCAAAAATTTGCTTCTAGCCTCTCCTCACCACCTCCTAAATCCTCCCTTCACAGAAGTAGAAAGAATATTGACGAGAAGATGCCTGCTTGTTCTTTCTATCAAATTAATTTTCTTCATCCCCCATATGTCAATCGTTACATGCAGCCTGTTCTAAATTTTGATCTAGTGCATTATTGATGAGCTCTTAAAAAGAGATTAGAACAATGATCTCCCACACTCTTTCTGAGAGAAAAATCTTCATGCAGAAAAGAACTGGAAATTTAACTAACAGGAGCCATCTCGCTAGTCATCATATTTATAGCTTAACCTTTGACAAGATCCATGCTACTTTACTGTATAAATATATTTGTAGACATACTATTTTATAAAATACTATGCTAGAAAATATATCTATTTACCAACATTTGATTGTATTTATATTAGCATGAATGAATAACACACTCAGCTATGAAGAAAATGTTCTCAGCTAAACTTAGTTCTAAAAGACACCCCTTAGCATTCCAAATTGGGTAGTACTGATCCATTTTAGGAGAGAATTTTATATCCTCAGAAACTCTTAGATATGCACTGAGGAATTCTTATTTATTTTTTTCATTGAATTTTTGAGAATTTCATACAGTATCTTTTGATTATATTTAGATTACCTACCCTATCTGTATACCTCTTTATACCCCTTGTTGAATTTCTTATACTCTGTCACATATGTTAAGGCCCATTCAGCCAAGTTTGTGCCCCCAAATGTCCTTCAATGTGCTTCTGTCAACTGGAGGCTGGTTAACATATTTAGTGTCACACAGAGAAAACCAACTTTCCCTCTCCTGGTAGTTATACCAAAAGTTCCTCAGCTAAGTTTGGGGCTTCTTACCTACTTCCTTATTTATATGCTGGGGTTTTGTCTGATTTGAGTGGGTATGGGTCTTGAATATGCTGTTAGCATGGCTATAAGCATATATGAATGACTTCCTTGTTGTCTAGAACACACTGTTTCCTCGTGACAATCTGCCAACTTTAGCTCCTACAATTTTTCCAGCACTTCTTCTGCAATGATCCCTGAGCCTTGGTTGGCAGAGGTGTGATACAGGTGTCCTATTCCTAGATTAAGTTTTCTGCAGTCTCTTGTTTTCTGTATTTTGGCCAGTTGTTCTGGGTAAATCACCATCTGTTGCATAAGGCTTCCTCATGTTCCATTATGTTCCCTGAGACAGGTGTAGAGCTTACATCGTAGACATGTCACTTAGGCTGGGTACCTCACGAACAAATATTCTCTGCCTTTGACCACATGTGGAACTTTGCAAGTCTCCATCTGTGGTAAAAAGAAGCTTCTCTGATGAGTGGTGAAAGCTACACTTGTCTACAAATATAAGGATACATATTTAGAATAAAGTAAGAAATTACATTTGTCCAGGGATGTGATAAAAGTAGATTTTTCTCTCGGATCTATAACTTCACCAGTTATGTGCATTTTGCTATGTTTACAGGACCACACATGAGTTCCTTCCCATTGAGTGTGTCTCAAGTCCAATTAGATGGCTGTTGACTAATCCCAAGATAAAAGTACCACTACTATACTAGGAGATATTATTTGCTATCTATGGGAGAAAGTTGGGTATTGAGGTCACCTACTCTTTCTGAGTTTGGGTTAATCTATGTCTTGAACCCCAGTAGTATGCCTTTGAGAAATTGGATGCATCAGAGTTTGAAGCATATATGTACATGATTATAATATCTTCTTGGTCAATTTGTCTCTTGATCAGAATGAAGTGACCTTCTTTATCAGTTCTATTTAAATTTAGTTTGAAGCCTACTTTGTCAGCTATTATCATAGCAAGGCCTGCTTGTTTCTTAGTGCCATTTGCTTTGGATATTTTCCCATCCTTTCACCCTAATGCGGTGCCTATTCTAGAAGGTAAGATGATTTTCTTGTAAACAACATAAAGATGGGATTTTTTTCTTAATATACTCAAGTAGCCTGTGTTTTTTGATTAGGGAGTTGAGACCATTGATATTTAAAGTTATTATTGAAAAATATGTATTGATTACTGCCATTTTATTTTCTGATTGTGTTCTTAATCTTGTTTTGTGTTTCTGTATTTATAACTTCATTTGTTTTTTTCTGTAACCTCTTGAGTTAGTTTTTTTGTATTGCTCTGATTATTTTCTGTGGGGCTGAATTTGGTGCACATAAATTCTTTTAGCCTATTTGTATTTGTGGAAGAATATTCTTTCCCCTTTGACTGTGATAGTCTGTTTTGCTGGGTAATAATCCTGGGTTGTCATCTATGATCATTTATGACTTGGTATACTTTGTCCTAGACTCTTCTGGCTTTCCTCATTTGCACTGAAAAGTCAGCTGTAATTCTGCAGTTCAGATGGGTTTTTCTTTATATGTGACTTGTAATTTTTTTCCTTCCAGCTTTCAGTGTCCTGTCTTTGTTCTGTATATTGGTGTTTTTACTATGATATTCTGTGGGAAGTTTCTGTTCTGGTTCTATTTATTTGGTGTTCTGTGTGCTTCATGTAGCTGTATGGTTATATCTTTCATTAATATAGAGAAGTTATTTGCTACAATCCTGTTGAAGATCTGGTCAATGCCACTGATCTGAGATTTTTCTCTTTTCTATATGACTATAACACATAGATTTGGTCTTTTCATGGTGTCCCAATTTTGCTGAATACTCCATTCTTGTAGGCGTTTTGTTAATTTTTCTATTATTTTTATTTTTATGTGTATGAGTGTATTACCTGCATTAGGTAAGTGCACCAGTGTTGTGCATGCCCGTGGAGGACAGAGTGAGTGTTAAATTCCCTAGAACTGAAGTAACAGATAGTCGTTAGCCTTCATGTGGGTATTAGGAACTGAACCCTGGTCCTCTACAAGAGCAACCAGTGCTGTAACATGCTGAACCATGTCTTGAGCCCCTAATGTACTCTATTATATATAAAATAAGGCCTATAGAGTCTACCTAGTATCTCCTTTATGTCCAATGAGTCCATCCATTGGAGTCTGGTTACCCTACCCAAGTGTCCCATGCTTAAAAGAAAGAGTCTCTGCCCCTCCCAGCAGTAATCTGGTGCCACAATTTCCTTAGGTGGGGTTATAGCGTCTTACCCAGTTCCTAATGTCTATGCTGGGACTTTTTCCGGTTTGAGCTTGCATGGGATTTGTGTATGAAGCCACCATTGCTATATGTTCATAAAAATAATGGACCCACTCTCTGTGGAAACACTGTTTCTGGGAAACTGTGTTTCTTTATGGTCACCCTCTCACACACCTCTGGTTCATACAATCTTTCTGCTCCCTTTTCTTCAATGATCACTGAGTCTTGGGAGCAGAAGTTTAATACAGGTGTCCTATTCAGGGATAAGTGCTATGCTGCCTCTTGTTCTCTGTACATTGGCCAGCTGTGGGTTTCCATGTCAATCAACAGCTGCCGAATGAGTAAACTTCTCTGGTGAGAGCTGAAAGATGCATTAATCTATAGGTATGACAAAAAGTCATCAAGAGTCAGCTTAATATGATAGTTATTTATCAGAAAACTAGTATTAGGTTCTCTCCTATGTGCCGTGATCTGTCTAGCCTAAGGGTCCTAAGCCTGATATCAATGTCAGTTGTGAGTTTCATCTTGGGAAGTAGACCCTAATTCCAAGTAAAGAGTGGTTGGTTATTCCTATAATGTTTTTCTAATTATTTTATTAGTGGGGAATTGTTATTGCAGTTGAAAGGATTCACCAATGAGTAAGAATGATGATTATTTTTTCTCCTTCAAGTATCTTGCAAGTATCAGGACTATGAATGTTGGTCAGTAGAGATGATTCTCTGAAGTAAGCACCAACTTTATTTCTCCTTACTTGTTCTATAGCTAATGTATGTAGTGTCTACAGCAATAGTGTCTCAACAACCAGTTCTGGTGGGTAATCAAGAGCAGGGGTAATGGCCAGTATTGTTGGAAGGTCTATGGGATCTATGGTCAACAGTTCTAGAGTGGGAGTCCATTCCTGGTATTGACATTTTTATTATCCTATGATGTCTAAAAGGAATAATGTCCCCCTGTTATAGAATAACTCATTTAAATATATTTTTGTATATATTAACATAATTTAAAAATCTTTTATAGTGATAGGTTTCCACACAGCGTTTACTAAAGACCGTGTTATTTTTCCCACCCCAAACATCTCTGACTTGCCCTTACACTCCCCACCCCATTTAACTATGTTGACTTCCTAAAAGCCACAATTCTCTTTAGTTTGTTTATTTCTTGACAATGAGCTTCTAACTGCCATTACGTGAAACCCTATAGCTCAGTGTTTTTTTTTTTTTTTTTTTTTTTTTAAGAAGTGGTGAGGCCACTGAGCCAAAGTTCATACTAGTCTGGAAGTCCCGGGAAATGACACACCCATTAGCAGATCTCCACCAGTAACACTCAAGAATTGACATAGGAATACCCAACTCCTCACATTGGTGGCATAATTCTGGGGCAACTATATATACTGACTCCAAGAGTTTCCTCATGGGATCAAGTCTCAATCACCCACTATTCCCACTCTATTCAATGCACTTTTTAAGTAAGCATCTTTCCCTGTGGGACTTTCTCCTCTCCTGATGGTCTCTGTACCTCTCAGATAAATGACTTGCATTTGAATTTTATCTCTGGAACTTTTATTGGAGTGATCCCATATCAGACATAAATGAAACTTCTCATCTTAAAAACTAAGACATTTTAAGGTTTTATGTATTTATGTGTGAGTGTGTGTGATAATTGTGTGCTTATCAGTGTGTGTTCATGTATAAGGGTAGTGGCATATGTGCCACAGCACACATGCAGAGATCCTTGGATGACCTTGGGTATCTGTTCTTGCCTTCTACCTTGTTGTTCTGCTCCTGTGTACACCCGAAGTCTCTTTTGTCTTTCTATCTCTCTGTAGGAACACTGGGGCTGTGCCTGGCTTTATTTAGGCCTAGACATGCTAACTCTGGTCCTCACACTTGCACGGTACATGCTTTTACTCACTTAGCCATCTCCCCAGTCCCCATTTTGAACTTTCTAATACACATTACCTTCTTTAAAATTTTATGTTCTACTATGTATGTGCCTTTATCTCAACCTTTCAAACAGGTATATGTTTCATATTTTCAAATGCTGCTAGGCTTAATAGGCAAGAAAAAGAAATTTATTTTTAAAAATTTGTTTTAGTATTCAGTTTTTTTAGATGACTATTATAATTTCTATTTCATCTTTTATTATTTTTCTGATTATAGTATTGGCTAATATTTTAATTAGCTATCTCTTGCTTTTATCTAATTTAATACTTTCTTTAATATTAATGATATTGCCTCCTTCTTACATTTCAAATTTAGCAAGTTGAGATTCTTTGCACTCACACAGACAGCATTTACTCCTAAAAAGTTCTTCATGTGAGTTTTGCCTTGTATGATGTCAGAACTATACATGTTTGTACTGACAAATCTTTCTTAGTAGAAGGATTTGCAGGGGAAAGCATTGCTAGACTAGTTTACTTGATTGTTAGTGCTTCAGTGAACATATATACTAAGTACTGAATTGTCTGCGTGTTAAAGATGCAATGATCTTGTGTGTTACTTTGCTAGCAACACTGGGGGGTGACTCATTTAATGTCTCTGCATTTTCCCTGCCTCATTCAGGAAGCAAGAACTTATCTCTCTTCTCAAATGGAATGTGATTGTAAACTCACATTGCTGTCATGAAGAGCTTCTTAGATACAGTTGCTGTCTAAATATAATAAACCACTAATGTTAAATCAAACTTTGAGTACCAACAGGCTTCCTAGGAATAAATTGGCCTTCATTCTTTCAACCAAGTCATCTATTCTGACCATTTTTGTGATCTCATTTCTAACCCTGATTAAGGCAATTCAAACTTTATGGTTTTTTAAAAGCATTTCTACTGATGTATCATTACCATTTCAAAATGCTTCTGGAATACAAATGTCACTCTGGGCAACACAGTCTGAGCGTGCTAATTCGCTCATTTACAGAACTGGCCTGCTGTTGACTTGCTATTTCTGCATACATAACTCTGATCAGCCAGACCTGATGTGTAGACCATTTATTACATTATTTATAATCAACTTTCCTTTTCACTGTCACAATAATTTCCAAATCTTGGCTGGATGCCTTTCCATTCAGGGTCAACATATTTCATCATAAAATATGCTAAATGATCAAGCCTCAACAACTGGCAGCACGGGGAAGTCACAGAACTGTAGATTCATAGTTGCTGCACTGCCCATTAGACCCCTTCTCCAGGAGGCCCTTTTTTTGCCTCTTTAGGAACTTAGCACTTCCTTAGGAATGAAAGGGAAAGGGAACAAGTCTCTGAGCTACATGCCTTACTTCTGACCCACCAAGGCTTTCCAACATCTAGGTAAGCACAAGAATATCAGACGGTGAGTTTCTGTACGCTGTAATGGAGTTTGATGACCAAACAGTCAACAAATCTATCAAACAACAGGACTTTTCTCAAGATCATTGCGTACAAGTACTCATTATCTTCAGAGGTTGTGCTAAATGCTTTTCAGGTGTACTCTCATCTAATACATATAAGGTTCACAGTATCACCATTTCATACATGAATAAAGTAAGGCATGAAGCTATTGTGTCACTCACTCAAAATCAGAGTGCTATATGGTTTTGGTTCTATATTTGTGCTAGGGTTTTCCATTGTAGAATTTTCTTCTTGGAAAATACTCAAATATAGAATACATAAGTAACAAAACAAATTGATAAACATTTCTATTGTATAGTGTAACTTTATATATAAAGAAATTGAAAGGAAAGAAATGGTCATTTTATGACAAGATTGTAACAGCTAGTTTGTGTATTATGAAATTCTACCTGATCAGTAAAATTATTGTGTCTATTAGCAATCTTTTTTGGTCTTTTCGAGACAGGGTCTCCCTGTAGCATCACGTGTCCTGGAATTCACTATGTAATGATTTCTTGGGAATGATAACAGAAGGCCAGAGAAAAGGTCAAAAGTGGATAACTAAGAATTGTATCAAACTAAAACGCTCCTGTGAAACACAGAAATGAATCAACAGAGTAAAACAGCAACTGAAGAACAGAAGAAAATATTTATACATCATAACCATGGTAAAAGTGATATTCAAAACAGATGAGAAATTCCTAGGAAAACAATAGCAAATAAATAAGCCAGGAAAACTTCAAATAGTCCAACTTAAATATGGGAAAAGGAAAAATAGACATATCCAGAACAAAACATAAATAAAGAACCTCATCCAACTGGGATATTAAAAGATGAAAAGACCCAATAGTACTAATTGGCAGGAAAATGTTAATTCCAAACTACAATGAGATATCATCTCAAGCTTATTATCAAAATAAAATCCAAATAACAAATGTGAATGAGGATGTAGAGAAAGGAAAATCCTTGTATAATTTGGTAGGAATATAGTTAGCAGAACTGTAATTCCATAAAAAGTTTAGACTATAACTATCATATGATTCAACAATTCTACTTCTGGGTATTTATATTAAGAAAATGAAGTCAGAATCTGTGAGACACCTGAGCTCCCATGTTCATTGAAGTTAATTAAAAATTCCTCAATGCAGTCTTATCTTCAAGTTCTGGGAGGCAGTCAATGGTGGTGGCAATAGCCTGCGCTGTTTCGGGAGTCTCTTGGACTACCCTGACTAACAATTCCAAGGCACGTTTCTCTTGTCTGGCACTGTGTGTTTTAGCATACAGCCTTCTGCTATACAAATGCACTCATATATTTATTTCCCATGTATTTTCAGTAGGCTTTTGAACTAATAATACTTTCTGTTTTTTACACCATCTAAGCATTACTTATCTCTTCTCTCTCTTCCTGAGTATAATCCTTCTTATTCCCTCCCCAGTTAAAGTAACCCTATTTTCCCCATTTTGCCCTTGATAATATCTGTCTTCTACTATGACCCACTCTCAAACTCCCATCATCTTTTACTACGTGGTTATTTTCCATTTTCATGGCTCCTGGGGTTATATCAGTATATATACTCATATATAAGGATTTGGAGCTAAGATCTACAAATGAAAGGGAACATACAGCACCTGTTTTTCTGAGTCTGTATTACCTCACTCAGTATAACAGTTTCTAGTTCCATCCATTTACCTGTAAATTTCATGATTTAGTCTTCATTTTACTACTGGGTAGAACTCCAATATATAAAATACCACATTTTCATTTTCCATTCATCATTTGAGGGACATTTAGGTTGTTTCCATTTCCAAGTTATTGTGTAAAGACCAGCAACAAACATGGGTGATTTAGTATCTCTCTACAGCATGTTGAGTCCTTTGAGGTTATTTCAAGGAGTGGTAAACCAAATCACATGATAAATTTATTTTTACTGTTTTCAAGAGTTCTCCACACTGATTTCTACAAAAGTTGCACCAGTTTGCATTCCCACCAGCAGTGAATGAGGGTTTCCCTTTCTCCACATCCTCACCAGCATTTGGTGTCAATTGTTATCTTGATCTTAGTCATTCTGACTGGGGTAAGATGAAATTTTAAAATAGTTTTGATTGCATTCCCTGCTGTACAACTCTATTGATGAAGATAGGGCATAGTTCAGACATAGGACTTGGAAAAATCAAGCTGGAACTGCCCTGGAAACCTCCTCCCTGAAGATCAACTCTCATAGTATCCTAAGATACTATGGAAACCGTCAATGGAAAAAATAATCACTTGTCCTACGCTGCTATGAGGCCTAATAACACAATGACTGGGCCAGCGAAATATCTTTATTGGTGCAGTAGTGGCATTTGTTGGGAATAATCAACAACTGTCCAACTGGACTTAAGGATACCTCAGTGGGAGGGAACACATGTGGTACAGTAAATATAGGCAAGTACACATGGCTGTATCATAGATCCTAGTGAAAAACCTACTTTTGTCACATCTCTAGACCAATGTAATTTCTTACTGTACTCTGAATATACACCCTTATAATTACAATGTACCTCTCACCACTCAACAAAGAAGCTTCTTTTTGCAATAGATGTGGACTACTACAAAGTTCCACAACTGGAAAAATGCAGGGAATAAGTGTCTGTGAGGTGCCCATCCCTAAGTGATGTACCTACAATGCAACCTCTACACTTAAGGCACAGGGAACAGAGCAGAATGGGGAAGAAAAATATTAATGCATCTTACAACTCTCACCAGTGAAGCTTTCTCATGCAAAAGATGGTGATTAACTCAGAAAGCCACAACTGGCCAATCTGCCTAGAATGAGGGCCTGCAGAGTGGTTATCCATGAATAGGCGACCTATATCAACCCTCTGCCACCCAAGGCTCAGGGATCATTGCAGAAGAGGGATGGAAAGATCATAAGAGCCAGAAGCAGTTGATGATCATAAGGAAACAGTGTTCCAGAGAGCTGAGATGTTACTCATATGAATGTAGAGCCATAAGAACAGCATGCACAAGACCTGTGCCTGCTAAAGCCAGACAAAATCCCAGCATAGAAGTAGGGAAGTGAGTAGGAAGTCCCAACCTTGGCTGAGGAACTCTTGGTAAGCCATAACTACTGAGAGAGTGAGAGTTCATTTTCTTTAAGTATGTGACACTAAATAGGCTCCATTGGATGGATTCATACCAAAGGGCACTTGGGGACACAAACTTGGCTAGATATGCTTTAACATATATGACAAAGTACGTGAAATCTGTTTTAGGGTTAGAAGAGCAGGGCAGAGAGAGAAGGTAGTCTTTATATGATCAAAATACATTGTATAAAATTTGCAAGTGTTTAATGAAAAATTACAATAAAAATTGTTCAATGCATGAATGAATAAAAATTAAACAAAAGATGATAGTTGTACATGAAATATAGTATACACACATCCAAATTTCAAGCATAAATTCAGGGAAATGTTACTATAGATGACAAAACGAATTCATGAGTAGATCTGGAAGGCATTATTTTAAGTGAAATCAACTAGATACAGAAGGACAAATATTACAAGGGCCACTAAGAGTAACAAATTTAAAATAATCAAATTCTTAGTCACTGAGAATGGGATGGTGGTTTCCAAGATTTCAAGAAATATTAGTCAAAAGATACAAAATGTTGTTATAAAAGATAAGATCCTAGAGCTCTGTTGTACCACATACTACTACAGTTAACAATGTAAATATTTTATATTTAAAACTTTGCTAGGAGGTTTCATGGTTTGAATATAAAATATACCCCTACACACACACACACACACACACACACACACACACCAGGCTCATGTGCTGAACTTTTGTTATCCCAGTGGTGGTGCTGTTTTGGAATATTCTAGAAACTATTGGGTGAGGCCTAGTTGGAGGAAGTGGATTACTGGGGGCAAGCTTTTAGAAATTAAACCAGGGCCCAGTCCCTTCCTTATTCTCTGCTTCCTGTTTGCCTTGAGTAGACCAGCCTTGTCTAGGACACACTCTTGTCTTCCGTGAGGTTCTTCCTCACCAGGTTCCCAGAATCCATGAAACCAACAACTATGATCTGAAATCTCTGAAGCAATGAGTTGAAATAAATCTTTCCTTCTTCCTTTAAGTTTATATCAGGTATTTGAACACAGTAATGATAAAACTAACACAACAGCATAGATCTTATGTTAGACTTTCTTATCACAAAAAATTAGTAGTAAATAAGATTAGGGGACCTTTAGAGTTGATGGAAATGTTTACAGCATTGAGGATGATGACCATGTCACAGGGTTATTTTTATTTCCAAAATCAGCCAGCTGTAGATGTTACATATATACAACTATTTATATGTCAGTCATATCTCAGTAAAGTTCTTAAAAAAATAAAAAAGTATTTGTGAAATTATGAAGTTAATAGGCTCCCAAATTATTAGAGTAGATGCTTGTGCATCACATACATATATCAAAATGTAAATGTTAGGATATATACCAAAATGCTCACTAGTTGTAGATGGATTATTTAGATGTAAATATTTTCTGTGTTTTATAATGAGAAAACATTCTACAATAGCATTTATAATTTTACAGTTAGAAAAATTTATTAAAAGTCATTATGAAACTAGTCCCTTTTGTCCCAATTTTGAAACGGACCAATTGCACATCTCTTAGGAGAGGCGGATGGCACTTGTTGTGGAAAGAGTGGAATGAGTTATTTATGTCTCAGTTATCTGTAGGAAGCTGGCCAGCCATCTCTTTGGGGTGGGGCAGCACTCCATCTGGGGTAGCTAATTAGTGATGATAGCTGCAATCTGTAAAGTTGCTGTTTTGCTGAAGTGAGAATCATTCCTTTCTTGGTAGAGTACCAGCTTCTTTTAGAAACTACACACGTCAAGGTTATCTTTTTAAATAATCAAGGTTTTTTAATTTAAGGTCTCATTTATCCTGCAGGTTAGCATATCAATAAATTAAGAAGCACAAAGAAGAACAAAAAGGAAGAAAGAGAGGGAAATAGGAAATGAAGAAGAGAGGGGAGAGGCATAATTTAACTTTATCCATATTTCAAAAGTACCTGCCTGGGAATGACATTTTTAAAGCTGTCTAGTTCAAGTGTATCATGTAGATAAGAAAAATCTAAGTCTGATCAATAAGAAAGGGTACTTGGTATTCAGAAAAGGTATAGATTTAAGTTAATAATAAAGCAAATTAAGAAGAGATCACATGGAAAAAAGGGTTTATTTTTGGATTTATTTTTGTAGTCTTTCTTTCATTTCTGGATGTGCTGAAAGGATTTCTACTAAAACAACCTGATTGTCCTCAGTGCCTTTCATTCTTGTCTGTGGACTCAGGGCAAAAAGGCAAAGGCCCATGTTGAAGAACCGCTCTTGAAATTTTCCTTTAGCTAAAATTAATACAGCTACTGGCATCTGAATGCAAGTACATGAAATCTGATAGATTTCCTGAAAGTAAAGACATTAAATATTGAAAGGGGTAAGAAAAAAATCAATACAGAAGAAATGAAGCTTCAAAAAATTGAGACTGAAACTTTCTTTGTGTCCTAGATTTAAGACTGAAACACAAGAAGAAACATACCCACAGCTTCTGTGTGTACGTTGAAGCCGCAAGGCAACCTCTGCCTTGGTGGACTGCTCTAATGTGTATGAAGGGGTGCAGTGGAAAGCATGGGGAACGTGGAGGCTGAGGGTCTGCCTTTTAATCTGTTGTGTAACTCTTCCTTGGAGTCTATTTCTATTCAATACCCCTAATGGAGAAGGCAATGATAGACCAAAGAAAGGATACCTCTGGAGTCCTGCTTGGTGTACCATGAGTTTATTAGGGTTATGTACAGAGTATGGCAACACTGCAACAGCTGCATCACTGCAGAACCCTGTTCCAGCATGGATAACTACTCAGAAAGCTGCATCATGGGAGTCCCCTGGGCAGGTTTCCCAGGCAGCTCCACCACTGAGTCTTATTTTCTGCAGATGGACCTAGGGGACTCCTGAGCCTTCTCTCTCCTTCCATGTAGAATGTTAATAGAGTCTCATGCAGGTGACCACAGTTGTTTTGAGTTAGGACAATAGTATTTTTGTCCAACCCAGGGGAAATAGCCACCAAATAACATTCTAGCTTTTCTACTTGTAGAGACATTCCTGGATTCTAGCTTCTCTCATGTTTAAAGTGAGACACAATAATTATTTAATAAGATAGCTGTGCAGACAGATGTATGAACATGTATATCCTATTGCATTTCCTCTACTCATTCCACATGTCAGGCCAACTTCCACATAAGGCCCATCAAACCCTCACAAAATGGTGTCTTTACACTTTAAATCATCCAAATTACAAACACTATCACTTCTAACGTTCCAAAGCAGGATCAAGATCTCAATTTTTCTCTTCTCCATACACTACAATTTTTCAGCATGGCAGCAGAATTCACCATGATTGTTCCTAAGAAGGAACAAGTTAAGATTTATTCCTTCTCTATGAGTTCATGTGTAGCTGAAGGCTACATAACAGGAAATAGTGCCAAATAGGAGAAACCTTATTTTGAGTTGTTGGCCAGGGTAGTCCAAAAGACTCCCAAAATTACACTGGCTATTACCAAAACCCTTGATTGCCTCCTAGAACTTGAAGGTAAGACCCTATTGCTGAAGTCGGATCATACTTTGGACACAGGATTGGGAGCAATGAAGCTGGAACTGACCCAGAAGCCACCTCCCCTGAAGGCTAGCTCTCATTGCTTTGGAGAGCACTACAAAAGCTGCTAAAGGAGAACATTAATCGATGCTCCAACTTCAGCTTCAAGGCCTAATAAGCACACCAACGACTGGCACAGAAAATGTACATTGGTGTAGTAGTGGCACTTTGATCTTGAGGGGTTGATCAATACCTACATAATTGTACTTAAAGTTCACTCAATGGGAGGAAACTCATGTGTGGTACTGTAAACATAGTGAAATACACATGGCTGGAGAGGTTTTAGATCTTAGGGACATTCCCAAGGCTTTCACATCCCTAGACAAATGTAATTTATTATTATGTGCAAAATATGGATCCTTATATTCACAGACAAGAATCCCAGTTACCACTCATCAAAGAAGCTTCTTTTACAACAGGCAGAGACTATTATAGAGTTCCAGAACTGGTCACCCACAAACATTGTCTGTGAATTGCTCAAGTCTAAGTGGCACATCTACAATGCAACCTCTACACCTAAGGTCATGGAACATAGAACAAGGGATAAAGAGGGCACTAATGTATCTCTCAATTCTCATTAATGAAGCACCATCATGCAACAGAGGGCCAGACACACAAAAGGTCCCAAATGGTCAAAGTTTACAGAGTAAGAGTCTGCAGAGTGTGAGTTCTTGGACAGGACTCATATTAAAATCCACCCACCCAGGGCTCAGGGACCATTACAGAAGAGTGGGCAGAAAGACAGTAAGAACCAGCGAGGAGGTGCACGACCACATGGAAATAGAGTCCCACAAGCTCCTGAGACCTTGCTCATATGAACCTATAGCAAAAGTGTCAGCATGCACAAGACCTATGTGAACTCAAGCAGACAAAAACCCCACTTCTAACTGTGGAAATGGGCAACAAGTCCCAAACTTGTTGAAGAATTATTGGCAGCTTATTACTGCTAGATGAGGAAGAATTGATCTTATTAAAGAGAGGAACTATAGATAGGCTTCCTAGATCCCACTGGATGAACTTGTACTGAGGAATGTCTCAGGACACTAACTTGGTACAGTAGGCATTAACACAAATGACAGAATGTATTAATTTCAGTGGGGTGGGAGTTAAGGGAGGGTACCAATGGGGAAGGAGACATAAGGATGATTAAGTTTGATTATGATGTTCTATATGAAATACACAAATATTCAATAAAAAATTTCACACACAAAAAGATTCATTTCTTCTTAATGCAGTGTGCATCAGTGGTGAAACCTCAGATAAAGAGAAATAGGTGTGTGATTGTGTGTGTGTGTGTGTGTGTGTGCATGCACACATGCGCACATTTGTTCTCACTGTGAGTGACACTGACTTGTTTAGGTAAGAACCTCTAAGCCTCTTGAATGCATGAGCAGACATAACATTTACTGAGCAGTTATTATGTATGTTCTCTGTACGACATAATAATTCATCAAATCAGCATTATGATCCTTCTATGGATGAGAACATTAGCACAGAGGTGGTATTTTTCTTTTTCTTTCTTTCTTTCTTTTTTTTTTTTTTTTTGGTCTTTTTGAGACATGGTCTCCCTGTAGTGACAAGTGATCTGAAACTTGTTATATAGATCAGGCTGGCCTTTATCTCATAGATCTACCTGCCTTTGCCTCCCAAGTAGTAGGATTAAAGGCATGTGTCACCATGCCCAGGCAAAGATGCCATTTTTCAGCTTAAAAAGTAAAAGTTAGTATATGAGTCCATGGAACCAGAAAGTTCTTTGGTAATAAGATAATTAAATTATATGGGGTCAATGAAAGGACTCAGTGGGCATTTGTTCCACAAGCCTGATGACCTGAAGACTTGAGGTTGATTCCTAGAACACATGTGGAAAGAGAGAACAGACTCCACAAAATTGTCCTCCCTCCTTCACATGCACACCACAGCATCTGCCCATCCCCATATCACACACACAAACACACACACACACACACACGCAAAATAACAAATGCTTTTGAAAAGATAATTAAAATATAACATAATAGCACTTTATGATCTGTTAAGAAAAAAAAAATCTTGCTTCTGATACAGCACCTGTATAGGCCAAACCACTACCTCAAACACAGTGAATCTAAACACCAAAGTTCACACGGGAAAAGCAAAAGGCAAGAGTCAAAGACCTGTGATCATAACTCCAAGGACCAAAACCAGGCTTAGGTGAGGAAAGAAAAATATAAGCAAACACAAGTTAAGTCAAAGCAGCCATGTCTTATCCATCAGAAGCAGCAATAAGCACATGCTGATTTTTCTGTAAACTTCCAGGCCTCAGTATTTTTTCCCTTTTGGTTTTATTACAACATGCTATTTTCTGTAGGATTTCATTTTTATCATTTATGTTAAGTATGTGGTTCTTCTATTCTGAAATTTTGAAAATAACTTATATCTGTTTAGAAATCAAAGTGCCCATAATCTTACACCTTTACCTATGCCCAACCATGTCTGGCACTTATTTCTAACATTACCTACAATCCAGTTCATATCCTAATTTCTTCACTTCTTAAGCTAAAACATAGCACCTCAGTGTTAGTCTTCTCATCCTTAAGTGAGGGATCCTAATGGATTGCTCTGATGAATTAGCTTCATACAGAGGACATGCAACAGGTTCTGATACATAATAATTGCTCAGTTAATGTTATGTCTGCTCATGCATTCAAAAGGCTTGGAGGATCTAGCCTGAACAAGTCAATGTGACTCACTGTGAGAACACATACACATACATGCATGCATGTGCACACACACATACACACACACATACACATGTGCACACACACAAACACAAGCACTAGCTTTATAGGGCTATCATGAAGAAAAAGGAGAGTAGAACCTCTTTAACTTGCTATGAATTACAAAAATATTTGGAATATCAAAAACTTCAAATTATTGAGCCAAAATGAGTGATTACTCTATGGTCCATCATTGAATACTTTGGACACTTGGTAATATATAAAGAGGTAATATATAAATAACATGAAAACAAAAGAAATTTTGAGTCAGAATCAGATGGAATCAAATATCACCTTTATTATGCGGTTATGGCAGTTGATTATAGCAAGTTTCAATTTCCTAAACCTTTGCCCTCTTTCCTACAAAATAGAGCTACTGACATCAGGGAGGTATAAAAGTTTACTGCAGTAAACTGACATAACCAATATGTTTTATAATCTGGACAGGCACAAGGAAGCCTATCAATAGAAGCATGAATGATTTATTAGTATTCTTCTATCAAGTCCTAACTCTCAACCCTCCCACCTGCCTCATAAAGGAGGCTCAGGGGAAAGCAGACTTCAAGTACACTCACTCACATAGAATCAAATCCTGAGCTCCCTCATCTGATCTCCCTCTGCCAACAGGCATAAATATTCTGTAATCGCTTTGGAGTGTGCCGGTAACACGGCCAACTGTTCCTAACGATGACTCAGCTGTTGCTCTGAAACAGAAGGAAGGAGTGCATGGAGGGGCTGAAAGCACTCAGGTCTGAGTCACGGTAGTGTCACAGCCTCCAAGCCTTGATGTTCTCAAGTGCCTTCACAATTCCATCATCAAATGTCTACCCTTCACCCTAAGGATACCCAAGGATTTCATCACATTTAACATAATTCCTACTCCCTTTGACATGCATTTCTGCCTGTTGATGGTCTAGTCACTGCATACAAACACAAGATCAGAATTCTCCTCTTCTGCAAAGCCTTCCCAGATGGACCTGGCTGGTGCCATTGATTCTCTTCATGAGGCCCCAGCCCCTGGCCTTCAAACTGTTACAAGGTCATCGATTTTGCACTTCTGACATTCAACAGCACTAATTATGAACACTTATAAATGTGGCAGTATAAATTTGAAGCTGTTCTTATTTGGTCTTGACAAACTGGTTTAGTTCCTGTGCTGGATAGCTTTAGTTGTTAACTTGACACACCTGGGTAGGGGGCCTCAACTGGTAAAGTACTTCCATTGGACTGGTTTGTGGCCATGTCAGTGGGGCATCTTGATTGTTGGGCAGGACACTATGAGTGGTGCCACCCCTGGGCAGGTTGTTTTGGAAAGCAGGTTGAGCAGGGGCCAGGGGAGAAAGCCAGTAAGAAGCATTCCTCCATGGCCTGTGGTCCAGCTCCTGCCTCCAGGTTCCATCTTGAGTTCTTTTCTTGGACTAATGAACTGTCACCTGGGAGATGTAAGTCAAATAAACTCTTTCTTCCCCAAATTGGTATTTGTCAGAGTGTTTTGTCACAGTGATGAAGAAACAAGCTAGAACAGTTCCTAAATCTACTTATATTGATGCCTTGTTCATTTAACATCCTCCTCAAAGTATGATATACACATTGAGTGTTCAGTACACAGTTAAGGGGCATGGAAACATCATGCATGTTCAACTTTTTAATCTAGGCCTAATGTAAAGATGGAGAAAGTTTACAGTGACTTTCAATCACCTTAATCACCTCTGTGTTTTAAGATCTAGTATTTTATGTGAAAGCTAAGCTTCTAGTTAAACTTGTAATGTCATTGAATTTTTATTGAATGCTACAAAAAGTTATAAAAATATTTTAATGCAGTTATTTGTATTGATTTTGTACACTGAAAGTTGGCTAGCACATCTACATGCTTTCAAAACAATGATTTGTGGTGCTTTTAAAGAGTCCTGATGTCTTATGAATTTGAATGGCATATTATAAGTTGAGGTTTTCTCTAAGTAACTGACCTGAGTTAATTAACCTCCTCCAGAAATAATTCCCACTCTTAATTTCCCAATCTGTGTGTTAATAACATCATATCTGGTGCTACAGGATAGCTCACTGGTAGAATACTTGACAAGATTGCACAAGGTCTGTGGTTTTATCCCCAGTACTGCAGAAACAAAGAAAGATCATATCTCCCCAGAGTGACACATTTGGTGTCAATTTCATTGAAAAAAGAGATAGCCTGTTAATTTTAACTCAGAACCAAATGTTTTTCCTGTACTTAAAACCCTTTTATGGATTGTGAGCTTATACAACTGCACAGCTAAATTCTTTTTCCTGATCCTATGTAAGTTCCTTATTTTCCACTTGTATCTCCAGTGAGATGAACTTCTGACAGATTTCACTAACATACAAAGGTGGTTATTCCACTCAGTGCCCCAGCAACCAAGTGAATCTCCTGTCCCACATAGTGCATGTAGCTGTTTCAATGGAACAGAATCCCAGCCTTTGAGAGTGTCATGAGAATCAGAGAAGACAGAGCATCCCATGACTATTAGAGAACAACAGAGATGCTGAACTGAAAATAAAGTGGAAAGGTAGTGTAAATAAGCTGGTAAAGTAATTTTCACAGTTTGGAATGACTTTCTGTCAAGGTGACAGTCTTCCATAATCTGTAGGAAGTTCAGTGCTATTTTGTTGTTCCGTCCCCCTGATCCTTAACTCACCCTCTGCTTTGTTCAATGTACCTATCCAGTTGAGTTAAGCCAGCTCTCTATAGTGAATCAAGAGAGGACTGCATTTGTGTCCATTCAGAAACACATCCAAAGACATGAATTCCAGAGAAAATGGTGTATTAGCTCTAGAATCACACGAAAACTACAAAAAGGGAATGAGAAAAGAAAATCAATGAGTGGTTTATTATGTAGTAACTCACCATGCTGCAAAATCACAGCTTAATCTCAAAGGAATAACCATATAGAGAAACAGAACAGAGCACAACCTTCAGATTTTCCCACATGTGGAGCATGTGTGTTGGGGCGTTTACATCAAGTGTGACATCCACTAGCTCCAGCATGTACTTTGCCCTGCATTCACACAGATCAACCTCCCCAGTCAGAAACCATCAGGAAGGAGAGGCAAATGCAAGTAATCCATATTCTTCCATTGGAACTCTGATTTTATGGAGCTGAGAGAATATGAGATGGCCTAAAAAGAACACTTTACAGGTGTCAGCTGAGAAAGCTAATGATTATGTTCCTCGCCTTCTTATTATAGGTGTGCCTTTGTGGAAGTCAATTGTTTTTATGGTGTTTAAATTTTTCTATTTTTTGGAAAATTCCAAAAATAAGCACTTACTGTATTTACATCATTTACCCTCATTCCTCTCTCCTCCAACTTTTCCAGCATTCTTTCCCTATCTATCATTTCCTGACCTCTTCTTTATTATTGGCATGTGTGTACATGTATGTGCATGTGTACATGTGTGTGTACATGTGTGTATCTGCACACTCATGCACACATTTGTGTGTGGGGTGTGTGTGTGTGTGTGTGTGTGCACAACTTACTGAGTCCATTTAATGGCTCTTTTATATATATGCATTTAGGGCTAACCAATTGGAATTGAGTAACCTATCAGGGAGCTTGTCCCTAAAGAAAATTGATCCTTTCTTATCAGCCAATGAGGACAGGGGAAGTCACAAAAGAAATTAAATTTCTTAAATCTTAGTTTCTTGGTTTTAAAAGAAAGAGGGTAGGTATTACTGATGGTTTTAGATATTTTTAAGTAGTAGAATCAATGATCCCCAAAGAAAATCTTGCATAGACCCCTAACATATTGAGCAAGCAAAGGTAGTATTGCTTATATTGAAATAGGAACAGGGAGTCTCTGATGAGAAAAATCATCTTAGAAAACTAACATTTCCAGAGAATAAAAATAGAATACCTTGAACTTCTGACAGTATCTAAATCTTCCTGACATCTCTGAATTCCTGCCCCACCCTCAAATGTTCCATGGTGATTAGTAATGTTCTGTGATACTGAGTGTTCATGATGATTTTCTAGCAGAAACCAAAGGGTATCATTGGCTGATATTCTGATATTGTGATACAGTCTCACAACTCACTCACCCATTTCTAAAAAGGGTTAATGACTTGACAACCAAGTTGGAAGACTGGTTGAGAAGCTAGAGATGTGGAATCTATGTTTGAATAACAAATTTCCAAATAATTTTACCTAGGTTGTGTAGTCCATTTTCTGTGGTTTGAGGTGAGTGAAGAGTTTGTGGTGTGATTAAAAATTCCCAGTGTTGTGCTGTTAACACAGTGGACAGTAACAGGGAAAACAGAGAATATGGGCTCCAGTGGTGGGGATGAGGCTATGGGAGGGATGCTGGTATAAGGATGAATAATATTGTTTATGATGTTTTTTATGACATACACACAAATAAATAAATGATTTATATTTGAGGAAGAAGCATAAAAATTTGCTTCATGTTAATTAGAAATATAAAAAAAAATTACCATTGAACTCTACCTGATAACTTTATATCCATGCTCAGGTGTGAGGATCTCAGAAAGTAACTGACTGTGACTAGTAGTAATCAGATATATAGAGATTAGAGATGCATGTGCAAATATCTAAGTGTTAGTTGCATTTAAAAAGAGCTTTTCTGTATGAAACAGGGTATTTGTGTGTGTCTGTGTGTGTGTGTCTTTTTGAGACAGGGTCTCCCTGTAGCTCCAGCTGTCCTGGAACTCACTATGTGGACCAGGCTGGCCTTGAACTCACAGAGATCCGCCTGCCTCTGCCTCTGGAGTGCTGGGATTAAGGGCGTGCGCCACCACGCCTGGCAAAAATGGAGATCTTTTTTAAAGATAAAACTGCATTCAATTTTATGTCTCATAGGGTTTATACTGAGTACATTAATGTACAACTGTATTAATTCAATACAGTGAACCTAAAAATTACAGCCAATTTTGAAAGAGATGCATCTTTGCTCTGGAAACTGTTATTGACTATGTCAATGCTGTTGTAATGAAATGCTTCTACTAATTATGTGGTTATTAAATATTTTTTTTAAATTCCCAGTGCTAACCTAGTCTATTTTTGTCATCACTTTTTACTTCATTAAAATACTTTATAAGTATTAGATTGTGGCTGTCATTATTATCATTAATATACAGAGGGAAAAAATGAAGTAGATTGAAAATAATGGCATGGCTTAAGGTCCACAGCAAGTTTGTGTTGGAGCCAGGACTCAAGTCTAAGCCTTTCTGAATCCCATATCACATTAGCTACTATTGTATCTGGGTGGACTTCACTGCAAAATAAATTTTTTTTACAGAACCAATTTCCAAAGTTCCAAAAATAGCAAGCCCACTGATTGTCAACACAGAGAATAATAGAAATAACTGATCACATATAAGGAACTATAATGAATATCTATCACTATAGTGAGCTATTGAACTTCTCATTTAGAATTTGTGCCTGGAAAAAAAGTAAGGCAAGTGTGAAAATTCATTACTGTTATTGATTTCTGTAGATAATGCCACAAATGCTTTAGTTCAGAATTAGTTTTCACAGTGAAGAGTTTTCATTTCTTTCATTCACTCTTTCAACATGCTTGGCATGTACTTTATTCACACATAGAAATGATATTAAGGAAAAAATAGTGACCATAC
>NW_008330735.1:2954332-2968023 GCF_000622305.1 Nannospalax galili
TATCATTGCAAAAGAAAGGCATTCCTTGCTAGGACTCAAAGAAAGATAACAGAGAAGGTAGTTTATGCTTGGTCTTAAAGTATAGTTTGGAATTTTAACATTTTACCAAAATGTTTCAAAATGAGTAAATAGTGATGCAAGAACACTGTGAGAGAATGCTGATAATGATATATATTCAAGTACCGAAGGGCTGAGTATAACTGAATTGTATGGGGTTTCTTGTTTTGGCTTTTGAAAGTTTATGTTTAAGTGTGTGCCTGCATTTGTGTTTCCACATAAGTATGCAAGTGCCCACAGAGGCCAGGAGAGGGTGTCAGACACCATGAAACTATAGTTAGAGGTGCTAGGAGCTGCTGACTGGGTGGTTGTGATTTGAATTTCACTCCTTTGAAGTAGCAGACAGCATTCTTTAACTGCTCAGCCAGCTCTACAGCCCCCTTGATTATATAGGTTTGAAGGTAAAGGGGAGATACTCCAAATCCTACTATGGCTTCTTGCTTTACATTCCATAAGCAGTGGGGGTACTAAAAGTCAACATTTAGAAATATCACATGATTAGACATGTGCATTAGAAATTAAGCAAGAGATAACCCAAGCAACAAGGACTGAAAAAAAGCAATTGTATGTTCACTGTGTACAAGGGATCACAGTACAAGGGATTTGCTCAGCTTCATTTCTGTCTTCATTACCCTCTGAAAAATTTGTATTATTATTATCTCATTGTCCCCAATGAGAACACAAAGCTTGAGAGGATAAAATATATCCAAATGACTTCAGGATTAACAGTTAGAGAAGCTCAGTTTAAACTCAACTCATTCTCTACTGTGATCTCAGATCTCTAATATGAACTGGAGATGGGAGAGGTTGGAGGAAGGAGGACTATTTGAAAAATTACAGTAATTCTCCCTTTACCTACACCAATGCTTTCTCAAAACTCCCCTACATGATCCTGAGACTGAGGAGCATAGAAGAGTACTTAAGCTAGGTGTCCTCTTATGTATATGTATATAGTTAATGCCTTTCCTTCTTGGTTGAGCATTTATCACGTACTGTGGCCTTATCTTGTACTTGATGTGGGACAGCAAAACTAGCACAAATATCTTTGCTTTCACAGTTTCACAAACTGATTCGCTCTACTGACGATCTTAGCAACCTCAGCCCACATATTTTCTTTCCTAATAAAGTCAGGAACTTTCATTTTTTCACTTCAATAATCAGATTACAGCTTCTTGTTGACATAATCAAAATTCCAGCATCACATTCTTGCACATTGAAGCTGTGATAAAGTAAAATTAGGATAACCTAAACAGAAGTACTATGATATTGCAACACTTAATCTAATAGCCTAGAGTGATGCCATGTGATGGAGACAGGTGGCACATATATCACGCACAGGGACAGATGGAGTAGTTTATGTTCTGGACTGTATGGAACCACTCAGCAGAAGATTTAGCAGGGTTACTCAGAATGTCATGACCATCCTCATTGCTTATTTTTGAGAATTTTTATTACATATTTTCAGGTCAAATTTGACCATGGATTGCTAAAACTTCAGATAAGAAGTCAGGCATGGTAAAGCACACCTTTAATCCCAGCACTCAGGAGGCAGAGGCAGGCAGATCTCTGAGTTCAAGGCCAGCCTATTTTACATAGTGAGTTCCAGGTGATCTGGAGCTACAGGAAGACCCTGTATTGAAAATAAATAAATAAATTATTGTAAATAAATAAATAAATAAATAAATAAATAAATAATTATCTCTAGTGGGCAGGCTCCAATTCCTTCAGCTCAGGTCTCAAGGTTAGATTTCCCAACCAGATTAACTAAACACCCAACCATAGTTCCCTGAGTCCTTACCCAGGTGGTCCCCTCACCACCAACTTCCCAGCTTCTGATCAGGCAGACAGACCTGCTCAGCCAGGACCCTGGTATATGAGATCCAGCTCACTGCCTCCCTACCCCATTTCTCTCATCTACCCCAGCACAGTCCCCTGCCAGCTTCTTTTACAGGTGGGCTCAAATTCCTTCACTTCAGTTTCCAGGACTAGCTTCCCAAACCACATTAACTAAACACCCAAACATAGTTCCCTGAGTCCTCACTCAGGTAATCCCCTCACTGCCAACTTCCCAGCATCCTGATCAGGCAGACAGTGCTGCTCAGTCTACTACCAGCAATAACTTGAAATACCCAGCAAGAAGTTGAAATACCAATTTGTCTTCCATACCTAAACAAAAAGTAACTAAGCTACATAAACAATATTAACAGGACCAAAATTAAATTAAAGAAAAGCAGAGTAGAAGTTTCTGTTGAACACATAACCAACAAAGAACATCCATATGCCCAAATGGCAATGGAAAAACACAAACAATGTGAAAAACCAGGAAAATGTGTTCCCAACAAAACCCATAGGTCCTACAGAAGTGCACAGCATTAAGAACAACCATATAGAAACCCAGCATGCAGAATTTAAAAGAACAATCATATGATCAAAGAACTTCAAGTAAACACAGATAAACAACTCAAAGAACTCAAAGAGAAAAGGCATAAACTTTTGACAGAGGCCCAAGAATATACAAATATGCAGCTAAATGAAATATCAAAAACAATTCATAACTTGAAAACTGAACTTACTAAAGAGTTAGAAATAGTGAAGAAAACACAAATGGAAATGAACACGGGACTGAAAAACTCAATAAACCAATTAGAAACAACAGGAGAAAGTCTCACAAGCAGAATGAATGAAATGGAAAATGTAATATCAAGACTGGAGGATAGAGCTGAAGATATGGACTCCTTAAGTAAATATTATGCAAAATTCAAAACAATACAGGAATTAAATATTCTGGAAATGTGGGACAACATGAAAGGACCAAATCTATGTTTTATAGGTATACAGGAAGAGAAGTAATTCAAACCAATGGCATTGAACAGGTCTTCAATAGGATTATTGAAGAAACTTCTCTAAATTAAGGAAAGATATACCTAGAGATTCAAGAAGCACAGAGAACACCATTAAGACATGATCACAACAGAAAGTCCCCATGAAATATCATAGTAAAACATTAAATGTGCAGAACAAAGAAAGAATACGGAAATCTGCTAAAGAAAAACAAGTTACATATAAAGGAAAACCCATCAGAATTACAGCTGACTTTTCAAAGCAAACTATGAAATCCAGAAGAGCTTCTAACAAAGTATTCCCAGTTCTAAACAACCATAAATGCTGACCCCAAATGTTTTATCCAGATAACTATCTATCAAGGTCAAAGGGAAACACAAAATTTTCATGACAAAAATAGGCTGAACGAATTCATGTCTTCCAAACCAGCCCTACAGAGAGTACTTGAAGCAATACAAAGGACCAAAGAAAGGAATGAGTATATCCAAGAGGCTAAAGAAAGAAAATAAAGGTGAAACAAAAGAAACAGAAAATAGGGTCACAAACACAAAAAAATTAAAATGACAGCATACCATATACAACTTTCAGTAATAACACTAAATATCAATGGCCTAAACTTCCCCTGTCAAAAGACATAAGCTGGTGCAATGGATCAAGAAAGAAAACCCAACTTTTTGTTTCTTCAAGAAACTCATTTCACCTTCAAGGACAGATACTATCTTGGGGTGAAAGGGTGGAAAAAAGATTCCAAGCAAATGGCCTTAAGAAGTAAGCAGGTATAGTAATTTTAATATCTGAAAAAGTAGGCTTCAAATTAAAACTCATCAGAAAAGATAAGGAGGGTTATTTCATTCTAATAAAAGGAACAATTGACCAAGAAGATACTACAATAATGAACATACATGCACCAAACTCTGGAGCACCCAATTTCATAAAATCAGTAGTACAGGATGATAAAACAGAGATTGGCCCCAACTCATGGATAGTGGGAGACTTTACTACCCCACTTTCTTCAATAGACATGTAAACTGGAGAAAGAATAAACAGAGCTATCTGAATAAAATGACATACTACATGACATGGACCTAACAGATAATATACAGAATATTCCACCATTCACCAAAGAATACACTTTCTACTCAGCAGCTCGTGCAAGTTATTTTTAAATTCACCACATTCTGTAACAAAACAAATCTCAACAAATACAAAAAAATTGAAATAAGTCCATGCTTTCTATCAGACCACAGTGCAATAAAGCTTATAATCAACAGCAAAAGAAGCTTTAGTAAATACAGGAACTCATAGAAATTAAACTACATATTCCTGAATCACGAATGGGTCAAAGAAGAAATTAAGAAAGAAATAAAAGTATTCCTGGAACAAAATGAAAACAAGAACACAATACAACAAAACCTCTGGGATATCCTATGTGCAGTCCTAAGAGGGAAGTTTATAGCTCTTAGGGCCTACATTAAAAAATCAGAAAGAATACATGTAAACTACTTAATAGTACAACTCAAGACTCTGGAAAGGTAAGAACAAACCAATCCCAAACCTAGCAGATGAGAAGAAATAACAAAACTCAGAGCAGAAATTAATTAATTAGACACAAAGAAAACAATACAAAAAAAATTTTTTTAAATCAATGAATCTAAGAACTGGTTCTTTGAAAGGTTAAACAAGATAGACAGATTCTTAGCCCAGTTAACCAAAAGAAATAGCAAATCCACCTCAACAAAATCAGAGACGAAAGGGGAAATGTCACAAAAGACACCAAAAAAAAAAAAAAAGAAATCCAAAACATTATAAAGGAATACTTTAAAAATCTGTACTTCATTAAATTTGAAAACCATTGTGGTAGAGGAGGCAGAAAGATTGTAAGAGCCAGGGCTGGTTTGTGAACCCAGGGAGGTGGAGGCTTACAGGACACTGTAGGCTTGCTCATGTGAACCTGTAACATGAAGTTCCTCCAATCGTTATGACACAAGCTATAATCCCATCTCCTTCCCACACTCTGTGGAAGGAGTCAAGCAGGCAGAAGCCCATTACCTCTCCCTCCCAATCAGCTGACCTTACCTGCATGAAGGGGAGGGGATAGGATATATAAACCAAGAAAGCCAGGCCTCTCACCACTTTGTGTGGCTGTCAGGAAGCCACAGGATTTATGTTTGGGTGTCAGTGGCCTGGCACAGACACAAATGGGGGTCACCCACTCTTCTGTAAGTAAACCAGCACCCTAAGCTCAGTTAGAAAGACAATAAACTAGTTAGGATTTTCCAAATGGTGCTTTTGGAGAATTCTTGCTCCAGTTATCATAAGCACAGTGGTGGGGAGAGGACCGGACACCACGTGTGCCTTCCAGCAGTGAATTTGATTTTACAGAGCCTGTGGCAGCGGATCATCAAGCACAGAAAACATGTAAGCTCAATTAAACAAGGGTCCAAATGGGAGGTGAGAAATAGGTGGCAGATCAGCACTTGATTGAGAATGACTTGATAGTGATTGCTGCTAGGTGAGGAAGAGTATCACTTACGTACAACCACTGGATGGGCTGACTCAACTCCAGTGGATGCATTTACACTGAAGGACATTTGGGTACAAACACCTGAGTAAATCAGACCTTGCATGTATGGAAGGGTGCATAGGGTTCAGTGGGTGGTTGGGGGAGGCATGGATGGAGGAGGATTTCTGAATTTGAGTGTGACATGTTGTATGAAATTATAAAAGCTTAATTTAAAATTTGCAGGTAAGGGGAGAACATTGTATTAGAAGATCCTAAGGGCAAAACATTTTCTAATAAGGAGAAAGATCTCATTTTTTATTTAACTTTTCATTAGCTCTTTCCCCACCCAATATGTAAAGTCCCTCAATAGCAACATCTCATCTCTAATGAACCTTCACTAACAAGGTCTTCAGAGCTTATGCTTTTTCCATTTTACTATCCTTTGTTTATCCAAAATTTATCAGGAAAGGTTTGTGTTTATATTCCAATTATTCCATGTCCCAGGGACAAATTCATCACTCTTTCTGATGACTCAGTTCTCTTAATTTTTCACATATGAGATTGTAGTAATATCCTACAAAATATTTAATGGAAAGCCAAACAATATGTTTAATATGTTGCTACCAATCCAAACCTTAATTACTATATATAAGCACTTCTCCTTGATGATTCTATTCACAGATTTGATGTGAAAGGCCACTTTGGCCCACTTTTGTATACTGTCTGCATATATTTTCTTTTGTTTATCTACGTGCACGTGTGTATATGTATATACATGTCACTTTAGACTATATAAATTAGTATGCAAAACAATGGTTCACAAACACTTGCTTCCTAGTCCATGTACTAAAACTGCATTAGGCTGGTGCCTTAACTCCCTCAACCTTATTCACCCTCCCAGCTCCCCCACCCTGTCTCTCCTCCTAGCATGGGCACTGGCCCATTTCTTCTCTTGGCACCCCCGACCTCTGGACTAACATCATGGCCCAGACTCCACATTGCTTCCTGATCCTTTGTATCCAAATGAACCCAATTCCTCAGTCTAGTCCCCTGGAGCCCTCAAAGCCTGTTCCCTCCCACAACTTGCCGTCACCATGCCTGAGACCAGCCTTCATCCCTGGCTGTTCCACTCCCAACCTGGATTCCTGAGACCAGCCTCCTTCCCTGCTTACTCTGGACTCCTGAGACAACTCTTGACTGCCTGCAAGTCCTGAATCCTACCTTTACCTAGCAATACTCCCAAAGCATACTGTGCCTGCTGACTAGAGGTATCCAGACCTTAGGAGAAAGCCTGAGTGCATCTGCTCCTCATCCAAATTGGGCCTTGGTGGGAACTCCTGAGCAGCAGGAAGAAAGCCATCTGGCCCCTCCAATACAAAATCAAAAGAAAGAACCTGAAGCCTAGACCAACCAGATTTCATGCCCAACAAGTAAACCACAAAGGCACATAAAGTTTATAAATAGAAGCAGACCTAAAGTCAACAAAGGAAGGCTTGAGTCTCATACAAGAATCAGAAACTACAAAAGAAACCGAGGAAGAGTTGATCTTCCTAAAACTAGGGACTCTAGATAGGCTGACTAGACTTAGCAGATGGACTTGCACGGGGGAACAGCTGGGAACACTGATAACACAGTGAATGGTAACAGGGACAACAGGGTATGTGGGTTCCAGTGGGGTATGGGGAGGAGGCTTTTGCGAGGGTACCATTTGTGATGTGGGTATAAAGATGAATAAGATTGTTTGGGATGTTCTGTATGAAATACACACACTCACATGAATAAATAAATAAATAAGAGTCACAGTGAAAAAATAATAACATGAACCCCCCCCCAAAAAAATATGTCCCCAACAAGTACCAACAATCCTGCAGAGGAGTACAATGAGAACCCCTTAAAGACAAGAAAGGACATGGAATTCAAAAGAACAATTAGAAACATGATAAACAAATTCAGTGAATTTAAAGAACATACAAAGAAAGAAATCAAAGAACTGAAAGAAGGTAGAGGCAAACTTTTTAATGAATTCAGAAAAGTTACAAATACTGAAGAATACTCAGTTTGAAATGATGAAGGAAAGTGTAACACTCAATAATCCAATTAGAAATGACAGAAGAAAGCCTCATCAATAGGAAGATTGAAATGGAAGACAGAATATCAAGCCTGGAAGATAAAGTGGACTAATTAGACCACTCAAGCAAAAGAAAAATTTAAGAAAACAAAAGAATGAAATAGGCAGGAATTGTGTGATACCAATAAAAGACCAACCTTATGCATCATAGGCATAGAGGAAGGAGAAGAATCTCAGCATACTGGTATGGACCAGATTTTCAACAGGATTGTAGATGAAAATTTCCCAAAATTAAAGAAAGTCATGCCCATACAAATACAAGAAGCACATAGAACACCAAATAGACAGGACCAGAAAAGAAACTTTCAATGGCACATCATAGTAAAAACACAAAACATACAAAACAAAGAGAGAATACTGAAAGCTGCAAAAGAAAAACAAGTCACATATAAAGGAAGCCCCATCAGAATTACAGCTGACTTTTCAGTGTACACTATGAAAGCCAGAAGAGCCTGGACCAAAGTATTCACAGTTCTAAATGACCACAGATGCCAATTCAGATCATTTTACCCAGCCAAAATGTCTATCATAGGTAAAGGGTAAAGGAAACCCTTCCATGATATAAATAGGCTAAAGAATTCATGTCCACAAAAACAGCCCTCCAAAGAGTTCTTGAAGCAATGCAAAGAGCTGAAGAAAGGAACGACTATACACAAGGGGTAATAGAAACTTAATGAAGGTATAACTGTGGAAACACACAGTTACACCAAGAATGTGAACAGAAATCAAAAGAACAGAAATCAATAAACACCTTTCATTAGCAACTTTAAATATCAATAGACTGAATTCCCCAGTGAAAAGACACAGAATAATTGAATGGATTATGAAACAAAACCCATCTTTTTTGTCTGTAAGAAACCCAAGTAACTTTCAAGGACAGGCACTACCTTAAGGTGAAAGGATGGAAAATTTTATTCCAAGCAAATGGTACTAACAAAAGAGCAGGAGTTGCAATTCTAATACCTAACAAAATAAACTACAAACTAAAACTAATCAAAAGAGGTAAGGAGGGCCACTTCATTCTGATCAAAGGAACAATTAACCAAGAAGATATTACAATTTTGAACATATATTCACCAAACTCTGGTGCACCCAACTTCATAAAAATAGTACTACATGACTTTAAGGCCCAGATTAATCCCAATTCATTAATAGTAGGGGGCTTCAATACCCCATTGTCTCCATTAGATAGGTCAACAGGAGAGAGAATTAACAGATAGACATCTGAATTAAACAATACCATACATCAAATGGACCTAACAGACATCTACTAAATAGCCCAACTAAGTACCAAAGAACATACATTTTACTCAGCACCCCACGGAACTTTCTCTATAATCAACCGTATACTGGGGCACAAAACAAGCCTCAAAAAATATAAAAAGTTTGGAATAATTCAATGCATTCTCTCAGACCACAATGCAATAAACCTTTAAAATCAATACCAGAAGAAACCCTAGTAAGTACATGAACACATGGCGATTAAACAAAACACTCCTGAATGATGAATGGGTCAAAGGAGAAATTAAGAAAGGAATAAAAGTACTCCTGGAACTAAATGAAAAGGACAATACAGAAAAAAACAAAAAAAAACAAAAAAAAAAACCCTCTGGGACACGTTGAAAGCAGTCCTTTGAGGGAAGTTTATAGCTATAAATGCCTACATCAAAAACTCAGAAAGAACACAAATAAATGACTTAACATTGCAACTCAAGACACTTGAAAAGCAACAACAAATGAAACCCAAAACCAGCAGACAAGAAGAAATAACAAAAATCATGGCAGAAATTAATGAAATAGAAACAAAGAAAACAATACAAAGAATCAATGTATCCAAGAGCTGCTTCTTTGAAAAGATAGACAAGTGACAGACCTTTAGCTCAGTTAACCAAATGAAAGAAACAGCACCTCCAAATCAACAAACTCACACTTGAAAGTGGAAACATCACAACAGACACCAAAAATAATCAGAACATTATAAGGGAGTACTTTAAAAACCTATACGCTACTAAATTTGAAAACCTAAAAGAAATGGACAGATATCTAAAAAGCATGGGAATCAGCAAAATTAAACCAAGAAGAGGTCAACAGCTTAAACAACCCCATAACACATAAGGAAATTGAAACAGTAATACAAAGCCTTGAAATTAAAAAAAGCCCAGGACCAGACGGATTTACAGCAGAATTCTAACAGACATTTTAAGATATGTATTCAATACTACTTAATTTATTCAAAAAATAGAAATGGAGGGAAAACATCCAAATTCCTTCTATGAAGCCAGTATCACTCTAATACCAAAACCAGGTAAATATACAAGCAAAAAAGAAAACTATAGATCCATATCCTTAATGAACATAGATGCAAAAATTCTCAACAAAATACTTCCAAACTGCATACAGATACACATCAAAAAGATCATTCACCATGATCAAGTCGGCTTTATTCCTGAGATGCAGGGATGGTTCAATATACATGAGTCAATAAACATCATAAATCATATAAATGGACTCAAAGACAAGAACCACATGGTCATCTCAATAGATGCGTAGAAGGCTTTTGACCAAATTCATCATGCATTTATGTTCAAAGTCCTAGAGGAAAATGGACTGGAGGGAGCATATCTCAACATAATTAAAGCCATATACAACAAACCCACAGCCAACATCATTCTAAATGGAGAAAAACCTGAAGCATTCCCATTAAAATCAGGAAAAGGACAAGGCTGTCCACTATCTCCACACTTTTTTAACATAGTACTTGAAATTCTTGCAAGAGCAGAAAGACAAGAGAAGGGAATTAAAGGAGTAATAATTGGAAGAGATTAAATTATCTCTTTTTGCAGACAATATATGTAAGAGACACCAAAAATTCCACCAGAAAACTCCTAGAAATGATTAACACTTTCAGTAAAGTGTCAGGTTACAAAATTAATCTACACAAGTGTGAAGTATTTCTATATACCAATAACAAGCAATCAGAGAAAAAGTACATGGAAACACTCCCTTTGAAAAGAGCCTCAAAAATAAAAATGGGGTTATTTTAAGGGGAGTGGGGAGGGAAGGTTATACAAGGAAGCTAGGGGATAAAAGGAAAGAAGAAGCTCAGGATAGGTGGGACCATAGGAGAAGGATATTATTAAGGGAAAAATTGGAAAACAGGGAGACCATGGTGGAAGGGTTAGACAATACAAAAGATAAATAATGCCTAGCTAGGTTTTTAAAAAAACAGAAGGAACCATATTAGTCCAACTACCTACTGAGAAATTATACATACAACTAGTACAAAGAATATATGTCTAAGCAAGGTTTATCTGAGAATGTTTGGTCTTTGTCCAAGCTTTAGCTACATGGCACATAGCAACTAACAGTACCAGACTGGTGGAACTAACCTTCTTGTACATTTATCAGCCATACTTTGAGGCCTATACTAATTTGGTCAGGGGGACATAAAGGACAGTTTTTGCTCCTTGCCTTCCTAGGTTGACTAAGTTCCAGGGGACTATGAGCATCTCTCAAAATGTCCTGTAATTGTGGTGAATCACAAGTCTTCTTAAATAGGAGGCTATGGAGACCCCACCAGATGGACTTGAACCAGTGTCCAGTCTACAAAGCAGAGGGTCAACACAGAGGAAACATTTCCTCCATGCATCCAAGCAAAGACAGCCATGGTGGAGCAGGATCTTTGACTTATCTTCACGTAGACGAAACTGGTAAAAGAAAGGAGCCAGAGGCTCCTCCCAGGCCTATATGATCTCTGAGGAAAAGATGCTCAAATGGCCTTAAGTGTAAAAATAAATTGGTTTATCTGGGCCAATTGTAGGGTCTTAAACACCCAAAAGGAAACTATAGCCAAAGATTAAAGGGGTCAGTATAAGTTTTTGAGTCCTTATGTATAGCTAAAGGCTACATAAAAAGAAGCAATGCCAGACAGGAGATACTTTCCTTTGAAGTATTGGCCAGGTTGACCCAAAAGATTCCCACACAGTAACCCAGCATAGAACTGGGAAAATGAACAGCAGACCCCAATCTTATCTAAAGGAATTTTGACAACTGATTGCTAGATGAGGAACAGCTGATCTTCCTAAAATAAGGAACTCTAGCTAGGCTATCTAGATTCAGTGGATGGACAAGCACTGGGGAATGTCTGTGGGCACTGACAATACAGTGGACAGTAAAAGGGATGACAGAATATATGGGCTCCAGTGAGCGGGGGAGGCTATTGGAGGGTGTCATTTGGGAAGTGGATATATAGATGAATAAGATTGTTTGGGATGTTCTGAATGATATACACACAAAAATGTTAACAAATAAAAAATGACGTATTTGAGGAGGAAGCATAAAAATTTACTTCGTGTTAATTAGTAGAGGTGATAAACATTACCACTGAAATCAACCTGATGACTTTATATCCATACTCAGATGCCAAGCATCTGAGTTAACTGACTGTGACTAGTAATAATCTGATATGTAGAGATTAGAAACACATGTGCAAACATCTAAGCGTTAATAGCATTAAAAATGAGTGTTTCTGTAGGAAACAGCATATTTTAAAATGAAATGGAGATCTTTTTTAAATGTTAAAAACTCATTCAATTTTATGTTTTACAGGGGTCTATACTCAGTTCAGTATTGTATAACTTTATTAACTCAACTGTGAACCTAAAAATTTATAGGCATTTTTAAAAGAGATGTATCCTTGCCCTGGAAATTGTTATTGAGTATGTTGAAGCTGTAATGGTATGCTTCTTTTAATCATGTGGTTATTAAATAAAAAACAAAAACAAAAATAGCCTCAAAAAAATCTCAAAATAAACCTGAATAAAGACATTAAAGACCTTTACAACAAAAATTTTAAATATTTAAAGAAAGAGATTGAGAAAGACAACAGAAGATGGAAGGACCTCCCATACTCATGGATTGGAAGAATTAATATCTTGAAAATGACCATCCTACCAAGAGCCATTTATAGATTTGATGCAATGCCAATCAAAATTCCCATGACATTTTTCACAGAATTGGAAAAAAAACATCCAAGGATTCATATGGAAGCACAAAAGACCCCATACAGCCCATGTAACCCTGAGCACTAAGAGCAATGCTGGGGGGATTACTATACCAGACTTTAAACAGTGTTACAGAGTTATGGTCATAAAAACAACATAGTACTGGCACAAAAATAGACCCATAGATCAATGGAACAAAACTGAAGACCTAAATATGAGGACATGCAGTTTCAGCCACCTGATAATTGACAAAAGGGCCAAGAACACTTACTGGAGGAAAGACAATATGTTCAGCAAACAGTGCTGGCAAAACTGGATCTACACCTGTAGAAAAATGAAATTAAACCCCTATTTTTCACCATGCACAAAAGTCAGCTCCAAATGGATCAAAGTCCTCAATGTGAAGCCTGAAACTCTGAAACTGGTAGAAGAAAACATTGGCAATTACCTACAAAATACAGGAATAGGAAAGGATTTTCTAAACCACACATCAATTGCTCAGGAAACAAGGTCAAGAATCAGCAAATGGACCTCGTTAAACTAAAAGCATCTGTACATCAAAAGAAGCAACCAAGGAAGTGAAGAGAAAACCCACAGAATGGGAGAAAATTTTCACCAGCAACACATCTGACAGAGGTTTAACATTCAGAATATATAATGAACTCAAAAAAAAAAGAATAAAAAAAGGAAGTAATCCAATTAAAAGATGGGCTAAAGAACTGAACAGAGAGTTCTCAAAAGAAGAAATAAAGACACTAAGAAGCATCTTAAAAAGTGATCAACTTCACTAGTAATTAGGGAAATGCCTAATTACTAAACCACTTTAAGATTTCATCTTATCTGAGTAAGACTGGCTAAGATCAAGAGAACAAATGACACCAAATGTTGGAGAGGATTTGGGGAAAGGGGAGTGCTCATTCACTGCTGGTGGGATTGCAAACTTATACAACCCCTATGGAAATCAGTGTGGAGAACTCTTAAAAAAATACAAATGGAACCTACTATTTGACCCAGTTATACCACTCCTTGGCATATACACAAAGAACCCATCCTATTGCAGAGACACATGTACATCCATGTTGGTTGCTGCTCTTTTCACAATAGCTAAGATATGGAAGCAACCTAAGTGTCCCTCAGTTGATGAGTGGATAATGAAAAT
>NW_008330735.1:2968037-2969078 GCF_000622305.1 Nannospalax galili
ACAATGGAGCTTTACTCAGCAGTAAAGAAAGATAAAATCATGAAATTTGCAGGTAAATGGATGGAACTAGAAATTGTTATACTATGTGAAGTAACATAGATGCAGAAAAACAAAGAATACATGTTCTCCCTCTTATGTGGATCCTAACATCTAATCCTTATACGAGAGTATGTATCCAGACATAACTACAGGAACCAGAATAATGAAAAGACCCAGGGAAGTAAAGGAAAAGAAAGAATCTGAAAGAGAAGAATAGTAGGAAACAGGTGTTACTAAGGGAGATGTGGATAAAATTTGGTTATTTAAATGGGAGGGTAGAGGGAGGGTTATACAAGGAAACTTGGGGATAAAGGGGAAGAAGGAGCTCAAGAGAGGTGGGACCATGGGAGAAGGATATTATTAAGGGAGAAAAGGGAAAAATGGGGGCACTTTAAATGGAGAAACCATGGTGGATGAGTTATACAGTGAGAGAGATAAATAATGCCTACCTAGTTTTAAAAAAACCCAGAGGGAATCATATTTGTCCAACAACCTACTGACAAATTATACATATAACTAGTACAAGGAACAAAATATATGTCTAGTCAAGGTTTATCTGAGAACATTTGGTTTTTGCCCAAGCTTCATCTACATAGGGCTTGGTAATTAAAAGTACCAGACTGGTGGCTCTAACCTTCTTGGATGTTTAACAGACATACTTTGAAGCCCATACTAATGTGGTCAGAGAGACATAAAAGACAGTTTTTGCCCCTTGCCTTCCAAGGTTGACTAAGTTCCACGGGACTATGGAGTCCCCTCAAAATGTTCTGTAACTGTAGCGAGTCACCTGTCCTCTTCTTCAGGGAGGCCACAGAGACCAAAGATTAAATTGATCAGTATATTTCTTTAAGGGTCCATGTGAATAGCTAAAGGCTACATAACAAGAAACAATGCCAGACAGGAGTTACCTTCCTTTGAGTTGTTGGACAGGGTGGCCCAAGGGACTTCCACACAGTAACTCAGGATAGAATTGGGAAAATGAACAGCAGACCCCAATCTTAT
>NW_008330735.1:2969225-2982879 GCF_000622305.1 Nannospalax galili
ACAGAGTATATGGGCTCCAGTAGGGGAAGAGGGAGGCTATGGGAGGGTGCCATTTGGGATGCGGGGTATAAAGATGAATAAGATTGTTTGGGATGTTCTGTATGAAATACACAAATAAAATCAATAATTTTTTTTTAAAAAAGGAAAATCTCTATGGCTAGTGTTTCACAAAATATATGAGGAAGTAATCCAAATTAGCCATTAACATAGGACTAGTTAATAAAACAAGTTAATTTTGTACATATTTAAAAAGATAAGACATTAATAAAGTGACATGGAAACCTGACTCTGGTGCACTTTTCAATAAAATCACCATGTTGCAAAATAGTATAACTCTCTTGTCCTACTGAAGATTGTCCACTGAACTTTCAACAGTGTTTGTCTCTGGGGAATAAAAGTAGAGACAATGTTTACATTGCAAAAAAATGTACATTAGACTACATGGCAAAAGTAACTGAAACAACAAACATTAACATTGCTTATAACCTGACCTTAAAACAGAGAGACTAGAGTGGAGAGACAGCTCAGACAGTAAGAGTGGACTTGAGTTCAAGTCCGCAGCATACATGTAAGAAGCTGAGCATGGCTATACATGTACCTGTAACATCAGGGCTGCTGAGGTGACGGGGGAGAGCAGAGACAGGAAGATCACTGGGACTTCCTGGCTGCCAGCTTAGCTCCAGGTTCAATGGCAGATCCTGTCTCAAAGTAATAAGGTGGAGGGTAAAGGTGGAGGGTGATAAAGCAGAACACCTAACATCCTCCTGTTTCCACACACATGTAAGGATGCTCACTGCAAACATATGTGCATATAGCACATATACATTCACACACACACACACACACACACAAGACTACCTTGAGTTAACTTGGTGAGACTACTAAATACTGGAAAATTATAAAAGAAAATCCACCATTGTTGTACTGAAGATGCCAGAGAGGAGAAGCAGCACAGCAGGCAAGTGGAAAGCCCCCACAGCTAGAAAAACCAAGGGCAATAGTCTCCTCTAGAGCACAAAGAGTAAGATACCATTGTGGCCACATCTTGATATTTAGCAGTGAGACATGTGCTAGACTTTTGATCTGTGTAACTTCTGCTTTGTATTTTAAGGCAGAGTCTTAACATATCTCTGACTAGCTTGGAACTTACTATATAGACCAGGCTGCCCTCTAACACGCACTAATCTTCCTGCCTCTGCAGGAAGCATTTGAAAGTAACTTAGATATTTTAGTTGAATAACACTTCACCATGAGCTTACAAGTTTGGGTATGTGTCTAATACCCAAATGAAAGGGTGGCCTTTTTGATAAGATTATAGACATCCAGCACCAACCAGGTTACTGACCTATACAGCAACACAGTAGTATTATTTTAAGCACCAAAATTTGTTGTGATTTTCATAGTAGTAACAAAAACTAATTCACATATCAGGCTTCTTCTAAACAAATTCCTAACATGGGGGGGGCATAAAAGTAACAACTCGGTTTTTAGTGGCCTAACCAGTCAAGCTATTAGAGTTGGGGATAAAAATATGACCCCATCAATGACCTCATAGAGAGTGCACTGATCAGGGGTTGTTTCTACTCCAGCCAAGAACAGCACGGAACCCTCACTTCCATTATTCACAATCTTCTAAGGCCACCCTTTCATTTGGGTATTAGACACATACCCAAACTTGTAAGCTCTCGGTAAAGTGTTATTCAACTAAAATATCTAAGTTGCTTTCAAATGACTTCGAAGGTATTTCTCCATTTGGTGGTGAATTTTTGGAAAACTGGAGAAGATAATGTATGATAGCATTGATGGGATAATGAGAACACAGTGATGTCCCTTCAAGCCTAGGCATTTCAGTTTAGCTGCTTTGCTTCCTTATTATAAGCAACCGAGATTTGCCAGATCATCTCCCACTTGCCTGCTCAGAATATTCTAGTCAATCACTGGACACCAGTTAATCTTGACATCATATGCCAGAAAGTATTCATCTTATAATAACAACTGATAGCTCTGGTTTACAAAATGCAGTCTGTTTGGGTGGAGATATACCTCAGTACAGAGCATATGTTTAGCATTAACAAGGCTTTGGGGTCAATTCTCAACACACACACACACACACACACACACGCACGCATGCACGCACACACGCACACACGTCTGGCCTATATAATTGTGAAGTTCTAACCCTGCCTGGTGTTTAAACTCTAAGCACTAGGTGGAGATGCTTCCTTCTTTGGAGTCAACTTGCAAAAGCTAGCAGGATCTAGCACACTGTGAACAGTCTTGGAAAAGGTGTTAGAATCAGTGATGTTAATGTAAAAGACAGCCTCAGTTACTGATTAGGGGAGATATAGCATTTTGGGTAAAATTTCTAAGACCAAAACCAATGTTTAGGACTGAAGATATGGATCAGTAGTTAAGAACACTACCTTCTGTAACAGAGGACCCAGGTTCATTTCCCAGCTCCGAGATGAAAGCTCATAATCACCTGTAACTCCAGTTCCAGGGGAATCCAATGCCCTTTTCTGTCCTTCGTGGGCATCTACATGTGCATGACACACAAGTACTCAGGCAGGTACCCACACACACAACCCCCCCACACACAAAAAAAAATAAATAAATAAATCTTTTAGCTTCTTAATAGTTTTGTGGATGTGGTTAACTTTCTTAACTTTCTAACCATACTCTGCAAAATGGAAATAATGCTACAGGTGTGTGGTCAAGATTCTGTGACACAGGCCATGAAGAAACCCTTGTCATAATGCCTGGAGGACTGTAAGTGTTGACAATGTGTTTGCTATTTGGAAATGCTTTTGACTGTGATGACAATGATTCTTGAAGAGTTAACACGATTTTAGACATGTACATACCAAGGGACAATTATAGAAATATTGGATGGAAAAAAAAACAGAACCTTTGGGATCACCAATATTCAGAACGTGTTAGATTCATTTTATATCTCAGCATTTTCATACCTAAATACTTTCCTAAATATTTGCTACTTCTTCCATGGAGATGTGATTATTTAAGAGTAATTCTATGCACATTTAAAAACCTCACACTGAAGTTCAGATTTTTGTAATTAGTGTACATTAATTAAAAATAGTCTACATAGGCTAGGTATCTTTGAGAGTCAATTATATCTTGAGATATGCCTGTATCTTTGTCTCCCTGATTCTGGCTAGAAGGCATTGGTGGAAAACTTAGCAGTACATTGCCATCAGTAATGTGGAAAGTATGGAATTTACCTAATATGTTAGTATCTACACAAGTAGATTTCCAAATAGAATATTTAATCAGTCTGCCTCCTTCTAGATGTCTATAGCAAAGTAGATAAGGAGAGAGAAAACAAAGAGAAAAAATTGATAAATTAAAAGAATCTGGACTTGTACTTTTATTTCATTCCACAATCTTCTTTGAAAGAAACATAACCCTAATCCTAAACTTAAGAAATTACTTCAGATAATGGAAAAAAACTACAATATAATCAAGAAAATATGGCATGATTATAAAATCAAGAGTATGACAGTCCTTTGAAAATTTTTTAGGAAAATTTAAGGTGGTACCTCAAACAGAAAACAGATTTTCTGAGAAATTTAAGGCAGCCACCATGATCCTTTCTATTATGAACAAGGGTTCTAAAATCCTGAAGCTCAATTTTCATACAAGATATCCAAAGCCACACCAGGGTTACCATGAAGAAACCTGTGGGTGTTGCTTTTGTTGAGCAGAATGTTTTATAAACTGACACATTATAAAATACACAAAGTTTTAAAAGTAATGATAGTAAAGCTTAGACTGAAAGGGGCTTTGGGCTCATGAATATCCACATGCAAACATGTGTCATATATTTACAGGAAAAGGCAAAGCCATGAGTCATGAGAATCAGCTGAATCAAGGAGTCAGGAACATATACTCTTCAACTTTGAAAGAGTTTATGTGAACCAACAGTGTCTACACCTCTAATTTCCTCTTTTAAAATGGGAACATCTAGCATGGTTTTTCCTGTGTTTGACTATACTGGCTCTGAGAGACAGGCAGATAACAAATCACTTTCATATAAAGCCTTAGATCAAAAGAAAATTTACTTAAGAAGTTATGCAAAAGAAACCACACTGAAGCACATTACCTATGCTGAACTTGATATATATGCTTCAATCCTGGGTCTTTGAGCATGAGCCTAATTCCTTAAACAAGCGTTTGGGGCTGGAGAGAGTGCTCAATGGTTGCTCTTGCAGAGGAACTAGGTTTGAATCCCAGTACCCACATAGCGGCTGACAACTGCCAGGTACTGCACGACACAGGTGCACCTACCTGCATGTAGGAACTACACTCATACACCTAAAATAAAAATGATAAATAAAATACATTTTTAAAAGATAAGCATTTGGAAAGATGGTCATGGTGCTTAGGAGTTAGAGTATATAGAAGGGTTGTGTATTGCTGGGACCAGAAAGCAGACTATGGTAAACTTCATTTCTCAAAGTGACTGAAAAAATAGTTATAATTCCAACTGGTCTTGGAGAATCTTGTCTTGCTCTCAGCAAACATGGGGTCTATCTCTCATCCTCTCAAATCTTAGGGAAAAAATTGCAGAAAGAATAAGATATAACTTTTGAGGTAGGTTCAAATCAGGTGTGTTGTCCCCCACCTCTTACCCACAAATGCTGTCGTGCAAGTATGGCTACCTTCCAGATGATGTGCTGAAGTGACTAAGAAGGGAATAGTTTTAGTTAGAAAAACTTGCTGCAGCTTCAGTAGTCCCCATCCACGCACATGTCCACCTTCCCAGGAGACAGACATGAGTGACTAAAGATTCAAATGATGCCCAGTGCTCCTAATTGAATGAGAAATAGCGTGGGAACCACCAAATAAAACCATGCAACTTCAAAACCATGAAGGATAAAAGTTACATGAGTGTAATGGTTTCAAGATAAGAAGTTTCAAGGTGGTTTGTCATACAGAAATAGATAACCAGAACATACACTTCTCAAATGGTAGAGGGGGTGACACAGTGAAATGGTCTAAGGTGACTGAGCCCTATGGAAGGCAAAGAAAGACATTCTACAAGGATAAAATACTTGCTATAGCATATGGCTGCAGAATGAGAATGGGAGAAAATAATGAGAAATGGATGCACCTGTTATCTATCATGTAGCTATAAGGGAATAGCCTTCATCACTTAAAACAATTGAGTGTCAGAAGGCTCTAGACTCTGCTTTTTATGACAGTCTTTATTTATACATTCATAAAAGTCTCTCAAGCCATATCCAAAAGTCTGAGATTAAAGAAAAGTGTTAGTTACTCTTTGACTAATAGAAAGGTACAATCCAGATGCATTATGTACAGTATTTCCACTAAAATCCTAAGAATCACTTAAGTATTGTTCTCATGTCATAGACAGATGATTTACATAAGGCTTAGGAAAATTACATAATTTGAAAATAATCATGTAGCTAGTAAAAGAATGTACCTGCCATTTTAACCTAGTCTGGTGTCACCACAAAGACCAGAAAGAAGATTATCATTAGCTCTTTAGTCAAATGTAGTCCAATGGAGACTGAAACAGCTTCTGATGATTTAAGTGCTGGTCTTCTCTGAACTCTTTCCTCTTCTATGTGGCATCCTCCAGATGGCTGTAAGCTGGAGAGAGTGATCTGTGGCAATTAGTTTTCTCTCTCCCCAACAATGCCAATTTGTATATACTTTCCCATAATGCCTCTGAACTCCAAGAGAACTGCCTTCTGTAGGTACAAATTAAGCCTAGGAAAGTTAAGCTAAAAATTCTAAAAATGAACTTCAGTAAAGTGTGTTTAACACAGGAACCAGGTTCCAGATTGTGTCCTGTTTACAGAAGCACATATTGTGCTAATAGTAAAATCAAGCAAGTTCTACTTTCATAATAGTGGCCTAAAATGAATACCACCCACATACACTCCCACCCCTACCCACACTCACACTCCACAGAGCAATTAAATCTTAAATCACCTTGCTCTGAACTACATAGGAAAATGGATTTGTATGCATATATTTGTGGAGTATGTTTACCATTTTCCTTAAAAGTCTTTACCAAGATATAGTTACTGAACCACTTATTAACAGAATAAGGGCTTTCAGAAATGGGTTAAAGCAAGCTATTTAATTTTCCCAAGTCTCAACACCCTTGTGTGTAAAATAGGTATAAAAATAGGTGCCATATAGGATTGGCTACAGGAATTCAATCAATTATAGTGTATAAATTGCCTTCCACACTGTAGATATGTAGTCACTAAAATTCCTCCCTTCTGTTTACATTAATCTCTTACTTGAGCAATTTTAAATGAGATAATGATACTAGATTAGCTGAATCAAAACTTACAAGGTCAAGTTACAGGCACTCTAATTCATGTTTACACCACTACAAAAGCATAATAAAGACCATAGAGAAAAAGAACATTGATAGATTTTTCTAGTGTGTGCCGGTTCATGTTTGGAGAACTCTAAACCATGGTAATAGAGGCATCTTAAAAAAGACCTGTACTCTTCCAGTATGATGAAACTCAATTTTCTGTTCTCAATATTCAACCTCAAAAATATTCTACAACTTGAAAACCCTACATATGGATTTATTCATGTATGCTTCCCTACTAAGAGAACCATCTAAACTTACTAAACTCCAAAACTAGCCTTTCATTCTTCATTTTTTTTCTTTTTCTTCTTATTTTTTATGGAAATTTTGTGATTTACAAACAATATAATTTGATGATATTTAGATTTCCTCCCCTATCCATATTTCCACTTATTGCCCCCTGCCAAATTTAATGTAGTCTATTAATATATACATACATATGGCTTATAAAGTCTAATTAGTGTCCCCAAATGTCTTTCAATATGGGTATATCCAGTGGAGTCTGGTTAACCTACCAAGAGACCTATACCTGAAAGAGACTGTAAACTCAAATCTGACAAAATCCCAACATAGACATGAGGAAGTGGGTATGAAACCTCAGCCCATCCTAAGGAAATCATGGAAACTGGTGGCTGCTCAGAAGGGAATAGATAATCTCCCTTTTTTAGCCCACAGGTACTCAGCATAGTTCTGGACTCATGTAATTCCCTCAGTGAATATTTAATAATTGTTTGAGCCATTGCTCTTGTAGAGAAATGCTATGAACCAAGATGCATCCTCCTGAAGTTCATATACAGAAACCCAGCAGCCAAGGTGATGTCATTTGAGGATGAGGCCTCCAGAAAATAAAAGAGTGAGCCCTTCCTAATGATAATAGTAAACTTCTTTCCACCATCTAAGAACACAGTGAGAAAATGACAATCTACCAGACAGAAAAACAGTCCTCACCAGAAAACTATGACCCTGGCTTCTTTACCTTGAACTTATAGCCTCTAAAGCTTTGAGGAAAACAAATTTGTGTTATTTGAGGTACCCAGTCTACGGTACTTTGTTCAGGTAGCCTAAGCTACCTAAGATAAGATGGGTAAGATTTGAAATGCCAAAATCATAATGACAATTCCCATCTCTGGCAATTTTCCCTTATGTACTTATACACATTCAAGTTTGGAAACATCTCTTTTGAGCTATTATTATGAGGACTAATAGACAGACATTTCCTTCTGGGGTAATTTCTTAAAGAATGTTTTATCCAAATACCACTGAAAACTAAGCCTCTGGAGGCTCATATTTTAAATATTTGATTTTGTCATTAGAAGAAGTTACAGCTCCATATGCAAAGTTTACTAGATGATTAATAAAAGGAAATGCACATTTGAACATTTACCCATATACACTGTACCATGCTGTGCTTATGTATAGGCTCAAGAAGTGCATACAAGTACTAAAAAGGTATGGTACTAAATATGTGCTAGAAATGTGCAATGAGATTACTGCTGAATGCAGTCCATAAAAAGGGAATGAATGGAAATTTTGGCAGAACAGGAGCATCCTCTGAAGTCATTCAGCTTTGGAACAGGTAATTCAATAAAGAGGGATATAGAATGTAATAAAAATATCTGTGCTGAGATAGTACTCACACAGGAGCCTTCAGGCTCAAGTCATAAACAAACAAAATACATGAAGCAGTCCAGTGAGTATTAGAAAAAGACATAGAACAAAGATTTCTAAGTTATTTTGTTCCACAATGAATGTGGCTAATTTAAAAGCAAAACTTTGAGTGATATGGAAAGAATTAATGCATTCCACCCACCAAATGGCAACCTATCAACTACCAAAAATGAGGGAAAGTTTTAACAATTGAATTAAGATGAGCAAGGTATACCAAACAGAAAAGGATGTATAAGAAATGTATTTCAGGACAGTCATATGAACATTTGTATTAGGCTATTTTAACTTGGATAAAATATGAGATTTAAGATTAGTTTCTGCTTAACTGAGTCATTGACATAAGTATTAGTTTCTGAATACTTTAAAGACTTGGGCTTACCCTATTAGGCTCCAGATGACTTACTAAAATAGATCATAGAAGATGAAGTTAGTACTCTTTCAATCCACCTTCAGGAAGTATAGGCTGAACCTGCGTACTTCTGATGCACAGCTAGCTTTCATTGGGACTTTGGAATTTGCAGTTCCCACGAGATGTCACACTTTTCTCTGTCCTCAGAGTACTAGCATGCCAAGAGTTCTTACTGTAACTGGTGCTAAAGGAATAAATCCCATTTAGTGAGAAGTAGAGGGACTTCCTCTAACTTTATCAGGATTCATATATAATACACATGAAAACCAGGGCTGGGGACTCACGCCTGTAATCCCAACTACTCAGGAGGTTGAGACATAAAGATCACAAATTTCAGTCCCCTAGAGTGAGTTCAAGTCCAACCCAGGTAACTTAGTGAGACTCTGTACCACAATAAAAAATAAAAAGATACAAGACCCAGGAAAACAAAAGGAACATGAGGATAAAGGAGGAGATTGAAAGAAGGGGATAGTAGAAGACAGGTGGTATCAGGGAATTAATAGGGAAAATGGAGGTATGTTAGTTGGGGAGAGAAGGAGAGTTATGCAGGGGAAGAGAGGGCAGAAATAAATAATGCTTAGACGGTATGAGAAACTGGAAGGAAACATATTAGTTCAAAAGCCTACTGAGAAGTACCAGGCAGAAGGCTTTATAACAAACGGCAGTGCCAGGCAGGAGAAAACTCCCTCGAGATGTTGGTCAGGGTAATACAAGAGGCTCCTCAAATAACACAGTCTACTGGCACAGCCCTTGAATGCCTCCTAGAATTTCAAGGCAAGATCCTGTTACTGAAGACAGGAAAATCTTTGGACATAGGACTTGGAGCAATGGCACTGGAACTGACCTGGAAGTCTTCTCCCTGAGGACTAGCTCTAATACTATCAGAGGATACTATGCAAGCTGCCAAGGGAGAAAACCAAACACTGGTCCTACCCAAATGTAAAGCCTAATACACACAATGACTGGCAAAGCAAACTACCTCTGTTGGTGCAGTAGTGACCCTTTAGAAAATTTTTTTTCTTTTACTGAACTTTTGTACATTTCATACAACAGTTCTTAATCAAATTTAGACCCCTCTCTGCCATTCATACCCCCACAATCTCCAACTGAACCTTGTGTATTCTACTATACATGTTAAGTCTTATCCAGTGAAGCATTTGTACCCATATGTCCTTCAGTGCAAATTCATCCATTAGACTAATCAGTCTACCTAGAAACCATTGTAAGGCCAACTCTCCCTCACCTAGTAATAATCAGTCTTCAATAGTTCCTATTCTAGGCCCAGTCTACCACTCATTTCCCTCACTTCACTCTGGGTCTTTTTCTGATTGGGTTAGGATGGGTCCTTTGCCACAAATTTACATGTGTGAACTTCCAATGGCCTGAAAGCCTCTGCTTCCCTGTGTTCATGAACCAACCCTGACCCTTGCAATCTTTCCACCCCTCTTCCGCACTTTTATCTTAGGGTAATTAACAGCTGTCCAGTTGGACTTGGGCATGCTCAATGGGAGGGAACTTATATGTGGTACTCTAAACATAGCCAAACACACATGGCTGCAGCATTCATAGAACCTAGAGAAAAACCTACTTTTGTCACACACCTAGACCAACACAATTTCTTACTGTACTTTAAATACATATCTTTATATTTACAGAAAAGTGCACCTCTATGTTTACAGACAAGCTTACCTCTCACCACTCATGTAAAAAATCTTCTTTTTGCGATAGATGGATACTGTTACAAATTCCACAACTGGTCAAATGCAGAGAATAAATGTCTGTGAGGTGCCTAGCCCTGAGGGACACATCTACAATGCAACCTCTACACATAAGGCTCAGGAAACATAGCAGAACAGGGGGAATAAAGAATATTAACGCATCTCTCAACGCTCACCAGTGAATCTTCCTCATGCAACAGACAGCCATTAACTTTGAAAGCCACATCTGGCTAAAGTGCAGAGAATAACAGACTGCAGAGTACTTATCCCTGAATAGAACTCTTATATTAAATCTGTCACTCATGACTCAGGGACTATTGCATAAGAGGGGGAAGAAAGAGCCAGGGTTGGTGGATGATCACAAGGAACTGAGTTCTCCAGGTGGATGGAAAGTTGCTCATATGAATTTACAGCAATGGTGATAGCATTTACAAGACCATGCAAGCTAGTACCAGATAAAAACCCAGCATAGAAGTGGGGAAATGAGTAAAAAGTCCCAACATTATGTGAGGAATTATTGGTAATCAATGACTACCAGGACAGGGAGAGTTGGTTATCCTTAAGGATATGATACTAATACATTGGCCAGCCTCCAGTGGATGAATTCACACTGAGGAGCATTTGGGACACAAATATGGCTCCACATGCATTAACATATATGACAGACAGCATGAAATCTGGTGGGGGGTCTGTGGGAGTGGCAGATAGGTGAGGGTGTTTAAGTATGATCAAGATGTATTGTATGAAATTCTCAAAAATTCTATAAAAGAGAACCAAAAGCAGAAGGAATTGGTTACTTAGGCTCTTATGTCCCAGGTGTTATAAATTATTTACTTTGTTTCTATAGTTTCTCACACTTACCATTTCCTCTTATGGAAACAGGCATTTTTCCACACTAAGTAGATCAAAGGCAAAATAGGAAAGACCCACATGGATCTCCACTCAAAGCATCTTTATTCAACTACAATGTTCAACATTATCCCTAAATTATTGTACTGGTAATAGAGTTTGTTCCATCAAAGTGTTACCTCCTATCTGATAGACTATTAAAATTATCTAATTGCCATTGCCCTTAATTTCTTAAATCTTAGTCCTAAAACTAATTATATTACTTTGTCTTGACCAATCGTCTTATGCTCCTTGGTGCCTATCAGGATATTAAGCGGCAGAAGAAATTAATCATCACTCTTAACATCAACCATGAAAGTCAAAAGACATCATTTTAAATCATCTGTCTGTCACTTTTAAGTTGTGTGACATGTAAATAAATTATCTAACTTTTTAAGCTTCAATGTTTTCAGTAGTAAAAACAGAAGAATAAACAATTTTCTCCAACATTGTTGTAAGAAATGACTGAAATGTTAGTCATAACTTGGGAAAGTATCACGAAATAGTGAGAACCAAGTCCAGGTTTGTCGCTGCAATGACAATGTCAAATGATAGGATTAACCCTCCTTATATCTCAGTTTCTACAAAGAACACATAAGAGACAGACTCCTTTGGCAATCCTACTGTTGTGCCATGAGTATATTTTATTATGAAACAAGGAGGACTGGTGACTATTACAATGTTCTATATAATTCCAACAGTATGATAAAGGCAGCAATCATAAATAAAAACCCATTTATATCAATACATATGGTTTTATGAGCTAAAATCCATAAAATGTGTTATAATACTGGGATATAAAATATGTAAGGAGGATCTACTATTACAATAAAGTTAAATTAAATAAGAAAACATATAAATATTTGTTCCAAGATATTTCTTTTTTTCCCCAGCAATGTGAATAGGAACATTTCCATGTATTCTTTTATTAAATATTTTATTATTTTTATTTTATGTATATATGTGTATTGCCTGCATGTAGGTAAGTGCACCCATGTTGTGCAATGCCCACGGAAAACAGAAGAGGCTGTCGGATCCCCTGAGACTGCAGTTATGGACAATTGTTAGCTGCCATGTGGGTGCTGGGATTCAAACCCAGGTCTTCTACAATAACAACCAGTGTTCTGAACTGCTGATCCATCTCTCTACCCCCAAGAAAATGATTTTTGATATAAATGTACTCAAAGTTTTCAGACGATCTCATTACCAGGAAGTTATAAATATGGCTAAGTAAACTGTTATTGTCTCTGAGTACCATCCGAAAATGGAACCAAAAACAAGTATGTTGGAGACCAAATTTTACTGTTCTTTTTCTAAAGATAGATTGAAAATGGTAATTTTATGCAAATAAAATCAATTGTCTTGAAACTTTTGACTAAAGTCTTAGCACTTCACACTGACAAGTAATAATCCTTAGGTACAATGGAGTTATTTTGACTAAAGATAGATCTCCCATAGGCCTCATCAATTGTTGAAACATAAATGTTACAAGATACGTTGACAAGAATACCTAAATTTCCACCTAAAAATTCAATTTTTTAATCATTGTAAAAACTGGGCCAACAAAGTCTCTTGGTCTGTAAATGTTTGCCACAAAGCCTAGTAACTTGAGCTTCATTCTTGAAATCCACGTGGTGGAAGGAGAGAACCGTCTCCAAGTTTTTCTCTGCACATCCACAGAAATTGCTTAGAATTACATGCAATTTTAAGAAGGTAGCATGTAATGAAATGTTATTTTGTAATCAAGATTCAATTTTCTCTTAGGGTCACATCAGTTCGAGTTGTCCAAATCAGGTTCATATAATATATATTTTGAAAATCCTCAGGGGCTGCTGCTCAAAGTATCATCATGTGTTGTCCTCAGGCTTTAGAGAGAGAGGACCCCTCAGGAAGAATTGCATCTCAAGATCAGCAGAGTCTTATAGGAGGGCTTTCCAAGCCTGGATCCTCATAATTCAAAAAGGTAGGAAGGAATGACACTTTTTGCTCTAAGCGTTAGCACACATATTACACAGGTGTGACACCCATCATCTCACTGTCACTGTGGGAAGGTGGTAGGAGTATTTGAAAAGCATATCTCATGAGAGCAAATGCTTCTGGATGTAACACTATACTTCGGTGTTTGACTGCTCTCTTGAGTAGTTATTACGTAGTCAGTTTTCTTGTTTTCTGTTTTATTCACCAGTCTTTGATTTTTATTTTTATTTCTCCTTGAAGATAAAAAATTTGATTAATACCAGAAAATAGACTGCAAAAATTTCAAAGATAATCTTATTTAATTAGAGATTGATTGAATGATAGATGACAGATAATAGATTGTAGATGACAGATAATAGATAGATAGATGATAGATAGATAGATAGATAGATAGATAGATAGATAAATGGTATATAGATAGATGCTAGAAAGACATGACAGATTAATTTACTAATGATAGACAAATAAATGGTAGATAATAGATTATAATTAGATAGATAGGTAGATAATTGTTGGATAGATAGATAGATAGATAGATAGATAGATAGATGATAGATAGATTATTGATTATAGATTATATATAATATATATATAATAGATGATATAGATAAT
>NW_008330735.1:2982983-3004737 GCF_000622305.1 Nannospalax galili
TCTCCTTCATAAATAGATTGTGTTTTCTGAGTTAGGAATAAATCTAGTCTGAGTTCTCACATATGTGAACACTAAGGAAAAAATACATGAAATATTGCTTCATTCTATTGGACATTTTTTAAACTTTGTTAATATGAATACATGATAAAAATGTCAATTAAATGAATAACTATCATTTTAGGATTAGTTCATTCTGGTCTACTTGAAAGACAGAAGTACCTTGAAAAACAAAATCTTTTCCAAAATAACAGAGTGAAAATATATTTAAAACTCACAAGTCATTGTGGCATTAGTAAAAGAGCATGTGGGTTTGGGTCAGGCATGACTTGGAATCCCAGCTCTCCTGCTAATGATGAAGCTTTGGAAAAGTTGATATTTTTCAGTTGTACTATTTTTGTCAGAAAAAAAATTAAAGACATGTCCAGCAATTTCAATTCTAAGTATATGAACCAAACAATTAAAAAGAGGGATCGAGATGCTTGTACACTAATATTGCCAGCAGCATCATTTACTATAGCCAAAGGTGTCAAAAAGTCACATAGTCAGCATCAAATTAATAAACAAATTGTGGCATATATTCCTCAACTTACATCGAATTATTTCCTAATATACCCATCATAACTTAAAAATGCATTTGACAAATCCAACCTGTCAAACATCACAACTTAACCTGGGTGATTTTACCCTTCCATAACTTATATTAGTGCACCGTTGTTTAAAAGAATAATTGTACATAAAACTTATTTTAAAACAAAGGATAGCGTTCCATTATTTCATTGAGGAGCTCAAAATCCCCATTTTGGCCTGTTTCCATTCAACATGCTCTACTTTTGCATCAATGCCAAGTCAAAAACTACAGTTGTGCCATTGTAAATTGAGAATCATTATATTGAATATTACTCAGTCACAAAAAGGAAGTGCTGATATACATAACAACAGAATAATATTACACCATGAATTAAGACAGACAAAATGGACAAGTAAATCATGATTCCACTTATCTGAAATAACTAAGGTAGACAAATTCTACCAAATTATGGCAGAGGCAGAAAGCAAACTAGAGGTAACCAAGAGCTGGTGATTGGGGTTATTTGGGTATGAAATTTCTATTTCAGAAGATGAAAAAGTTCTAGAATTGGTAGTGATTGTGGTTAATGTTACCAAATTATACTTCAAATAGATAAATAGCAGATATTATTTAAATTATAAAATAACAAATAAATGCTTCACAAAGTTGTGAGGATTAAATTATAATCAAGATACAAGTACCAGCAAAAAATGGCATTTAGTAAAAACTATCCACCTTGTGATTTTATAATCCTCCTAGATTGTAAAACTCTATTATAAAATGCTATGGATATCAGTTAAGGGTGGATTTTTCCCTTTATAGTAATGCATTTTCTTTATCCCTGTGGGAACCATCCTCAAAATAAGCACTGCTCAGTTATTTACATAGAATAAATCATCTAATGGGCATTAAACGTGTAGGGAGAAATATGAAGTCTAAAGAGTTTCAAGATTAAGTCCTTATCCCTAGGAAATGTAGTAAAATGAGAAAAATAACAGGTTTCCTTCTAGAATATTAAATTCCTTGGGAATATGTTCCCCCAAAATGGACATACAATGACACATGTTTTGGCCTGTCTGTTTCTACTGTCATAAACGTCCTTTGAAGCTACCCCTTATCTCCAGGTTCTTCTGTAAACCTAATTATCCCTTGATGTGTGTCTATGTATGCATATATATATACACATATATATGCTTACAAATATGAACATACATGCACACACAAATATTTGTGTATATAGATAGATAGATAGATAGATAGATAGATAGATAGATAGATACAAACAGAGGGAAGAGAGTTTGCCTAGTAGTCTATTACTTAACTACATCCTTTTTTCTGCTTTCCTGTATTTGAAAACAATGAACATTATTTTTCTCAAGTCATTCCTCCACCTATAACACTGTTTACAGACTCATCAATCTCCTCTTCACCCTCACCTCACTCGCCAATTCTTACAACAGAATACCAGAGTCCAATGGCCTTTTTCAAGCTGTTATGCTATGAAGTATCTGGTATATTTTATAACCCTGTTTGATTCATGGTTTTTGAAAGCCCAGATCTCTTGATATCTGTCCTGTGATCTGCTCCCTCCTCTTCTTGTTCAGTTCTCAAGGCACTATATTACTGCCTTCATCTACATCCACATTATGGCATTTCCCACGATAAGACACCGTCCCATCTTTATACATCTCGCTGTTGAAGATTCCATTTATTATGGTCCCAGACCTTCCAAATCATGTAGCCATATATACTTGGGTATGACTTCCAAAACTGTTTCCTTCCCACAGTGAATATATTCATTCATATTTCTAAAATCAGTATTTTAAACATATACCTGAAAAGTTTGTTTTGCCTCTACCACAAATTCATCACCATAATACTTTTACTGATGCAACTATTTGCCTAGGAAATTTGATTCAAAATCACTAGTTCACTTCTGATTTATCATTATAGTGCCCATTAGCCTCCCTTATATCACAGTTGTATTAATTTCTCTTGGTTATCTCCTCTGATTTCAAAGTTTTTTAATATTTTATTTATTATTTCTATTTTATGTATAGGAGTGTATTGCCTACATGTGTGTAAGTGCACTTGTGTTGTACAATGCCCATGGAGATCAGAAAAAGGCTTTGGATTCCCCTGTTTGAGTTCCTCTGGAACTGGAGTTACAGATGGTTGTTAGCTACTATGTGGGTGCTGGGAATCAAACTTGGGTCCTCGGGCAAAGGTAGCCAGTGCTCTTAACTGCTGAGCCATCTCTCTAGCTCCTGCCTACATGTGTGTAAGTGCACTTGTGTTGTACAATGCCCATGGAGATCAGAAAAAGGCTTTGGATTCCCCTGTTTGAGTTCCTCTGGAACTGGAGTTACAGATGGTTGTTAGCTACTATGTGGGTGCTGGGAATCAAACTTGGGTCCTCGGGCAAAGGTAGCCAGTGCTCTTAACTGCTGAGCCATCTCTCTAGCTCCTGATTGCAATGTTTCTTTTCCTTCTCGTTTTTTCTTTCTTTCTTTCTTTCTTTCTTTCTTTCTTTCTTTCTTTCTTTGTCTCTCTCTTTCTTTTATTATTTTTAATTTTTTGTATGAATGTATTGCCTACATGTATGAAATTGTCATGCAATGTCCATGGAGATCAGAAGGCAGCTTTGGATTCCCTTGGAATTGGAGTTACAGATGGTCATTAGTTACCATATGGGTTCTGGGAATCAAACGGGTCCTCTGCAAGAGCAGCTAGTGCTCTTAACAATTGAGCCATCTCTCCTGTCCTGATTTCAGTGTTTCTTAAAAGCTATCAGAGGGCTAGAGTTTAATAACATGATACCTTTAAAGCTACATCCCTAGTTTTGAAAAATGAATTGGAAGTAAAAAGCAGAAACTTTTCATAAACATTTCAATTCTATGCATCCCCATTCACTGCCTTCTAAATCAAATGGAAATTTTTGTATCTGGATGATAGGTTTTCTTTAAATTGAGGCAATTCTTCCTTCATTGCATCAATCTATCATTTCCCAAGATCTATTTTGCCTTTTCCAATCATCTGGCTGCCAAAACACTTTTTGCCCAGACTTAGTTTGTTTTTTAAATTTCTCCTGCCTAGTTCAGTCTGACCATCATTCCAGCCTTAGCCTTAAACAATCTCTTCTTTGAAATATCCAAAACAATATGTAATCCAAATTTCAATCCAATGTCATATCCCATTGTCTAATTTGCTGCTTCTATGGTGCAATTAATCACGTAATGGCACACCTCAGAATTATTTGTCCTTTGTTTACCAGTCTCCATTTTGATGTAGTTTGGAATTTTCCTAAAAAGAGAAGAGTGTTTTCACTGTTTTGTTTTGTTGTCTATCAGATGCATGACTTGAAAAAACATGTATTCTTACTCACACATGTGTATAGCTTGAATTTCCTCACAGGGATGCCAATAACATTTTGATGGTGTTAATGGAAATAGAGGACATAATATAGCACCACATTTCATGGCTGTTGCTGCTAGAGTGAATTGCCTAGAGTCTACTGCCTTAGAAACACACATTTATTACCTCACAGTTCTGGAAGTAAGAGGGGTAAATGAGAGCCTGTGATGGAAAGACAGGTGTTTAATTCCAGCGTTTAGAAGGCAGAGGCAGGTGGATCTCCATGGATTCCAGGTCAGCCTAGTATACACAGCAACTTCCAGACTAGCCATCGCTACAGAATGAGACAAGAAAGAAAGAAAGAAAGAAAGAAAGAAAGAAAGAAAGAAAGAAAGAAAGAAAGAAAGAAAGAGGAGGGAGGGAGGAGGAAGGAAGGAGGGAGGGAAGGAAGGGAAGGAAGGAAGGAAGGAAGGAAGGAAGGAAGGAAGAGGAAGGAAGGAAGGAAGGAAGGAAGGAAAGAAAGAGAGAGAAGAGGGAGGGAAGGAAGGAAGGAAAGAAAGAGAGAAGAGGGAGGGAGGGAAGGAAGGAAGGAAGGAAAGGAAAGGAAAGGAAAGGAAAGGAAAGGAAAGGAAAGGAAAGAAAAGAAAAGAAAAGAAAAGTTAAATGGGCTGGTGGGACTGCACTCATTTTGGAGACTCTAGGAAGAATCTTTCTCTGTTTGCTGGCTGATTTAATTCCTTGGCTTGTAAAGGTCTCCCAGGTTACTCCAGTATCTACTCTCATTATTCCTATCTTTCTCTCTGATTCATTTGTATCCTGGCCTTTACTTTGAGCATCCCTCAATGTTCCAGACTGATCTTCACAATCCAAGTTCATTAGCTTAGCCACATCTATGTAGTCACTCTTACCTTATAAATGGCATATTCACAATAACTGGAGACTAGATCACAGACATTTCTTGCCTCCTGAAGATCAGCTACACAATATGTACCTTCTTTTTAATCGTGTCAGGATTATAAACTACATGAAGGCAAATATCAGAATTCCTCTCTCTTTTCTAGGTTCCAGGTATATATCACCACTCAACACTAATGGCTGATGTTTAACTGTCAATTTTGATCAAATTCTGTGCATGTTTAACTGGGGCTGAATCATCCTGTTCCATGTACTATACTGCTCATTTGTGAGTACCATATACAGACCTTTGAAACTAGCACAGAAAATAGTTATATTATCTGCCAATTTGTCCCTGTAAGGTCAATCAAAGAAGTTTAATTTTGTTCCCAAACCTATGATAACAATTGTTCTCTTATTTATTTGAATAAATTCACCTAACCACTCAGTATTTTCTATCATTAAAACTGTAATGTAGGGGGCTGGAGAGATGGTTCTATGGTTAAGAGCACTGGCTGCTCTTGCAAAGGACCCAGGTTCAGTTCCCAGAACCTACATGGTAGCTAACAACCATCTGTAACTCCAGTTCCAGGGGGATCTGATGCCCTCTTTTGGCCTCCACGGGCATTGCACAACACGGTTTCATTTACGTATATTAGGTAATAAACTCATACAAATAAGATAAAAATAATAAATAAAATAGTTTTAAAAAAAAACTATACTTTGACATTTACAGAGGAAATGGATTTATTCCTTATTTGAAAATAGAAACCATTTCACAAAGTCCAGAATCCTAAATAAGCCTTCCAGAAAGTAAATTTTTAATGACCAATGGACCTTTAAGGGAGCAAGTTCTCTGTTTACTCCTTCACTCTTAAGCTTCATTAGACCATACACAATGTTGCAGTTACTTGATCTATGAACAAATAAAATCTCAAATTCCAATAGCAAGACAATCAGTCTCTTCTGATGAGAATTTATCTTTCAAATGACAAATTATGTAGACTACAATATGGGGATTTCTTTTAAAAAATAATTTTTGAATATGTATTTTCCAAGGCCATTTCAAGGATCCATGGTTGTGAATTGGATTTTTTTTCTTTTTAAATATTTTTTTATTTTTTTAATTATTTTAATTTTATGTGTTTGAGTGTATTGGCTGCATGTATGTGAGTGCATCAATGTCATGCAATGCTGCAGAGGTCAGAAGAGGGCTTCGGATTCTCCTGGAACTGGAGTTAAGGATGGTTCATAGCCACCATATGGGTACTGGGAATCAAACCTGGGTCCTCTGCAAGAGCAGTTAGTGCTCTTAACTGCTGAGCCATCTCTCTAGCCCGTGAACTGGATTCTTATATTGTCCTTAGATCACAGGAATCCACTAATGCAGTCTTCAGGGCCATGTCATGAACTTTACTCTCAAAACTGCAAATGAAATTTCCAAAAATGCTACTGAACTTAACTACTGCAGAATCTCCCCCGTACACACATGTATAAGTATATACACATGTGCTTGTTCACACATTTACCATGACCCAGAACAGATGCAGGAACAATGAGTCATAAATCAATCATCAAGCCAGTACTACGGGGTCATTTAAAAAACAAGGAATTCAAACCTAATCCTTTGGTTCTACGCCACATATACTCAGGTCAGGAAAGTCACTGAGAGGCAGAGAAACATGCCTATGTTGACTGAAAGGTTTTGCATTTACAGATTAGCGGACTATAATGTGCCAAATTTGGAGCTTTTTAGACCTTACTTGACTGAGTCATATTTTCAAGGCTCTTTAAATGTATTTTGGGGAACTGAATTAACTGTTCACTTGTCTCAGGACTGAGGCTTTGGACTTGTTAAATAGTATCTTACTAGTTACAGTCTCCTGTCACCAGGATTTAGTGCCCCCTGAGGAAAGGGGTCATCAAGGCTCTAAGACGTCCATGAACCCATCCCCAGATGTAGCTTAGTAGTGGAGCACAAGTGTAAGTGCACAAGACCCTGGATTTGGTCCCCAGCAGCAAAGAAGACTTCCACTGGCAACAACATAAATGCTAATCACCATGTTTGCCAACAAACCCAAAGTCAGAATACATAAAACTCTACTTTTTTTCTACTAGGGGGAAAAAAAATCAGTGCTTGACTTGATGTTAAATCTTTCTATAGCACCAAAGCTTTCATTTTAGACAATTTTCCTCCCACATCTGCAGAATATAGCATATTCTACAAACATAGCAGACATAATATCAAATTCAAGAAAACGTGCGCGGTTATAAAAGCTCCAGTCATTTCACTACTGAGAAACTCAACTTCATGCACTGTATAAAGAAATAGCCTCTTTCAAAACCACCCCTCATAAATGTGGCTTTTCTCTAAATGCCACATCCTTTTAACATTTAAAATAAATCATCATTACAAAATATTTAAAAACAAAACATAAGCAGTTGCTGTGGAAAGGCCCTGTGTAAGCTGTAGTGAAACAGTCAGATCTGGACATGAGTTCTGGCTACAAAGAGCTGTATATAAAAATAGAGTGCAGAGGATCTATAAAAGTATATTTTAGAATTATGTTCTTTGTTGAGTGAGTCTCCTACATGGAGAAATTATATATACAAAGCAAAATAGCTTCTGGGATAAATAAAAAGATAAGGTCAAATTTACCATCCTTATAGATGACAAAATGATTCTGGGTACCAACCAAGGGCAAACTAAATATATTCTGTTACATTTTCCTTCAGAATTTCCATTAAGAGGTACAAGAGAAAAATCTATCTATCCACAAAGGAATCTGGCAGTAAAAGAAAATACAGAACCTTTGTGTAGAACACAGGGTCTTGAAATAACTGACCCTCAATTCTCTGATCATAGGAAGTAGGAAAAGTGGCAAGGACAAGAGAAATCCTGCTGAGAGAAAGAAAAAGAGGAGAACTCTCTAGCCCCAGCATTTGGACAGATTCCTCCTAGGGCCAAGAGGTCTTCATCAGCAGCTGCAGGGCTCCCCACTAATACATTTATTCACACCCATCACTGAGCAGTTGAAGGAAGAGATAGGTGAGGAGTCTGTTGAGCTCATTTTAGGTAAATATTTCCCCCCAAAGCTATTTCCTCTCCAACTCCTCAATCTCCTCAACTCCTCTCCTCTCTCATTTCTCTCTCAGATACACAGACTCAAACTTATTTCACATATTTACTCTTCCCTAAAGCCAAATAATTTAAGAACCACAAAGCTACATAGGTTAAAATGTCATAAAGATGAAAACAATGATATTTTTCTATATTCCATGAACTTCTTTTAAACCACCTAAGCTCCCCGCCCCTTTTTTTAGAAACTCACCAAAACATCAGATGGACTATACAGGTGACAAAGGATGGAGCCATGTGTTCAGTGGTTAAATGAAGTCAAACCAGGACAAATCAGGGCTGAAATGCAAGCCGAGAAACTCAGTAGCCGTGTGTAATTGAGTTATTTATCTTCTCTAAACCCAGGTTTCTCATGGGTAACATGAGGACCATGTTACTTCATAGGATTATTGAAAATTAGTCTACAAATAATGACATAGAATAATTAGACAATTGTTAATAATGAGATATAAAAATTAGACGATGATCAATAAGTTCTACCTTTATAAAATAAGCATGAATACAACGAGGAATAAACATGTTCATCCCATGTTCTCCCTTATCAAGTGAAAGATACTTGTGTCGGAGGCTTTGTAGCCTGTTCCCAGAACCATCAACCTAAGCCAGACTGTGAATGGAGTTGATTCACCAACAGATTGAATACCTAGCCCAGAGCCTAGCTTTTCTTTCTTCTTTACAATTCAATTTTTCTTCATTTCCTCCTTCCTTTTTTCCCTCTTTTTTTTCTTAAAAATCTATGTTGATCAACTATTTCTGGTGATAGATTAAAATATGGTTGATACTTCAGGAAAATGAGAGGTGAGAAAGGAAAAAAGTCAACAATAACTGTTAAGTGGGAAATCATGATAGGTATGCTCTTAAGTGCTACTTAAAATTAAGAGGAGAATGGAATCTGAGTAGCACGGTTAGGGGAAACTTTGAATACACTGATGGTTTGTACGCCCAGGAGGACACACAGACATTTAAAGCTCTAGAATATAAAATATATAAGACTTGATCTAAAATAAGATTTGTGAAAGTCACATCTTTGATTTGGACTTACCAAGCCCAAGAAAATTAACTCTCAGAGCTAGGGCAATCTTCCTAGATCAGGCAGCTAAGTACAAAATACATAAACAGTTCTTTAAGCCAGGCATGGTGGTATTGCCAGCACTTAGGATTCTAAGGAGGGGACTTGTAAGTTTAAAGCAAACCTGGTCACTCTTGTAAATTCTTTCTTTTCCTTTTTGAGATTCTTTCTAAAAAAGAATATCTTGTTAATTGAGAGATTTACCAAGTCCACAGAAGGTCTTGCTAAGAGTGACTGTGTTCTTGCTATAGAATAAGAATGACCTACATTTTACTCGAGAGCTGAGTTAGAGACAAAGAAGCACAGAATGAGCCTAATAATAAAGTTAACTTCATTCCCATCTAAAGAACCACTTTAAGATTTCATCTTACCTCAGTCAGACTGTCTAAGACCCAGAGAATAAATTATACTAAATGCTGGAAAGGTTATGGGGAAAGGGGAACACACATCCACTGCTGGTGAGATTGCATACTCATGAAACCCCTAAGGAAAGCAGTGTGGAGAACTCTTAAAACACTAAAAATGAACCTACCATTTGACCCAGTTATACCACTTCTTGGCATATACACAAAGGAATCATCCTGTTGCAGAGACACTTGTACATCCATGTTTGTTGCTGCTCTTTTCACAATAGCTAAGAGATAGAAGCAACCTAAGTGCCCCTCAACTGACGAGTGGATAATGAAAATGTGGTACAACCTGACAGAAAGTTTTCTCTCTGTGTCCCTCCCACTTTGTAACTCTGGTGAATGTCATTTCAGCGCTCTGTAGATACAAAGGGCCACATTTTCACTCTTGATGGTCAGAAGGAACACTTCTGAATTGTAATTCAAAGTGAAGCTGATAGCACCATTGTCCATGAGTGTGGTTAATTTTGTTGAGTCCACTGAGATTATTAAAGTGTGACCCTTGAGAGACCACCACTTAACAGAATAAAGGGCAATATGAAAGAAAGGGAAGGCATGAATTAGATAGGAGCTGCCTTGAGCTCCCCATGCTGGGGTGTGGAGGCTGTGAGGAGAGTGCAAAAGCAAACAGCTAGGTGCTAAATCCTCAAGATCCCTGAGCTGTGCTGTGGGCTAGACCCAGCACAGCTGACATGCAGTTACCAGGGATCTAAACTAAGCCCTCCTCCAGACTGTTAGGAATTACTTTAAATTATAAATTTTAAGAGGCCTTCAGTGAAAATTAATAAAACAGGTATACTTAGGCACTTTTAATAAAAAGTAGAGTTTCATATGAAATTTTTAGCACACTATACTAAAAACAAATAAACTCAATAGCTTTTGGTCAAGATTCTGTGTCCTAGTTAGCTTTATATTGCTGTGATAGAACATTGACCAAAACCAACTTGGAGAGGAAAGGGTTTATTGCGTCTTAATCTTCCAAGTGACAGTCCATCAGTACAGGGAGCCAAGACAGGAACTTAAGCAGGGTAGGAACCTGGAGGCAGTAGCTAAAACACATATGGTGAGCGAGTGATGCTTGCTAGTTTGCTCCTTTGGTCTGCGCTCAGCCTGCTTTCTTATACAACCCAGGCCCACCTGCCCAGGGGTAGTGCAACACCCACAGTGGGCTGGGCCCTCCCATATCACTCAACAATCAAGAAAATGCCCTACAGACGTGGCCACAGGCCAATTTGATAGCAGACATTCCCAGTTAATTGAAAGTCCTTCTTTCCAGGTGTGTCAAGTTGACAACTGAAACTATACAACACAGCTTGTTTTCATATGTATGAAGATGTATGTGCATTTGTTAAATATGATATTGCTAAAAGTAATGAAATACTTATGAAAACCTAAGCATTCAATAATAGAGTCTTGATCATCTAACAATTATCTATTACACAGAATATAGTATTACTATTATAAATTATGCAGTTTAATAGTCATTCAAAATAGGGCCCAATACTGGTGCTTTTAAGGGATGTAAACATCTTGCTCTTTCTAGATAAATAGCACAAATATACACATAAACAGAAAAGCAGAATGTTTGTTGTATTAAATTTTCATGTTAGGAGCAATTAGAGGAAAACAGCTTCTAAAGCTCTTTTGCTTGCTAATAATGAGCAAAGGATTGAGAGGTACAACTCCACAACTCTAGAAGAATATTTATTGACATGGAGAATATTCCTTATAAATAATTAACAATCCCTACGATAATTACTGTCATTATAACACTATCTAGTCAAATGAGGCCAGTATTCTGTGCTTTATATGAACAGTACAGATTAATTCCCAGACAGCAGTTATGAACTGAATGCTATTATGTTCACCTCTATATAAATAAAAACCTAGAAAGAAAATTATTTCCAGGGATGAGAAATCTGAGGATTAAAGAGGTGATGACATTTGTCAGTGAAACACAATCATAAAACTTTTCATCTAAGTCTACTTAACATATCCTTAGCAGTTATTTGGCTTCCAAATGGCATAGTTCTCACACACACACACACACACACACACACACACACACACACACACACAAATGGAAATCACTAGCAGTTTAAAGATTTGACTTATTTGGCTTCTCTTTTTCATCAAATGTTCTTCCTGGCACACAGAGCATTTTTAATAAGAATAGAGAAATAGTGGCTCTTAATGTATTAAATCTTACCCTTAAGGAGCTGATAGTTAGGATGCAAGTGGAATTAAATTCCCCTACCTGATTCATTGACCAAGTTCCTCAAACTTTCTTTCACTCTAGGATAATAAAAAGAAATGAGAATACATATGCAAATGTGAAAAATAAATCTCCATCCCCCTTTGAGTGCCTAGACGTGACTGGTAACCAAGCTTCAGAGGACCCATCCCAGGTGTGGTATGTAGTCATGAAACTGACTTTGAATACCAAGCTAAGTTTGGAGCAAACCAAACAAAAAAAACTTTTAAACTAGTACCTAAAGTCCATGGGTTACATTTCTTCTTCCTTTTCTTCTTTAATTATCTCTGCTTTCAACTCTTCACCTTCAGGACAAGACCCTCAGAGACTTTTTAAGTTAACCTCAGAGTTCTATTAATTGAATTTTCCTTTATTTATTGCTACTAAGCATGTCAGATTTATCTTCTGTGCTGAAGGACTTACCAGCAAGGAAAATGGCACATTTTTAAGCCTGCCAGAAGAATTCAGAGCAGTCTGGTATCTGCTTTGTTTGACTAATAAGAAGGTAATGGTTTCATCTGTACACATGTCTCCCTTTCCCCTTTTCTCATCCACCTTGAAGCATCATTAGAGACAGACCAGTCCTGCTATATGCTCCTGGGATAAGCTTCCTCCCAAAGTCACCCTTTTCTGGACCTCCACTTGTGGCCCTTCTTGGGCAGATGGTGTCTGGAAGGCATGATTGATAAACAGGTTTAAATATAGAAGGCAATCTTTTCTGTGTGCCAAGCAATTACTCAACATCACAGATAGGCCTGCCATGGACCAACAAAATAGGGATGGTTTATGAATTTAGCACATTGAAGAAATGGAAAATTATTAAGAAACCATCAAATGTCAGTGTGGCAGAAGAAAATGGAAAATGTTTACCAGCCACAATACACAAGCGAGGCTCACAGATTACAGAAAAGCTGAAGGTCACCTTACCTTCTTCACATACTATAGTTTCAGTTCTCTAAAGAAAGGCCTCTACTAGGGTCATTTTAAACTAGCCAAATTATGTCTCACCAGAACCTGGTTTCTTTCTTCACTGTACTTACTTGAATGGATGTAAGAATCACGAGTGTTGTGATGCCCTTTTCTGTGTAGGTGTTGAATGCTGTGCTGAGCATTTACAGCATTTAACATGTATGGCCTTAAATATTTATGCCATGCACTCTGCAAGGAACTATTATCTTCCAAATAATGGTTAAGGAAATTAAGGGGAAGGAATGTTCAAAATTATTAATATAATAGTTTGCACATGCTAGAGGCAGAATTCATTCCCAGGATGGCTTATTTTGCAAGACTAGGCTGTGCTTCATCCTTCCTGTCTCTAGAATCGCCTGGGGTCATTTCAGCTTTCTTTGGTCCTCATCATCGGGAATATTCCAGTACTAATATTGTCTTCACATAGCAAAGACTTCAAAATGTGAAGACTAACTTATGATTACTACATAACATTTCTAGGAGAAGAGGGTGAAATGACGTTTAACATGGAAGAAATAAATTAACAAAAGCAACAAAGCCCCCAAAAAATGCAGAAGGAGAAGTTTTTGGTGAGGACTCAGTTAACTTTGATCTAGCCACTCCCACAGCCTTCCTCAACAGCAGGAGCATGTTATACTTACAGTGTAGAGCTTTAGAAAGAGGCAAGAACTACCTAAAGAGAAGACACAGGGTCAAATTCCAATGAAATGAACACCTCTTATTTCCTGCTCTGTACTGTCTTCCCTTTGGGAGCTCTGTCTGTGAAGTGATACTTGAATATATTTCCCAGATAGTAGAAAGAAGTGAGCATGAATCACGTTGTGAGGAAGAGAAAGTCCAAAACATAATGACCGAAATTCCACAGGATAGAAAACAATCTCAGGGTGTAAGGGTCATTTTAGTTACAGGATGGTGGCTGTGGTAGGCTCTAAATATCTCCATGTATACGGTTATGAAGATGATTGAAACGTAAGTGAATCCTCAGGTCTCCATGACTTTACAGCCAAAGCAAATGAAAGTTTGTCTGTAGCCACTGCCACCTGCTCTGCACTCGGCTGTATCGTCCCCAATCAGTAGCCTCCAATTCCACAATGCCATACTCCTTTCATACTTTTATATCTGGGAAGGGTTCTCAAAATACATACATTCCATAAACACATTTTTGAACACTTAACACCTCCTTACAGAATTCTTACAGGTGAATAGTCTCATTATACCTATTTTAATGATGAAGTTTAGATATACTGAGAAGGGAGTATGGGGAGGGATCATTAACACTAAAAGCCTTCAATGGAAACTTACCACTATAGAAATTTCTTAAAGTATATACATATATAGTATAAAAGAGATCAAAGAGTTACCTTATAGTGGGGGGGGGCATTGCCCCTTCTAGACACCAGAGGCTGGCCAAGTAAAATGCCAGGAATGGACTTCCTCTTTTGAAAGTATTGACCAGGGGGTCCCATAGACCCTAAAACAATCCTAGCCATAGCCCCTTCTCTTGGTTATCCACCAGAATTTGGTGGTAAGACCCTATTGCTGAAGACACTACATACATGAGCTGCAGAACAAACAAGGAGAAATGAAGCTGGTACTAATATCAGAGCTTCATCTCTATTGGTTAGCATTCATAATGCTGGAAAGTGCTATGCATGCTACTGGAAGAGAAAATTATCATCAGCCTTTCTCAGCTGTGAACTCTACAAGCTGCAACAACCGGCCTGGCAACATATGCTCACTGGCACAATAGTGGCATGAATATTATGGGAGTAGACAATCACTTTTTAATAGAATTTAAGGTCCACTTCATAAGATGGAGTGCCTACCTGGCATTGATATCAGACCTAGGGACAGGAAAGGTTAACCAGCTCCAGTGGATGAACCCACACCAAAGGGCATTTGGGGATACAAATTTACAAATTTGACTTCAGATACATATATGTATATGTATACCTGAAATTGGGCAGGGGTTATAAGGGAGGGAATTTAAATACAATAAAAATATATTGTAAGAAACTTGTGGAAATTCAATTTATAATGCCAAAATAGAAAGAAAAATACAAAGAAAGAAAGAAGGAAAGAAAGAAAGAAAGAGAGAGAGAGAGAGAGAGAGAAAGAGGAAAGAAAGAAAAAAAAGAAAGAAAGAAAGAAAGAAAGAAAGAAAGAAAGAGGGAGGGGAGAGGAGAGGAGGTGAGGGGGGGGGGAGAGGAGAGGTGAGGCACAGAGAGGAGAGGAGAGAAGAGAAGAGAAAAAGAAAAGAAAAAAATTACAAACAAACAAAAACCTAGGAACTAGGGCTGGAGAGATGGCTCAGTGGTTAAGAACACTGACTGTTCTTGCAGAAGACCCAGGTTCAAATCCCAACACCCACATGGCAGCTAACAACTGTCCATAACTCCAGTTCAAGGGGTTCCAGCAGCCTCTTCTGTCCTCCTCGGGCATTGCACCACACAGGTACACTTACATACAGGCATAACACTCATACACATAAAATAAAAATAAAATATTTAAAAAAAACAAAACAAAACAAAACAAAAAACCTAGGAACTGAATCCAGGAATGGTAGTGCATGCCTTTAATTCCAGCACTCAAGATGAAGAGGCAAGTTGATTTCTGTTCTGTGCATTTGAGGCCAGCCTGGTCTACACAGTGAATGCTAGACCTGCCAGGAATACACTGTGAGACCTTGTCTCAGAAGCAAACAAACAACAACAAGGTTTGGCCTGTGTTTTATAGCCACCATTCTATTGGTAGCTTTGGGCTTGGTATTTGCTTTTCCCTATCTCCTGGGGCAGTGTGTACATTTTCGCTAAAATGATAAGACAACATATAATGGCGCTGAAAAAAATACCTACTACTTAAAACCTGGTGCACAATATTTATAAACAAGAATTACTTTGAAATGTTTATTTATGTATTATTTGTTTATTATTTATTGTGTATGTCTGTTCATATGTGTGAAGGTACATGTGGAGGTGGGTGGGTGATGTAGGAAATCTTCCTCAATCCACCTCACATATTGAGGTACAATCTTTCACTTGACTCTGTACTTGGTCATTTTGGCTATTTGAGTCAGGAAATTTGCTTCAGGAATCCCTGTTTTAACCTCACACACACTGGGATTACATTTACAGAGGTCGTTGGGGTCCAAATTCTGGACCTCACACTTGTGCAGCAAGCACTTTACACACTGAACCATCTCCCCAGTCCCAACTGACAAGAATTTCTACCAAATAATTTAAAGAAAACAAAACTACAATATCAAACAAAAATATAGAATGTTCACTGAACACTTAATTTTTAAGAAAACATTTGAGACTTAAATCTCAAAACTTCCAAGTTTCAAAAAGTAATAGAGGGGCTGGAGAGATGATGGTTCAGTGATTAAGAGCACATACCTGAGTTCAGTTGAGAACCCACTGGGTGGCACACTACTGCCTATAACTCTAGCTCCAGTGGATCTGACTTCCCTCTCCGTGGGCACCTGCACTCATGTGCACATAACCCCACAATGAGATCCATATATATAAAGTTAAAACATACATACATAATTAAAAATAACAAAATAGATCTTTTTAAAAACTATTAAAGGTAAAGACTGTCTTCCTAGAGCACAATGATTCAAATTTGGAAATATTAAGCCATTTCCAACTTAATGAAGAGGTTTAATGCATTTCTAATCAGAATTCCAATAAGATTATTTGGAAAGAAGCTAAAAGAAACACCCAGAAGTTCACCTGTCAGGATAAACTAATTAAAATGAGTTAAAAATATTTCCCTGAGGAATTCAACAAAGAGATACAATCTGTGCCTCATTATCTGACCTTAGCTATTTACAGAGACTTTCAGTGTCTCTGCTTGCTTTTCTAAAAGTGAGGAAGTCACAGCAACGCTGTTTTCAAGTAGCATTTGCACCAATAAAATTCCCTGTCACCGCAACAAATAAATCTCAGTTGGTGAACTATGTGAACAATGCCTGGAAAACACTTAATCTGACTGCTACAGAGAAAACACTCAGAGACAGTTCCTGAGTGTTGCTGTCGTTATCTTTACTGTGCATGTTCACCTATTTGCCCAGGAACATATTGAGCATGTACTATGTTGCAGGCCAGTTTTTAAGAATAATTTTATTTCACTTCTTTATTATTACTATTGTTATTATTACTATTAATGTGTATGTGCCTGTGTGTGATGTGTGTAGGTGAGTACAGGCTTCTGCATGCCATGCACACCTGTGGAGAACAGAGGACAACTTTGGGGAGTCAGTTCTCTGACTCCCTCCTTCCACCCTAAGATCCTGATATTGATCGAGTTACCAGGTTTACACAAAAGTCCACTGAGCCAGCTCACTAAATCAACAGGCCAATTTTTGATGTGGAATAATAAAGTAAAACAGGCAGATCAAGACCTTAATTTTGCATAGACCATGGGCTCTGATACTGGAGATAATAAGCAAGCATACTGCCATATGGACAGGCAGTTTTAGATATTTCTAATTCCTAGGGCTACTATTATAAAGGTGAGGAATCAGTATTGATAAGTGTGCAAATTTCTAAGGTGATAGGGAAAGCCTCTTTGGAAGAAATGAGCATGCTGTGGAATTCGGTTTTCCAGACAGGGGAAACAGTTCTCAAGACCTGGATGGTGAATTGGATAATGAACAGACAGAGAGTAACTCAAGAAAAAAAAAATAATGAGATAAACAGTAAGATGGGCTAGGAAGTGGTTCTGGAGAGACCTAAGGCCCAGGGCAGGGAGCTTAAAGGAAAATAGCTCAGTACACACCTACATTGGGCCATATGTCAAGTTTAGCTCCAAAGAAAGCAGAGAGTTAAATATAAAATAGGAAAAATACTACAGAAAAATATAGATAATTATCTGATTTTGAAATAATGAAAAGTTTTATGAACATAAAACTAAAGGTAGAAATCAAAAAGGATAGGCAACTATATTTTAAGATTACAACACTTTAAAATATCCATGCATTAAAAGGACAATCAATAATAATATGTAAACTTCTAACAAGAAAGGTAGAGAATATAAGCTCTGAAAAAAATTATACAAATCATTTAACAATGTGGCAAAATCTTTAGTAATTTTTAAGAGTGGAATATGTAAAATATGAAAATTAAAATAATAATACAAGTGTGGTAATAAAATATATAATTGCATAAATAGAAAATATACATAAAAATAAATGAATAATCAAAAAGAAAAAAAATGAATAATCACAAAATGTGAAATGTTTCAGGCTAAGAAACAAATGAAAAACTATAATGCTTTTAAAAAATATAAAAATAAAAACAGACATACTTTTCTGATTAAATTCAATAAGAATTATCAACTGAGTGTTGATGGATATCAATTATCCCACCACTCAATGGGATTTTTCATTCCCATTGAGATCCTTAGAAAGTGTAAATGAGGGTGTAAATTGGAATACAAAATGGAAACGGAAATTAGCAGGGTCCTTTTGAAGGTTAAAAATCATAAAAATCAGCCGGGCGTGGTGGCGCATGCCTGTAGTCCCAGCACTTGGGAGGCAGAGGCAGTCGGATCTCTGTGAGTTCAAGGCCAGCCTGGTCTACATAGTGAGTTCCAGGACAGCTGGAGCTACAGGGAGACCCTGCTTCAAAAAGACAAAAAAAAAAAAAAATCATAAAAATCTATACGTTTAGCCTATTGACCCCATGTCTACAAATTCAGACTTGGACATAATTAAAAACAATAACAAACACTTATTCACAAAGAAGCTGATTCCATGGCACCTTCTTAAGCCCAAAAAGCAAAGCACCGAACTCTATGGTTAAGGGCCACAGCTGTGTCGAAATGGAATAAAAAGTTGACAGGATATACACAGCAATGTCACTAGTTGCCCTACAGAACTGAATGGTGCTGGGGTCTTTACCCCTGATGGTGTTTTAAGTTTTGAAAATGAGAAAAAATTTCACAATATGTAGAAAAAAAGAAAACTCACTAAATCTAAACAGTATTCCATGTCCCAGAATCTTTCCGATTTAAAAAAAAATGCTCAATTCTTCCCTTCTCATTATGATCCTTTGTGTGCTTTGTTTGGTCTCTTCTCTCCCAGACAATATCTATCAATTAAATATAAATCATAACACAACACACAAACCTCTCCTGCAACATATCAGTGACATCTACACACATGCACACACATTTGTATCAATATATGTATATATATGCATATATACATAATTTGTCTTACAAATAATTTTAGGAAGGAAACAAAATATATAGACTCAAATAATGTTAATGATATCACAATTCTGAAGATGTCAGTACTTCTATATCAATGTCAATGTCAATACAGATACCATTACCTGCACTCAACTGAAGATGTAACCTCACCATTAGAGTGAACATGCCATTGAACAAGCATGTATTAAAGTTTCTTGAAGGCCAGATGGAAAGCTGATGTATGGCTAAGGCCTTATTGTTTCAATCACAGACTTCACCTCTCATATTCGCTCTGCTTATTTTGAACAATCTCAGCATGTGAATGCAATTTGTTTTGCTTGGAAGGGAGCTAAAATAGCATACTCCCTGAATCCCCTCATGTTCACCAAAGGCAGTTTCACTTTTCAATGAAACACATAAAAATGTTAATGGGGACTCAGGGCAAATAAAGGAGCCAAGAGATCTCCCTGATGTAAAACAGGATTTGGATGCCCTGCCCCTGAACTGGCTTTTCAGGATATTCACTAAAGGAGGAGATACTTTGCAGCAGAGCCCCATCTGCCTGAGCTTCTTCATTCCCCTGTGGACCAAATAGATCAAATTCAATTCAGGATTATTTCAACAAACCATCTTGGCAGGTAAACATTTTCTGCAGAATGAGGTTTTTTTCTGACAATTGAAAAATGAATTGTGCAAGCCACGCTGAGACAATATTGATAAGAATCAAACAATAAAGCAATATCGTGCTTGTGTATCCAGCTGCCCAGCTGTTGATAGAGACTGGCACAATTTGAAGAGCCTAAATCTGCTATTTAAAACAACTTTCTTCATGTTTTCTTTGAGCACAAGATGATATGCTAGTGCTATTTTTAGCAGCATTTTTCCAACGTTTGTGATTCACATGTGAACCTTCAATTCATAAAGGGTGTAACTGAAAGCAGGAGCCCTGTCATTCCAAACCTGCCTGCTGAGTTCTCACAGGCATTTTTTTCTGATCCTAAGCTGCAGGTATGACAGCATGAATGCCCCGCTCTTGAGGAAATAGGACAACCAACCCAAAATATGTGACTAGTAATGTCTAAGATTATCTTGAAACTTTGTACGGATCCATGAGGGCACCAAAGATTCTATAAGCAAAATGACCAGTATTTGCCTTTTGAGTGTCCTCACACTTTTTTATGTTTCTTATGTTATCCCTGGCAGGGAGGTGTTGGCTTGCCAGGACTCTTTGTCCCTGCATCTTAGCCCCACTGCCACCAATGCATTCTTTGTGCAGCCAGCCCTCCTGCTGTGACAAGTGTGTAACTGTAGAGGCTTTCGGTGAACATGGGTATTTGGGGCCAGGCAATCTCCATTCAGTTTTTCCCTCAAAACACTCTGACTCCTTCAGGTTGGCAATCTTGATGGACAATCCAGATGTCCTGCCCTCTCTAACCCAAGTGGAGGGTTTTTGCTGCATGCTAGGAACATCGATTCTGAATCTTGAGTGCAGGAGCTGAAAAAGAATGATAGGTAAACCAGCATAGAACTGGGATAATAAACAGCAGACCCCAATCTTATCTAAAGGAATATTGACAACTGATTGCTGCTAGATGAGGAATAGCTGATCTTCCTAAAACAAAGACCTCTAGCTAGGCTGACTAGATTCACCAGATGGACAAGTAGTGGGGAACGGCTGGGGGTGCGGGCAGCACAACGGAGAGTAACAGGGATAACAGAGTATAAGGGCTGTAGTGGGGGGAGGGAGGCTATGGGAGGGTGCCATCTGGGAAGTGGGTGTATAGTTGAATAAGATGGTTTGGGATGTTCTGTGTGATATACACACACAGAAAAAAAAAATCAACAAATTAAAAAATGTATTATATTTGGGGAAAAAATAAAAGAACGATAGGACTGATTCCTTCCATCCTGATGATGGTCTCCTGACATGGATGCCAAGAAATCCAGATCCAATAGGCCTGGTTACCATGCTTTCTACACATGGTTTCCAAGACTTGTCTTTCCATTTAGTGACTTCCCCAAGGGTGTTCCAATAAGCCATCTTTTGCCTAAGTTTTCTGGAGCTTATAGCCAAACAAACCTAAATTATTTTAGAAAATCTTTTTATGATTCATTACTTAACCCCTAGGAAAACCTGTTGAAATTGGATAGAGGAATACCATTGATCCCCAAGAGATAGGGTCTTGAATTATTTAATTGTATTGTTCAATGTTACATGTTCACTACACAGGAAAGTATCTTGATTCAAACACAATCATTGGACCCTAGAGCACACTTTTACTTCTGCTGTATTGACTCTTGGGAAGAAAAATGAAATTTTTTTGTTTTGTTTGTTTTGTTTTTTTAATGTTTGAGTCCCTCAGAGCTTCCAGAAATTACTTCCAATTGATTTAAAAAGTCAAATTCTGGGGCTTGAAAGATGGCTCAGCCATTAAGAATGCATATTTCTCTTGCAGAGGTGAGTTCAATTCCTAGAATCACGTTGGGTGGCTCACAACTGCCTGTAAATCCAGCTCCAGGGGAATCTGACACCCTCTTCTGATCTTTGTGGGCACCTGTACTCACCTGCACAAAACCACACTCAGAAATTCAATTATACAAATAATCATAAAAGTAAAATATTTGTAAAAAGTCAAGTTTCATGGGATGAAGAGTGACAGAAAAGTTCAGGTGTTTTCATTTTCAAGGACATTTACAGTGAACTTCAGTAAGAAGGCAATATATAAACTACCTCTCTAATAAATGGGCTTTAAGAACTCAAGTTTGGGAAATATGTGTATACAGTATTCTACATTTTATGTTTTCAGATACTGATTCAAATGTTTCTGCCCAGATGTTCTACAGAGTATCCCCACTCAGCACTGTTTGATTTCTGTCTGACAGTTAAGCTTAATATATA
>NW_008330735.1:3004846-3032196 GCF_000622305.1 Nannospalax galili
GTATAAGCCCTATAAGACATAAAATTGAATGAGTTTTTTAACCTTTAAAAGAGATCTCCATTTCATTTTAAAATATATTGTTCCTTGGAGAAAGACTCATTGTTTTTGCTAATAACACTGAGATGTTGGCGCATGTATCTCTAATCTGTATGTATCTGGTTATTACTACTCATAGTCGGTTGCACATGGATCCTTGGCACCCATGTGTGTCTATAAAGTCATCGGGTAGATTTCAATGGTAATGTTTATCACCTCTACTAATTAACATGATGTAAATTTCTATGCTTCTTCCTCAAATATAATTCTTTATTTTTAATTTGTTGATTGTGAGTGTGTGTGTGTCACACAGAACATCCCAAACCATCTTTTTCAACTATTTCACCCACCCATAGCCTCCCTCCCCCCACTAGAGCTCTTATACTTTGTTATCCCTGCTACTATCTGCTATGTTGTTGGCACCCCCAGCCATTCCCCACTACTTGTCCATCTGGCAAATCTAGTCAGCCTATCTAGAGGTCTTTGTTTTAGGAAGGTCAGCTGTTCCTCATCTAGCAATCAGTTGTCAATATTCCTTTAGATAAGATTGGGGTCTGCTGTTCATTTTCCGAGTTCTATGCTGGGTTACTATCTGGGAGTCCCTTTGGCCACTTTGGCCAACAACTCAAAAGAAGGTATCTCCTATGTGGTATGGTATGTAGACTTTAGCTATACATATGGACCCTTAAAAATTATATTGGCACCTTTAATCCTTGGTTATACTTTCCTATTGAGTGTTTAAGGCTATACAATTGGCCTAGATAAACAAAATTATTTTTACTCTTAAGGTCCTTTGAGGATCTGTTCCTCAGGGGTCACATGAGCTTGGGAGGAGCCCCTGGCTCCTTTCTTTTACCAGTTCCACCTATGTGAAAATAAGTCAAAGGTCCTGCTCAACCATGGTTGGCTTCACTCCTACCTTTACAGACTTCTTCTGTAAAACTGTCCTTTCAGGGGCTGGAGAGATGGCTCAGCAGTTAAGAGCACTGACTGCTCTTGCAGAAGACCTGGGTTTGATTCCTAGCACCCACGTGGCGGCTTGGAACAGTCCGTAACTCCAGTTCCAGGAGATCCGACAGCCTCTTCTGACCTCCACGGGCATTGTACAACCCTGGTGCACTTACCCACATGCAGGCAATACAAGCATACACATAAAAAAATAAAAATAATAAAATATTTTTTAAAAAGTTGTATGGTGGAATACATGAGGTCCAGTTGGAGGAGGGGGGGCATGGATGAGGGACAGGGTCCGAATTTAATTAAGAACTGTTGCAGGAAATGTACAAAATATCAATAAATTAAAAAAATAATAGAAGTCATGAAGTCAGGTGTGGATAGCAAGACAAAGGTGGAGGTAAAGGAGGGGCTCTATAGATGATCGAAATGCAGTACATGAAACTCTCAAAAAAACAAATATATTTGAAAAATAAAAGTAAATAAATGATTTATTAATGCTTATTCCTGCTTTTAATAATGTATCTATAATCATTTCCCTTTCTAATGAAAAAATTTACTTCCCCAGTTCCTCCATTATGTCTAGGCTTCAGGTTATCCTAACCACAGACGATATCAGATAGCAATATTTTGTCAGAAAGCAATGTTTTGAGTCTACCTTCCACCACTAATTCCAATGTGATTTGGGGAAAACTACTGGGGCTTTAAACCTCTTGTTCAATTCCACTTAAAGTAGATGGAAATAGCATTACCTACTCTTCTAGTTCATGAAGATTTTAGTTTAATATTGCTACAGATAAGAAACAATGGTGCCAAGAGCAGGTACACGCCAGCTATGAATGAAGTCAGCCATACGGCAGATTTGCATAGCAGTTTCCTCACACTTATGGAACAGAACAAAAAATCTGGACCCTCAGTTTGTTAAGAGGGAATCTGTCTCTCAGAAGTAGCTAAGGTTAGCTGAGTCATGTGACTTCTTTGTAAAACTAGAATGCCATATTATTTTATAAAATTATAAAAATATAACTGATTCTCAAAATAGTTAAGCTTTCTTCATGTGCAGTAGGTATAATTAACATTCATTTAATGTGCTTTTAATGTAATTTATACAACTAAATACTGCTACGTGTACACTAATAATCTGCAAGTATTTTATCTTCACATGCTCTGGGGGGCCATAATTCAAATTCTATAAATTTTCTCCAAATATGTCTGGTAGTCTCCCAAGAGACATTGACTGACTGCTTCTTTCTCCCTGATGAGAAGGGCATGGCCCTTCAGAGTGAACTTGTCACCAACTGAAATGAATATTTGTGTTTGCTGGTGCCCCATAAATATGCTTCCTAGTAATGTCCTTGCCACCAAGTTAACAGTGATGAAGTTGCTGTGTGTCTTCTCCCATGGGTGCCATAATAAAGATGGCTCTGTGCTCTGGGGTGATGGTTCTATGACCTGTGGTGAAGGACCACTGCTCACTTAGTAGCTCCACGTACCTCCGTGTTTCTTTGCTTAATGTGGTTCTTTGAATTCAATCACATCTGATTTTCACCAAGGACAAATCCAAGGTGTCAGTATCCTGTCATAATGATTCCAAGGCCAATCATGATGGCTATGGGCTCAGGACACTGCCTGCCCTTCAAGGACTTTCTCAGACAGGAGAAAGGCTCCCTTGTAGAATTTCTCAAGCTGCCTTTGAAGCATTTCACTTTTTTTTCTGTAATTTTATTAGCCTTTCTCAAGGCCAAAATCATCCCTCAGAAATATTTCAATACCTTGAAGTTTAGGGGAATAAAAGGTCTCAATCATTACCTCTTTGCCTCTGAAACCCATCTTTCCTTGCAAATTATCAGATACAACCAAACTCAAGCAAGAGGGATTGCCACATTTACCCTTATATCCAAGCTGCAAGATTTAATATACATTTAAGAAAATTATTAAATTATTTCCACCAACAAATTATGAGCCCTAGGCCCAGCTAAAATACAATTTCTCTCTCTCTCTCTCTCTCTCTCTCTCTCTCTCTCTCTCTCTGCCATATCTGTACAAACAGATGTTCAAAACACTGCAGTGCTAATGGAAATGCACTCAATGGGAAGCCAGAATGAAAGCCGAATGGAAAATACACAGCAAATGAGCAGGCTGGATCCATAATGAGCTGTTTGATGGAGCTTGGAAATTTAATGAGGAACATGAAAAATCACTTAATATCTGGTGAGGAGGGAATCTAAAGATCATTTAATCCAGCCCCTTCATTTTATAGCTGAGAAAGTGGAGCTGCAGATTTTGAGGTGACTTCCCTCATGTCACACTGCTCCTCCAAGACACACGTGGAGTGAAGCCTGTCCACAGCAGAACTCTTCATGCGGAAGACTTGCTTCAAAGATTGCCCTTTTTGCTAATAGATGAAATAAAGACCTTTGAACAGGTCTGTTTAGAATTGGGGTTTGACTGAGTTCTAACACATGAGAGAGAACATCAGACAGAAGCCCAGTTCCATTCTATACAACTGCAATCTGCCATCTTCACAGGAGGTAACAGGAATGAGGCTGATTATTATCATGAGCCAAATGGGTCCCACCCTTTGGGCACCATACCAAACACATTATAGTGCTCTCTCTCTCTCTCTCGCTCTCTCTCTCTCTCCTCTCTCCTCTCATCCATCTTCATAGTAAGCACATTTGGAAAGGAACTTAATGGGTTTCGATGATTCATGCAAGGTTACCTGGGTCCTAAGAACCAGGAATATTGATAATTCTCTGGATAGAGAAGCAGATTAAAGCCAGTTGTTTAGAACACTTAACTGTGAATATTTTTCATTGTCTTTAGACCATTCTGGTACATATTCTATTTTATACCCTTGTTACTGGTCCTAAAGATCTCCATAAATTGTTATAATCTAGTCTTCTAATATCAGACATTACTTTTTTACGTATTGACCTAGATCACATCCTACCCTCAATATACAATGTGAAGTGCATCCTTCACCCTCCAAAATTTACTGGATAACTACGATGTGCTAAGTACGGTGGTAAATATAGAAAATAGTAAAGAACTTTGCTTATTAAATAACTTGAGTGGCATAGACAGTCAATCTGGTTATTATAGTCTAGCAAAGAGATTGCCATAACAATGGGAATCAAGACATTCTGAGATTTTAGCTTACCTGGTCTGTGTCTAATCTGCCTTTCACAACTTTCCACCTTCATTTATCTGTACTTGACAGAATCAACATCAAAGACCACTTCCTTTACTATATATTCAGTGCTCCTATAAAATGTGGGACAGTTTTCGACTAAGTAAACAAAAAACATATACTTCAAATTTTATTTTAAAATCTAGAAAGTTTATGCTTAGAAAACACATAGAAGAGAACAAGTGACAAAATAGTGAGAATGAATTCAGTGTCCTCAGTAAGTGAAGGCATTTTGTCCTCTGTCCAATTTTACTTCAAAACTTCTGACTTTCATTTCCTTGCACTCAGTTAAGCTTTTTGGTTTTTATTTTTTATCTATTTATTATTTATTTATTTATTTAGGCTTACATTTGAACATGAAAAGGGTACAATGACAGAAATTTCCTGGTATGGATAGTAAAGAGAATATGAGTGCTTGAAAAAAATCATATGTAATAATAGCCACATTACTTAAAGTGAAAAAAACAATTTAGCAATGAAAGTTACAAGAAAACATTGGGTGGGAGAGATGGCTCAGCAGTTAAGAACACTGGTTGTTCTTGCAGAAGACCCGGGTTCGAATCCCAGCACCCACACGACAGCTAACAACTGTCTGTAACTCCAGTTTCAGGGAGTCCAACTTCCTCTTCTGTCCTCTGCGGGCATTGAATGGCACGGGTACGCTTATCTACATGCAGGCAGCACACATATAAAATACATAAATATAAAATAAAAACAAAAAATATTTTTTTTTAAAAAAGAAAGTTATAAGAAAACAAAACGGAGCCCATGGGCAGACTCATGAGTGATGTACAGGAAAAAAAAATTGCAAAACTATGTAATTCAAAGTAGCTAGTAAGGGCTCCCATCTATTGAGATTTTCAGGAGTACCTTTTGGACATTAGCAAGTTAAGATGCTGTCTCTAGCCAACTAATTATATTGTAATTATTGACAAACATCCCAGACGTGGGATTCTTTGGTACAAAGACATTAACAAATTCATCTTCACTTCTATAATGTCTAACACACTCTTGGGTATGTAGGAAGCACTCAGATATATTTGTTGAATACATGTTTAATAAAGGAATAAGAAGGCACTTACATAATTCAAAGAATAATTCTAAAGCACTCTAACTGGTAGCACTCCAAACCTTGTCCTTAAGATACTGTACTAGCAGTGCTTTTGAGTGCTTCACGCTCTTAGCTAATGCAGCAATAAATCTCTGGGTGTCTAGCCTACAGCACACCCAACAAATTTTCTTCTACTAGCCCTCCATTCTTTTATATAGAAAGCTTAGTAAAAGATGTTGACTGTTGGCTTGAAACAAGCCAAGAAGTGGAATACTCCAAAAACCTTGCTGGACTTGGAAAAATTACGTGTAACAACCACCTAGAAGGAGTTCTCGGTGCTCAGCACACTCAAAAGCACATACTGTCTTAGGGCTTTGAGAGCTAAGAAGGCCCCCATGAAACCACTGGAAGCAATGTGTTCCATTCCTCCTGTGTTTATTGATCTTCCTCACCTTCTAAGTTAAGCCATGAAAATTTTTTATAAAAGACAGTATGATCTTGGACCTGGCTCTGTGCTGAGATAGTAAAGTATGAAACTAAATGGCTTATGATGAGTTATCCTGACCGAACTCCATCAAAAACACTAACTTCTGTATGCAAATTTCAGTCAGATGAAATGATGCAGTATTAGGGCCACAGGGAGCCCTACAGTCAGCTCTGGCTGTTTTAGTCATGGAGTATTTGTTTCAAATAAAAAGTGTTCAGACCTTTAGCAAAACAAAGTAAGTTACTTCTGGAGAAAGAATAAAGAAGTGGAGACAGAATCTGTAAGCCTTCAGAACATAACAATTTTACTCCATTCCGTGATTTTACATTTGCATGAGGTTTAAGAAGAGGAGGCTGGAGAGATGATGCAGTGCTTAGGAACAACAGCTGCTCTTTCAAAGGACCCAGGTTCAATCCCCAGCACCCACATGATGGCTAACAACTACCCATAACTCTAATTACAGGGCATCTACTTTTCTCTGGCCTCTGTGGGCATTTCAGATCATGGGTGCACTTACATACACGCATGCAAAACACCCATACACATAAAATAAAAATAATAAATGAAACATTTTTTTGAAAAGGAGTATACCTCCACTTTATAAGTGAGGATATTGAAGCACATTTTATATTTTGGTAATAGTATATGGCTAATACATCCCTCTAGAAAACAGATGACATTTTCAGAGTTGGATAATGTAAAGAATGATAAATAAAGACTCCATTTTAAAGATAATGGGCAAAGTTTACAAAGCCATTAAGGGACAATGCAATGCCTTAGAGTTAGTTGTTTAGGCCTGATGAGGAAATGATAAGAAAGAGTTATATGGAAATGCTAAGAGAGAATCAGGTTGAAAGGACCATAGTCAGAGATCTAATCTATAGATGAAAGACACATCCAGAAATAAGTGATCCCACAAAGAGGAAACTAGAGAAACAGAGTAACCTCATTCTCTTCCCCTCTCTGATTCCTTCCAGAGCTTCCTTTGGCTAAAACAAATAGCCATCAGAGAACTAAGGTTCCTTATTGTGTCCCATTCTGATGAGCCTCTAAGAGCAAAAGCATCAAAGTCAGTGTAGACCACACCTGAAGGGAAAAATTAGATTATCCACTATGGTTACCTAGGGCCAGAGTCAGGATTAGCAAGATATCTAATGGTCTAATCTAAATTCTTGGTCACAGTGGTCTTCTGCACCAGATTTTTAAAACTCTACATAATTCTTATATAACCAAACTAATATAGAATGGGATTGGACTTATTTTCCGTTACTCTACAATTATATCTGGTTTGTCTATTATTCTACAAACAAGAATGCTACCTTCAACCACTCAACAATATTTTGGAATTTTGAGACATTTAATCATGTTTTTTCTTCTATCTTTAATATTTGATTATCTTTGGTTTTCTCTCTCTCTCTCTCTCTCTCTCTCTCTCTCTCTCGTGTGTGTGTGTGTGTGTGTGTGTGTGTGTGTGTGTGTTTAAATTCTCACAGACAAAAACTCAGCATAGAACTTTCCAAATGAACAGCCAACCACAATCTTAGCTGAAGAAACACTGGAAACTGATTACTGCTAGGTGAGGAAGAGCTGATCTTACTAAAACAACATACTGACTAGACTTCAGTGGATAGATTTGCACTGAGGAACTTCTAGGGAAACTGACTTGACACATTGGGCCTTAATATGGATGACAGAGTATATGGGTTCCAGTGCAGGGGCTATGGGAGGGTGCTGGTGGGGATGGGGTTATAGGTGATTAAGATTGTTTTAGATAGTCTGTATAAAATACGCAAAATTCAATAAAATAAATAAATAAACTACAATCAACTTTTTAAACATGCTCATTAGAAATGAGTCACTTTTAAAACAAGGCAAGAGAAAATAAATACATGGACAAAAAAAAGACTTCTCTACACAAACAAGCCTACCCTTGACTCTTTAAACGCCTACAAAATGAATATAATTTCACAATGAAATCTTCCAGTGAACATTGTTATTGTTATAGGGTCATACAGAGATTTGTTCTGCAAGAAACCTGTAGGGAAAACTTGGACCACAAAGTTTTTCTCTCTCTTCCAGCAGAGAAGCAAAAATGGTGGTGAGCAGAGATAAGAGAAAAGAGGGTCATAGAATGGAGACTTTACTCAGAAAATGAAGAATGATGTTAAGTTTCTGAGAAATACCGACCATAAATTCTACTCAGTTGATACCTCACCCCTTGTTCAGCAATCTCCCAGTACCTTCCCAAGAAGCCGCAGAACAGACAAGGTTCACCATGGTTTACAGGATCTGATTAGTTCACTTCCAACCTTATTTGCTGCCATCTATCCATTCTTTTAAAATCAGATTTAAAAATGAAGAATTTATTGAAAATAGATTCTTTCAATTGCTCTCTGCCTCTGTATCTTGTCTTCTCTCTCATTAGACTTTATATTTGCATGTTCTCTACCTGGTTCCAACACAGGTAGAAACTCTGTATGAGGGGCTGGGGATATGGCTCAGAAGTTAAGGCACTGCCTGTTCTTGCAGAGGACCCAGGTTTGATTTCTAGCACCCACATGGTGGCTAACAACCATCTGTAACTCCAAATCCAGGGGAATCCAATGCCCTCTTCAGATTTCCATACGCATTGCATGGCACAGGTACACTTACATACAATGCAGACAATATACTCGTACACATAAAAAGAAAAAAAAAGAATTTAAAAAAAAAGAAAGAAAGAAATTCTGCAGGAAGAAAATCCATCCCAATCTTTCGCAATGATACAACCTCAAATCCGACTATACTGGCAACCACATAGTCAACATCTATACATATTTTCAGGAAAAGTACCTAAACCCTTGAGATGATATTTACTATTCAAAACACTTCTAGGACTTACAAGTTCTGATATTGTGAGCTCTGATTTGCAGACAGCAGACACCAGTTTATTAAATCTACTTGCTAACAGTAGTCTCAATTCTAAGCAAGTATTGCATATGTGAACACATACTTTTAAAAGTCACAAAATCATAAATGGATAATGATTATTATTCCCATTTAATAGAGGAGGAAAAAAATGAAGTTGTGATAGATTTAGTTACTGAATTGGGAAAAGGTATAGTAAAATGTTAATACACGACTTTCAAATATCTTTTTCAACATATCCAGCAATGAAGAATCCCTGGATATTTTCTTTCAAGAAAACCACTTCTGTAAGATCCCTTCTCTCATTTCATTTTCCAGTAAACATAATAAAACCCCTTCTCTCTCTTGTTTTACTATAGATTCTCCATCAGACAAGAAGAACTGGAACTAGCTGCATTCTTTGGTGCTTTGTGTGACCTAGAGAACTGCTTTCAGCTCTTAAAGTGACCTCTGTAATAAATCCATGGGTGCCCCATTCTCATGGCCAGAGTCTGTGCTTTGGGCTAATGGTTCTTTGATGAGTGATTACAGATAACAACGATGTATTTAGAGTATAGGAAATTAAAAATTAATGCTGGAAGACAAGAAAAGTTGAAGGCTGGAATTAGAGTGCTGGAGTTGAGCGAATGGACGGATTCAGGAATTTATCAGTATCATCTGAGAAAAAGAATCAGATTAAAATTCAACTTAAATGCTCAAGGATAATGGGCAGATAGTGCCCAGCTTATCAGAGTTCAATTATAAATTTTCAACATTAGCCAGCATACAAAATTGTTGTGCATTCAGTATAAACTATACTTAGAATTTTGAATTTTGATCTTTTCCTAGGCTAACAACATGTGGTCAGATATTCTCTCACAATGTTGTTCAGCAAAAGCATCTGTAGCTCCACCTCAGTCACGTGATCATGAAGGTTAACTATAATCCACAGTGCATTATGTTGCTAACCAATGATGCTGCATGAATTAAGGGTATCAAATACACTTGTAACTTATGATACTTCAACTTACCATGGGTTCCCACTGAATGTTAAGGAACATTTGTATTTGATTTGCAACTCAAACTACCTTCATTTGAAGCGAAAATGTCATATTTTTAAAAGTAGCCAGCGTACTGGAAAATTTAATGCAAGAAATATTTTCATGTTCAACCATATCCAGAAAGTTGTTGGTAAATAGTGAAGATGTAAAAATGAGAGATTACTATCAAACAGGGATGGAATTGAAGCATATAATCCTACTGATCTTCTCAGGAGTTCTAATGCTTCCTGATTCTATAAGTAAGAAGTACTTTTGGAATATTTTCCAAGGATTTAATCTCAGACTTGGCAGAGCAATTCACAAAATGAGGGGGAAAGAACAAGGAAAAATTGTTCCTAAAATAAAACTCTACAGGATCCAGAAATACCACTACTGAGTATACAGCCAAAAGAAAGAACCAGAGGTTTAAAGAGGTATGTTTACCCCCATGTTTATTGCAACACTATTCAAAGAATCCATTGTATAGAATCAATCTAGTCTCTACTTCTATGGAAATATGCAAAAAATATATTGAACCATAAAAGAGAATAAAATCCTGTCATTTAATAACTAGATTTAATAGAACAGCCACAAATACAATCCTATGATTTGCAACAGTGTGGGTAAGCCTGAAGGACCTTATCATAAGTGAAATAAGCCAGGCACAGAAAGACAAATGTCATATGTTCTCACTCGAAGGTAGAGGGTGAAATAACTAATCTCTTGTAAGTAAAGAGTGAAACAGTGCTTACCAAAGATGGAAAAGGAGAGAGGATGGAAATTGAAGAGTCTTGAGGAAGAGATATAAAAATAGATTAGAGAATTAACTCTTAGAGCTTTATATTTAGAGTAGAAAGACAATAGTTAACAATAATTTATTATATATTTCAAAGTAGCTAAAAGAGAAGATATAAAGAAATATAAAGAAATGTTAGACAGCCTGTGACCCTGATTTTATTTTTTACTCTGTACATATGTGTCCTCAAAATGTGAAGTGTCCATTAAAAATCGAAGAAAATAGCATTGCTACCCTGTAACTCAGAAAATAATGATTTACAAATTACTTTAGATCAACTTATGTCATGTATAGAACTCTTATGTAACAAATCATTCTAATTTCAATTTATCTCATGTTTTTTTTTTCTTTTTACATCAGTCAAATCACACTAACTAAAATCCTTATTTTGGGATGAATAGAAAGTCTTTGAATATTGAAGACACATAAGGATACTACAAAATTCAAAGGAACTCAGTAACTATCTCTATTATTTTGCTCAAGCTTATTACATTTTAATAGGGTTGGATTGAGAATGTAAAAGTCAGGGCTGGAGAAAAGATTGGCTGCTCTTGCACAGCACCTGGGTTTGACTCCTAGCACCCACATGGTGGCTAACAACCTTTTGTCCATAACGCCAGTTCCAGGGGTTCTGATTACCCTCTTCTGACCTCCTTGGGCATTGCACATCATGGGTTCACTTACATACATGCATGCAATATGCTCATACACATAAAAATTAAATAAATAATAAAATGAAAAATAGAATGTAAAAATCTAATTTTTTAGGAAGTACATTTCTCTTGTGATGGGCATAATGATAATAAATCAAAAAAGACAGAGCAAATGATCCAGCTGTTAGAAAAGGAGAAAGCAGACCCAAGTGTTGGTTAATAGTTATTAAAACTTCAAACATAAAACTATGGGAATGAAGGAGTGGCTCAGAAGTTAAGATTTCTTGCTACTCTTCCACAAGACCCAAGATTGAATCAAAGCACTGACATTGAGTGGTAACTCCAGCACCAGAGTATCTAATACCCTCTTCTCTACTACATAGGCATTCCCACATACACAGGTACACACATATACAGAATAAAATTAAAACTAAATATTGTTTTAAAAAACTAAACACAAATAGTCTACATTATATTGATGCTAACCAGGAATAAATATTAAATAAGGGGCTTGGGCATATAACTCATTGGTAGAACCCTTGCTTTGCATGTGCAAAGCCCTGGGTTGAATTCCCAGCACACAAATATGTGTGTGTGTGTGTGCATGTGATAAAGTAAATCACCCCCTCCAAGGTAATAAATGAACATGGATAGAACTGATTGCTAGAAAATAGATTATGCTTTTAAATTTATCTCCTTAAAAACTTATATTCCCCCAAACATAAAAGCTCTGGTAGAATTTTACTTATAGAAATTGTTTCTTTTTGTTAATAAGCCACTAGCAGAATTGAGCTTTAAATAATCATTGAATTGATGAAGACAAAGATAAACATGAAAATTCTATTACCTAATTATTCTTATAGATAGCATGCACATTTCAAGTTATATCAAGTGCTTAAAATAATAATTAGTATGTAACTTTTAAATAGAGATAGGTAAGACTTAATCCATTATTATATTATAGAAATTCTCATACTGTGAGAAAACTTAAGATGGTTTATTTTGGATAATATTTCCTAGATATTTTGACTTTTATAGAACTATATTACCCACAGGAAAAGGGTATGATTTAGCTAATTAGACACAGCATTATATCATATGTACAATGGAAAGTACTAAATCATGGACTTTCTTTCATGCATTCATTTATTCAACAAATCTTCTCAAACATTTCTATGTGCCAGGCATTGTATTCAACAATGAGACACAAAATATATACAGCACGAATTCCAAGGAATTTCAGACTGCTGGAGGTAAGGCTATATAAATGTACATCTAAACATTGAAAGGGTAATAGAATTATATCCCATCATAATAATACAGAGAGTAAAAGCCATAGGAGATCCAAATTAGTGATCATTTGGAGTGATTGGAAACAGCTACTAAAGTAGGTAGCAAATGAGGTTAAAAAAAAAAAAAAAAGGATGGATAGCTTTCCAAAGCTGTTAGGAAGGATAGAAATAATACAGATATTTATGTGGTGAGCAAACACTAGAGATTTTGAAGGTACACAAGTCCCAGGAGTTAGAAAGTCTTGATTGCTAAAATATATATTCATGTTTATTTTTATGGTTAATGGTACACTTGCCATGAAACTAAACCATGGACCACTTCTTGCCAGAAACTTTTCCAACAATTACTCCTTACTGTTTCCATGATATACGCCTGAGTACTTAACCCCTGTGTTTATGCACTAGCCTTCTGGTTGCTCTTGCCTAAAATGATTTTCCTCATCTTCATACTCCCAGCTTTCCAAAGAGTGCCTGCATGGGTGTGCAGTCAGGTGATTTGAGTAAATGAACTGGTTACATTGATCCTCAAACTTTACACCTTAGACTTTAAGCAGATTTATTTTGTCATGTTTCCTGATGCCCATGTTGCAAATATAGACATTAAATAAATCACTTGGGGCTTATGAAGTACTATATTTACTATGAAGAAATCGGGACTACTTTTTGTGAGGACAGTCGGAGGGGTTAGTGTATGCACAGGTTTGTATGAGTGTGTGCACATGTACATTCAGGTACACAAATGTGTAGAAGCTCTACACTTTATTTTTTGAGGCAGTCTATCACTTGAACCTGCGTCTTATGAATTTGGCTAGGCTGGATGGTCAGTAAGGTCTGGACATCTGCCTTTCTCTGCCTCCTCAGTGTTGGGGTTGCAGACGTGTCACTATGCCTGGATTTTATGTAGGTGCTTGGGGTTCAAACCCATGTTCTCACATTTGCACAGCGAATATTTCACCAACTGAATCATCTCCCCAGACCCTTCAAACATACCTCTTTTAAAGGACATTATTCCTTTATATATCTATTACTTTGTGGAATGATTACACATTCTAAGGTTTGTGACCATTAGGCCCAGAGTCATATTTAACATTTGAATAACCAGAGACTAGCTCTAGAACATTACCTCTGTGCTCAGGACAAATCACTAGACCTGGTCTGCATGTGTGGAACTTGGTGACCACATGAATGGAAATTGCAGGACTACAAGGAATGCTATTTAGGAAGCCTCAAGTTCAACTCCAACCAAGTTCAAAAGAAGCCATCTTTGCCTCAGCTGCAGTGTATGCTGCTCTGATATACACACACAATATCTAAACATGAGTGCATGTATATCCCTGAAGGCTGTATAACAAAAACACAGTGCCAGACACGAGAAACCTCCCTTCAAGATGTATGACTGAATTTCATTGCTCTCAAGGACTGTGAAAGAGAGTTTTAGCATGATACATTTATAATGAGTGCTCAGATAGACAGCTCAGAATTGAATCCAAAATATAAGAAAATACCAGGCAGTTATTGTTACTGTTATCAAGGGACAGTGAGCACAGAGCTTCTCTCCTAATTCACGGGAGGGAAGGCAGAGGATAATAATGTGAAAAGTGACTCGAGCCAATTCAATGACAAACAAAATAAGATTTTATTTTCAAGTGGGCCAACATTTAAATGATTGATATTTAAGGTTAACAAAGTTATATGGAATATAGGCATCACTGATATGAGTAAAATTTCCTGCATCATTTCTAGAGGACAATTTGGCACTCCTTATCAATCTTTAAATGAATATCCTCTAGCCTAATCCATTCCAAGTCTCAGAATCTTCCTACAGAAATATCTGCATGCATGCCCAAGAGTTTACTTACAGAATGTTTGCCTATTTATAATAATGAGAAAAAGGAAGACAAGCCAAATATACATCAGTAGAAGATTGATGAAATATGTTAGGTGGCATCCATATGAAATATTACAGAACTGATAAACTGGGATGACTATGTATCACTAACATGGAAAGATGGAGATGTCACCAATGAAAAATCCACAAGTTGTAGAACACATGCTTAATATGATTTATATGTATCAACAGCAATCTCAAGGAATACATACCAAACATCACAAGTAACCCATATGCCAGGTCTGGTACTACACACCTTTAATCCCAGCATTTGGGAGGCAGAAGCAGATGGCTCTCTGGGAGTTTAAGGGCAGCCTGGTTTACACAGTGAGTTCCAGGCCAGCTAGGACTATATAGTAAAACCATCTCAAATACATTTTTTAAAAATCTATTACTACTACAAAAAAAATGAAACAAAAAAATAAATTAGAAGTAAGCCAGGCATGGTGGTCCCAGCACTTTGAAAGTAAAGGCAAGCAAATCACTGAGTTGAAGACCAGCATGGTCTACATAGCAAGGTAACTTTTTCCAGGCCAGTCAGGGGCTACACAGTGAGACCCTTTCTTTAAAAAAGAAAAAGAGGATTTAAAAGATTAGAAGTAGATGCTGAATAATTGGAAAGATTTTTATACTTTTTGTTTTTACAAACTTTGACTTTTTAACGCTTAGCATATGTGGATCTAGGCAAAAAACAAATTCACTTTTATAAGAGTTCTAGAAAGCTTTTAAGCAATCCTTTCTTCCTTTTGTTTACAGTTTATACAGCACATTCTCATTCATCATCTGATGCTGTCCTCCAGCCCTCTGGAAGGTAGACCAGATGTTAATATTATTCTGTTATGGGTGACTATGAATCTGTAGATGGTAGTGATCTGCCCAAGGTCATACCTGTCTGAAAGAGACATCAAGCATTGATAATGAGTTAACTTCTTTAAACTTACAAAGCAGAAAACTCTGTTAAATGTGGTTTGAGTGGTTTGGGTTCTTAATTAGTAATAGTTCCTGCAAGTTCCCAACTAATACAGGAGCAAACAAAGCCAATCCCCATAGGTGAGCTAAATAAAAAATATATACTCAATCTGTAGCAAGAGCAGCCAGCTGTCAGTTGCATCGACTCTCAGTTCTAAGGACAATGAAAGAGACTTTCTATCAACCCCCAAGAGAGTCCTACTTTCAGAATAATAATCTTTTAAAAATGAATAACCCAGAAAATGATTTGCTCCAAATAAATGTATTTTAAGACTTCATGTTCTTTAACCCCAGTTCCTATCTCCCTTTTTATTTTATTTTTTTATCATTCACATAAACTACTGGGCTGGCCAGCCTATTTTAGAGGCTATTCTGAAGTGCTGAGAGCTGATTCATATTAAACATTGTAAATTTTTCAATGAAATAATTCAGCAAATCTGTTTCTGTGGGCAGCTAAGAAATCTCATCTTTTTTATTAACTGAGTGCTGCAAAATGACACCAATCACTCGAGAAAAACTGCTTGTCCTCAAGGGTTGAGAACTCAGTTCTCTTTAATCTGTTTCTGCCTGCGCAGCTGTGCGAGCAGTCTATGCACCATTGGAAATACAAAATCCCAGCAGCACCTCTTACTAGAGGTATGGGTTGGGCAATAGCCTTAACCTTACTTAGTACAGTTTCTTCACCTGTAGTGAAGACCTCAGTAATCTACTTCACAGGGGTGGTATCTGGCATTTTTTACAATGGCATATCCCATGACAACTCAGCAGCATTACAAATATCTCTAAATGTCATTAATAGACATACTAGTAGCCTATTAGAATAATGTTCTTGTCATCCTCATCTAATGTCCTAAGTGATTTTAAACACTGTGAAATAGAAGGCACTTGCCTATCTGTTCAAACTTGTCTCTGACTTCATTACAATGTGAATCTCCTTAATTCAACAGATATTTTCCATAATTTGGGAATCCAGTCCTAGCTTCCAGCAAATAATTTCTGGATTAAAGGAATAAATTACTTCATTATACTAATTCAAGATCCTAAAATGATGAATGTTTAGGAAATGCTTTACATATGCATTCTTGAATTACAGACTACGCCCTCAGAACTATTAACTAAAATCTCCAGCTGTCATGTTCCATGACAATTCAAACCCAGCAAATTCAAAGTGAGATTCATCATCTTCCTTCTTAAATGTTACTTTTCCCCCTTTTCCCTTTCACACACACCCATTTGTCCACACTTGAGTCTTTGATTATAATGGCTCTTATTTATCTGTAGGATTAAATTACAGGACTTTTTTTTTTTCAATTCTGATGCCCACCACGTCTTTCATCTATCCTTTAAAAGTATTTCCATCTGAAATAATGTATTATTGCCACATCTTTTTCTCAGGCTTCCCAACTCTATCTTCCCCACTGTTTTATATTATTACTTAATTTCTCTTAAAACACAAAAGTTACAACACACTTCTGTTTCGAAACAATGCCGCCAAGAACTGCCTTTTAAAGGCAGTTAAGATTCCTAATTGTACAAATGGACCTGCTAAGCTCAGGCTCTGAATTGGCTTTCCAAACTCTCTCTGTCCTAAAACTATTCTTCAGCCAAGGGAATGAGTACAGCATCCCTCAATAGAAACAGGTGCTGCTTTACACTCTGGGTCTTTACAGTTTTCTTAGACTTGGATTGTTCTCCATCTTCATGTACTCATAACTGACTGCCTGCCTGACTGCCCCGATTTGGATACTAATCTGATGCCCACACTTGGAGGTACAGTGTTCTTGTTCTGATCCCTCAGAAAACTCAACTTCTTCAAACAACTATTACATCTATATATAAATGTTAAAATATACTTTTAGGCATTTAGAGTACTTGAAGATTCATGGATTATTTGGCATCCCTTATACTAACACAATGTTTCAGATATAGTAGGTACTCAACCAATGGCAGACTCACTTTTCAATTGTCTAAATTAAGAATATTAGTTACAGTATGATCTTTCCCACAATTACCCCCCTCCCTTTCTTTATAGATTTATCGCTTTCATTCAGTGCTTACCCCGGCACTATTCACTAACACCTACCACTACTCAAAAACAGGACATCTGGTTAAGTTTGTACTTAGAGGGAGCGGGCCAGTTTTGTTTTCTAATTATGCAAGTGCCACCTTGAATTCTTTCTGAGTGTTTGTTTTGTTGAAAAGCACTCCTGCATAGGTATAATGATAATACTAACAATGACTCCTGCTTTGGACTCTGATGGTACATGGACCTATATGTCCTCAACTGCATATTTACAGAAACAGGCTCCTCACCCTGTTCATTTGGTCTGATATGAACCTCTGACTTTTATTTCCTTCCATAACAGTGCAATAACAGCAGTATTTAGTCAATAACAATGATGACTAGAAATCTTTTGTGGATTTTATGACTTAGTGATAAAGTAGAACAAACCTACAACATAGAGGAAAATGCCTCAACAAGTTTATTAATGTGTTTTGACAAGAGCAATTGTGTTTTAATTACTTGTGATAGCATCTCAGCAAATGTGCTGTAGCAGTTTTTCTCAAATTAATTAAGTCCCCTTTTCCCACTATAGCACTCAGCGTATAGACAAAAAGAGAGGGAAAATATGTGTTTCATTGGGAGGGGCACTAGTTTCTGAATTATTTGAATGAAAACCTTTTGAAAAAAGAGTATCTGCTTCCTTTGATTAGGATTCCATATGATTACATCTGAAAACAATGGGTATTTCTTTGAAAAGATAAACAGATAAGAAAATGAATTTGTTTCTATGGTAGAAAAGTATTCTGAAACATATCCTAAGAGGAAATGATTTCAACTAGGCTGTTTTTGTAAATTCATACAATGAAAGAAGTTTAAAGAATGCCCAAATTAATATAGTTGTAGATATCAATAAATTCACTAATATGTGTTTTATATTCTATACATCATGTCATTAAAGAACTCAGTTCCTCTACTTTTGAAATAAGGATGTTTTTTCAATAAAAAATATTCAAATTTGGTGCTGGCTTTGAATTTATATTAGAGAAATTTATTGGAGGACATATAATGTGTTAGTTCAGAAGGAGGAGCCTGGAAGCAAAATGACATGCTCAAAACCCACTTCTCTCTCTCTCTCTCTCTCTCTCTCTCTCTCTCTCTCTCTCTCTCCTCTCTTTGTGTGTGTGTGTGTGTGTGTGTGTGTGTGTGTGTGTATGTGTGTATTGAACTCATGCCTCATACATGCTAGGTAGACATTCTACCAATGGGGCTATATCCTTAAATTATTTGGCATGTTTATTTTGAGACAGCACATAACTAAATTCATCTGGCCTTAAACTTGTGGTCCTCCTGCCTCAGCCTTCTAAGAAGATGGAATGAGAAGCTTGAGTCATCCTTAGCTTGGGCAGACTCTTCAAACTTTCTGAATTTCAGTTTATAGGACAAGAAATGCAGCTCAGTGGTACATGCACTAGCCTAGAAAGCAGAGGATGGACAACAGAAAAATGAAAGCAAGTGTGTTTTTCTAAATCTCAGTTTATACTTTTAAAAACCCAGATAATAGTGGTTTCTTCCTGTTTATATTTTTCTGAGAACTCAGGCATCTGGAGTGCATTGTACAGATACATGAAAAGCAATGCTAACTACTCTGGATTGTCATTGTCATCTTAAGGAGTAGTTAGATCTAAACCTAGGTTTCAGAATCTAATCTCTATCACAAATTCACTCATTGATTTGGTGTGAACTAATCAAGTCTCCCTGTACCTTTATGTTCATGCCATGAAATGGGGGTTTAGTCAAAAAGAAAAATATATACTAGATGAATGTAAACCCCACTTAATTATACAGGTCACTATCTTCTATATTTTGTACAAAGAGTAAATGTATAATCCTCAGTAATTTATGATGCATAAGAGCATGATTTAACTAACTGAGGCCTTTCTCTGACCTTGGGGAAAAAAGATGTTTGAATGTCTTTTATGTTGCCATTAATACAGTGATAGTGACTCAAGTTATTTCCAAAGACAATGAGAGAGAGAGAGACGGAGAGAGAGAGAGAGAGAGAGAGAGAGAGAGAGAGAGAGAGAGAGAGAGATTAAATAGCACTCACTTTAGCAAACCCAATTAATATTAATGGCTATGAGTTAAAAGTTCTAAATTCTAATATTATTCCTATCATATTGCTGGAGCAAACAGAAGACCATCGTGTTACAGGCTCACAATAAACACCCATTATCTATGCATGATAAACTGACAGGCATCGAGTTACATTCTGAAAATGACTCCCAGTTTATATAAAGTAGTACATAGTACCACTTAAAATTCAAAAACTCTTCTTCACTGTTCTTTAAGACCCAAAGCTCCCAGGATGTTCACAGATGATGATGATGGGATGTGTGAGAGCACCAGCTCATTTGTCTTCACCCCAACTCAGCGAATGTATAACAGGCTGAGCAAAGGAAGCAACTGAAAGAATGAAACTCAAACTGAAGGCTTTCATGTGGTAATAACCAACACAACAACAGAATTGAACTCAAATAACTCAAATTCTAAAATAACCAACATGCTATTACAATAACTGATTCAGCAACTGTTTTAAATGTATTGGTTCTTTTATTTCTTTCTTCACCCCCTCCCCAAACCATGCCTGGATTTTAGTTAACAGGAAATGTTTCAGGTTACAGATTCCCCTATTCTTCTTGCATGATTTTATGCCTATTTACAGCTCAAAGATGTAAAGACATGACAGGGTCATTCCACAGTCGATATATTTGCTTTTTATAGAGCACAGTACAAGGGCTTTCAAAGAGAGAAATATGGAAGACATAGTCCCTACTCCCAAAGAGGATTATATATCATACTATGATCTTCTCTGTCCTGTGCATCAGACAATGTGATTTAGATGATGTTCTGTGAAAGCAGATACACAAGCATTAAGGATATAAGCAGAAACTTACAAGTAGCTCTCACACAAATTCATCTATTTTTTTTTCTGTTTAGTATCTTCATTCTTATCTTTTCTAATACAAGAATGAGGAAACAGTATTGTAAAAGTATATTTGATTTAGCATTTTATTGTCTTCAGATGCAGATTCTCAATTATACAGCAAAGCACAGAACTGACAGCAATACAACTGTGGTAGATTTTGCATTCTTACATTACATAGCTATATACAAACCTTGTTATAACAGTCAGAGCCATTAATCTAAATTTAAAAAGAGATGGATATGGGGCCGGACGTGGTGGCACACGCCTTTAATCCCAGCACTCAGGAGGCAGAGGCAGGCAGATCTCTGTGAGTTCGAGGCCAGCCTGGGTCTACATAGTGAGTTCCAGGACAGCTGGAGCTACAGTGAGATGCTGTCTCAAAAAGGCCAAAAAAAAAAAAAAGAAAAAAGAAAAGAGATGGATTTAAGAGAAGCCCATATGATTACAAACAACTTACAACAGAGGAACACTACATCCCACATTTTTATGCTAACTCTATTACCAAGTTGGAAAAGCTTTTATTGAATTTAACTTTATACGGGGAATAAGAAAACACAACAAAACCAGAGCCATATGCATCACAGCAGCACAGAAACATACAGAGGCTGAAAAAGGGCCCAGCAGATTTGATGCCACTCTAGAAGTTATTGTTTATAGCTGAACAAATCCATGGAGATTATGAATCTGTCAGTTTTTCACACTGGGCATTTATGTCATGTTAAATCTGCACTATTCTGATGACCTGAGTGCAACACATAAAGAGCAACATTTTCATGTCTATTAGTATTATATCTCTATTATACAGTCCCAGGAATGTGCGGGAACAGTGACTTAGACTGGATTAATTTGACTGAGGTTTGGGTTGAAGTTTAACTTTACAAACCTGATGAAGAAAATATTTGTCAATAGAGTGCAGAAAATATGTTTAATCCAGGAAGAGAGAAGATTTTTAATGGCTCCATCAACTGTGTGTAAATAGAAGTTTCTAATGCAAATAAATTTTACTAATTCATGATAACAGGATTTCTTTTAGAGTCTGTTAATGAAGAATTTGAGGTAGCTCTCCACATAAAAGGGGACTTAAAATTTAATACTAAAGAAATAGAATGCTACTTGAAGTAAGCTATTTGTACAATAGCCTTAACCTAAGTTTAATATGTGACAATCAGAGCTGATAGCATTTCTGATCTCATGACCAATGCAGCCATCACTAATCTATTGTGTTTGTTCGCCCATCCAACTCAGATCACAGCCTTGGAATCTTTCTAAAACATCCTTTTAGACACTAAAGAATGAGTGAATGGGTTAAGTAACCCAATTTCTTACCCTCACCTTAAACAAGACCCCTTTAGAGTCACTGGTACATTTTCACATAGAAATACAGCTAAAACCTTGTCTTAAACTGATAAGTGATAAGTGATAAGATGGGTAAAGGATTAAAAAGTGTGCATAACTAAGCATTCTTAATGTATAGTTCCCATTTGAGGTTATGATTTATAGAAAGAGACCACAATTGTCCTGCCACAACCTTTCTAAAAGGCCATGGAATATTCAAAAGCACACTGCAAACATTAAGGTACACAGCTCCAAGGTGTTTTATTCTGGATTTGTGTGTATGTTGCTTAGAAAACATTGTAAGGAAAAAATGGTTATAAGTAATATATAAGTATATAACTTGGCTTGATTTGGGTATCAAAAATGTTCACTGACCATGAACTCCTGGTATCTCAGGGGAAAGCTTCCCTAACCAGCTCCCCTCCCAGCTCCAGCTGTCAGAGACCATCTAGCCCATTTACCTGGGAATGTCATTAAGCTCACCAGATCCTTAGACTGGAAATAAAGCACCATGGCCAACAGCACCTATACCATCGGGTGTCTTCTTAGAAATGAAAGCTATTCTTTCAAGAACTCAATGTATTCATTAGTATTCATAGAATCTAAGGAGTGCCATCACCAAAGAACTAACTTTACCTTGTTTAATTCAGTGTGTCTAAAACTGAAATTATTTTAACAGCTATTGATTACTTACAGAGATGTTTTTGGAAAATTGCTATAAACTATAATTGCCCCCAGTTAACAAAAATACGTGGCTCACAGAAGCCTCCTACTGCTCACCCTCGGGATCAATTTTTTTGCAAAGATAGACGCAGTGAAGTCTCTTTGATATATCTGGTAAAACAAAAGTCCAAAATAAAAGGAAAATAGAAATCTTGGCTCAGTCTCCAGAATGACCTATAGCAAAGCAAACAGAGTGAATATTTTGCTGCATTACACAGCATTCACAAAGCTCCTATACCCTAGAAGTTGAAATAGAGATAATGCAAATTAAAACCATTTTAAGATTTCTTCTTACCCAGTCAGATTGGCTAAAATCAAAAGAACAAATAATACCAAATGTGGGAGAGGATGTGGGGAAAGGGGAACACTCATCCACTGCTGGTGGGGCTGCAAACTGGTTCAACCCATATGGAAAGCAGTGTGGAGAACTCTTAAAAAAACTACAAATGAACCTACCATTTGACCCTACCACTCCTTGGCATATATCCAAAGAGCTCATCCTATCTCAGAGACACTTGTACATCCATGTTTTTTGCTGCTCTTTTCACAATAGCTAAGAGGTGGAAGCAAACTAAGTGTCCCTCAACTGACAAGTGGATATGAAAATGGGGTTCATGAGTCTGTGTTACTTCACTTAGTATAATAGTTTCTAGATACATCCATTTACCTGCAAATTTCATGATTTCATCTTTCTTAACTACTGACTAGAACTCCATTGTGTAAATATACCACATTTTTAAAACAAATGATGTATGTTCTCCTTCATATGTGGCTCCTAGCACCAAATCCTTTTAAATTCCAGGTCCTTTTAATAAGGTGATGCTGTACAGTAGTCCCTTCTGCATGAAATAACTACCATCGTCACAATTTTGGCTGAGCCTGATCGCTAAACATAGTTACAAATGGGCTTGTTGACGTTTGTGCTCATTCATTAAAGGAGTGTCAAGGAGGGTCAATGGGCCCTCACCTGAGTATCCAGCCACTCTTCCCAGCCAACTTGTCCAGCCTTGGAAGACAAAAGAAAAATGAGGAAGAACCCAATAGAGGGATGCATTTGGAAGCCCTTGTCAAGAAACTCCAATGGACTCTCATATGAACATTTGAAAATTGCCCTGTCCAACTTTTTTCTAGTTCTCTGTCTAGAGCTTGTAATGCTAATTAGTCTTGCCTTTACTTCTCCTTCACATCCCCTATTCATGATTCAAGGACTTTCTTCTCCCCTTAGAGACAAGAGTTATGCAATTTGGGAGTCTTTTAGATAGACCCACTGAAGGGGTACTCCAATTGCCTCACCCTGCGTCCCTGTTCAGCATGGAAGAAGCCAGATAGGTCTGTATCCCTATTCCCTATTGGCAATATGGATAACCACTTCAGAGGATGGTGTGATAAGAATAGGAGGTAGGAATTGGCTAGGCAGTTAGGCTAAAAAGACCCTAAAGAAATGTAGCCAGTTTCTTGGCTAAAAGTTAAAATGTCTTTGGGCCTGTTAGCAACATACTCTGTTCCAAAGTACAAAACTGTCAAAAGTATTTGGGAGCTTGTATCCAATCCTTAAAAGGTTTTAGGCTTACCTCTTCAGAGGGGGGAATGTTGGAGGGCTAGAGTGGGCATGGGTTTGATCAAAACACCTTATACACATGTATGAAATTCTCGATAAAGTTTTTGTAACTATTTTTTTTAATGTGGTTCATTTATACCGTGGAATTTTACTCAGCAGTAAAGAAAGACGAAATCATGAAATTTGCAGGTAAATGGATATAACTAGAAACTGTTATACTAAGTGAAGTAACAGACTCAGGAAAAAAAAAATGTATGTTCTCCCTCATATGTGGATCCTAGCCCCAAATCCTTATAAATGAATATGTATCCAGACATAACTACAGGAACCAGGATCATGAAAAGGAACCAGGGAGGTAAAGGAAAAGAAATAATCTGAAAGAGAACAGCAGAAAACAGGTGTTAACAAGGGAGAAATGGATAAAAATGGCGTTGTTTTAAGGGGAGGGGGGAGAGAAGGTTGTACAAGGGACCTAGGGGATAAAGGGAAAGAAGGATCTCAAGAGAGGTGGGACCATAGGAGAAGGGTATTATTAAGGGACAAACAGAAAAAATGGGGGCAGCTTAAATGGGGAAACCATGGTGGCAGTTTTAGACAATGTGAGAGATAAACGATGCCTAGCTAGTTTTAGAAAACTAGAGGGAACCATATTAGGCCAACAACCTACTGACAAATTATATATACAACCAGATCAAAGAATGTAATATATGTCTAGGCAAGGTTTATCTGAGTGTTTGGCCTCTGCCCAAGCTCTATCTACATGGCACATGGTAATTAAAAGTACCAGACTGGTGGAACTAACCTTCTTGGATGTTTAATAGACATACTATGAGGCCTACAATAATATGGAAAAAGGGACATAAAGGACAGTTTTTGCTCCTTTTCCTCCTAGGTTGACTAAGTTCCAGGGGACTATGAGCATCTCTCAAAATGTCCTGTAACTGTGGTGAGTCACCTGTCCTCTTGATCAAGGAGGCCGTGGAGACCCCACCAGAGGTACCTGAACCAGTGTCCAGTATATAAACAGGAAGGTCAACACAGAGGAAATATTTCCTCCATGCTTCCAAGTGAGGGCAGCCATGGTCGAGCAGGACCTCTGACTTACCTTCGCATAGATGGAACTGGTAAAAGAAAGGAGCCGGGGCTCCTCCCAAGCCCATGTGACCCCTGAGGAACAGATCCTCAAAGGACCTTAAGGGTAAAAATAAATTGGTTTACCTGGGCCAATTGTAGGGTCTTAAACACCCAAAAGCAAAGTTTAATCATAGATTAAGAGGGTCAATATAATTTTTTAGGAGTCCATATGTATAGCAAAAGGCTACATAACAAGAAACAATGCCAGACAGGAGATACCTTCCTTTGAGTTATTGGCCAGGGTGTCCCAAAAGACTTCAAGATAGTAATCCAGCATAAATCTGGGAAAATGAACAACAGACTCCAATCTTATCTATAGGAATATTGAAAACTGATTGCTGCTAGATGAGGAACAGCTCATCTTCCTATAAAAAGGATCTCTAGATAGGCAGACTAGATTCAGTAGACAGACAAGCACTGGGGAATGGCTGGAGGTGCTGACAACACAAGTGGATATTAACAGGGATGACAAAGTACCTGGGCTCCAGTGTGTGGGAGGGGGGATGTGCTATTTGGGAAATAGGTATATAGATGAATAAGATTGTGTGGGATATTCAGTATGATATACACACAAAAAAAATTAACAAATTTTTAAAAAAGACATATTTGAGGAGGAAGCATAAAAATTTACTTCATGTTAAATAGCAAAGGTGATAAACATTACAAGTGATATCTACCTGATGACTTTAAATCCATACTCAGGTACTAAGCATCCAAGTGTAATGGACTGTGACTAGTAATAATCAGATACATAGAGGTTAAAGACATATTTGCAAACATCTAAGTGTTAGTAGCATTAAAAATATAGGAAACAGCATATTTTAAAGTGAAATGGAGATCTTGTTTAAATGGTGAAAACTCATTCAATTTTATGTCTTACAGGGCTTATACTGAGTTCAATATTGTATAACTGTATTAATTCAACTGTGAACCTAAAAATTCACAGCCACTTTTGAAAGAGATGTATCCTTGCTCTGGAATGTGTTGCTGAATATGTTAAAGCTATAATGAAATGCTTCTTCTAATCATGTGGTTATTATTTTTTTATTTTAATTTAAAAAATAATAATTCTTCTCTCTCGGACCCACAGGCTTATCTCTCTGGGGTAGGTCGATTGGGCCCTCCCTGCCTTGATGCCCCCAGCCTCACTTACCCTCCCATCTCCCCTGAGGGTCTCTCCTCCTAGCCTGGGTCCTGTCCCATTCCCTGTCTTAGTACCCCAGACACCTGGGGAACCACCACTGCTTCTTTCTGATCCTGTGCATCCAGACCAACTCAGTTCCTTCTCAGGTCCCCAGGAGCACTGCATCTGGGCCTCACCCAGCCCTCACCTCCCTCTGCTTCCCTGGGCCTACAGGACCCACAGGCCTCTCTCTGTCCCAGAGGCCTCTCTCTCCCTCTCTGGGGTAAGCCAATCTTGTCCTCCATGGGTTGGGTCCCCCAGCCTCACTCATGCTCCCATCTCCCCTACTAGTCTCTCCTCCTAGACTGGGTACTGCCCCATTCCTTGTCTTGGAGTCCCAGACACCTGGGAAACCACCACTGCTTCCTGATCTTATGCATCCAGACTAACTCAGTTCCTTCTCTAGTCCCCAAGGGCATGCTGAGCCTGGCCCCACCGTCATCTGCCTCTGTCTCCCTGGGTCTGCAAAACCCACCGGCCTCCTTCCTGGATGCTGGGCTGACCTTTCCTCTTCCTGGTCTTTTGCATCCAGACCAACTCAGCTTCTCAGTGCAGTCCCCAGGGGTCCTTGGGGCCACCTCCCACACCCATCTTCCTTTGCATCTCTGGGTGGCATGGTCACCAGCTGCCCTAGACCAACATCTTTCCTGGGGACAGCTCCCAGGTCAGTCCATCCCCCAAATTCCTGAGGCCAAAATCTATCCTGGAGGGATCCAGACCATAGGAGAAAGCCTGAGGGCATATGATCCTCATCTGACTTGGGCCTCTATGGGAACTCCTGAAGACAAAAGCAGTCTGGCCACTCCAATATAAAATCAAAAGAGAGAACTGGAAGCTTAGAGGAACCAGGCTTTCATGCCCAAAACATAAACCACAAAGACACATAAAGTTCACAAAAAGAAGCAGACCTAAAAATGAAGGCTTGAGTCTCACACAAGAATCAGAAATTCACACGTCAAAATCACAGAGAAAAAATAACATGAAAAAACAAAATAACATATCCCCATCAAATACCAATAGTCCTCTAGAGGAGTCCAGTGAGAACCCCCTAGAGATAACACAAGACATGGAATTCAAAAGCACAATTATAAACATGATAAAAAAAAAATCAGTGAATTTAAAGAACAAACAAAGAAATCAAAGAACTGGTAGGAGATAGGGATAATAACATGGAAAACCAA
>NW_008330735.1:3032250-3033675 GCF_000622305.1 Nannospalax galili
AAACAAGGTAATCATAGAGCTGAAGGAAGATAGGGATAAACTTCTGAATGAATTCAGAAAAGAGCTAGAAATATTGAAGAATACTCAGGCTGAAATAAAGAAGGAAGTGAAACACTCCATAAGCCAATTAGAAATGACAGGAGAAAGCCTCACCAATAGGATGAATGAAATGGAAAACAGAGTATCAAGACTGGAAGAAAAAGTCGAGGAACTAGACCACTCAAGCAAAGATTATGAAAAATTTCAGAAATCACAAGGATGGAATATGCAGGAATTGTGTGACACCATAAAAATACCAAACTTAGAAATCATAAGCATATGGGAAGGAGAAGAGTCCCAAGATAATGGCATGGACCAGATCTTCAACAGAATCGTGGAAGAAAACTTCCCCAAATTAATGAAAGACATGCCCATACAAATACAAGAAGCATATAGATCACTGAACAGACAGGACCAGAAAAGAAATTCTCCATGGCACATCATAGTAAAAACACTAAACGTACAAAACAAAGAGGCTATACTGAACGCTGCACAAGAGAAACAACAAGTCACATATAAAGGAAAACCCATTATGATTACAGCTGACTTTTCAGCGCAAACTATGAAAGCCAGAAGAGCCAGGACCAAAGTATCTGCAATTTTAAATGACCACAGATGCCAACCAGATTATTATACCCAGCCAAATGTCTATTATAGTCGAAGGGGAAAGAAAAATTCAAAGTATCCCAGTTTTAAATGACCACAGACGCCAACCCAGATTACTATAACCAGCCAAAATGTCTATTATAGTCAAAGGGGAAAGAAAAATCTTCCATGACATAAATAGGCTGAAGGAATTCATGTCCAAAAAGGAACCCTTCAGAGAGTACTGGAAGCAATACAAAGAGCGGAAGAAAGGAATGACTATACCCAAGGGGTTGACAACGGGGAAAGAAAAATCTTCTATGACATAAATAGGCTAAAGAAATTCATATCCACAAAACCAGCCCTTCAGAGAGTTCTGGAAGCAATACAAAGAGGTGAAGAAAGGAACGACTATACCCAAGGGGTTGCGGCAAGAAATTCAATGATGGTATAACCGTGGAAAAGTACAGCTACATCAAGAATGTAAACAGAAATAAAAATGACAGGATTCAATACTCATCTTTCATTAATAGCTTTAAATATTAATGGACTGAACTCCCCAGTCAAAAGACACAGACTAAATGGGAAAAAAATATACCAAGCAAATGGTTAAAAAAAAAAAAAACGGTGTAGCAATTCTAATATATCTTATGAAATAGACTTTAAAACTAAAACTCAGAAGAGATATAGAGGGTCACTTCATTCTGATCAAAGGAACAATAAATCAAGAAGCTATTACAATCATGAACATACATTCACCAAACTCCTGTGCACCCAACTTCATCAAAACAATACTACAAG
>NW_008330735.1:3033728-3037936 GCF_000622305.1 Nannospalax galili
ACTGTCTCCAATAGATATGTCAACAGGGTAGAGAGTAAACAGAGAGACATCTGAATTAAACAATACCATATATCAAATGGACTTAAAAGATATCTACCAAGTATTCCACCCATGCACCAAAGGACACACTTTCTACTCAGAACCCCATGGAACCTTCTTCAAAATCGACCATATATTGGGGCACAAAACAAACCTCAACAAATACAAAAAGATTGAAATAATTCCATGCATTCTATCAAACCACAATGCAATAAAGCTTACAATCAACACCCAAAGAAGCCCTAATCACCACATGAACACATGGAGATTAAACAACACTCTCCTGATCGATGAATCAGTCAAAAGAGAAATTAAGATAGAAATAAAAGTATTCCTGGAACTAAATGAAAAGGACACTACAACACAACAAAACCTCTGGGACACACTACATGCAATACTACTTAATTTATTCAAAAAGATTGATATGGAGGGAGTACTTCCAAATTCCTTCTATGTAGCTATCATCATTCTAATACCAAAGCTAGGTAAAGATACAACCAAAAAGAAAATTGCAGACCCATAACCTTAATGAGCATAGATGCAAAAATTCTCAACAAGATACACGCAAAACACATACAGACACACATAAAAAGATCATCAACCATGATCAAGTCAGCTTTATCTCAGAGATGCAGGGAAGGTTCAATATATGTAAGTCAATAAACATCATAAATCTTATAAATGGGCTCAAAGACAATAACCACATGGTCATCTCAATAAATGCAGAGAAAGCCTTTGACAAAATTCCACACACATTTATGCTCAAAGTCAGAGAGAAGTGGACTGTAGGGAACATACCTCAACATAATTAAAGCCATATATAACAAACCCACAGACAACATCATACTAAATGGAGAAAAACTGGAAGCATTCCCATTAAAATCAGGAACCAGATAAGGCTGTCCATTATCTCCACTTCTTTTTAACATAGTGCTTGAAACTTTGCAAGAGCAATAGGACAAGAGCAGGAAATTAAAGGAGTAATAATTGGAAAAGAAGAGATCAAATTATCCCTTTTGCAGATGATATGATATATAAGAGATGCCAAATATTCCATCAGAAAACTCCTAGAAATTATTAGCAAGTTCAGTGAAATGGCAGTTTACAAAATTAACCTACAAAAGTCTATAGCCTAGCTATATACCAATAACAAACAATCAGAGAAAGAGCACATGGAAACACTCCCCTTCACAATAGCTGCAAAGAAAATAAAATATCTTGAAATAAACCTGACCAAAGACATTAAAGAGCTCTACAATGAAATTTTTAAATCATTAAGAAAGAGATTGAGGAAGACATCAGAAGATGGAAGGGCCTCCCATGCTCATGAATTGGAAGAACTAATATTGTGAAAATGACCATCCTACCAAAAGTCATTTATAGAGTCAATGCAATGCCAATCAAAATCCCCATGAATTTTTCACAGAATTGTAAAAAAACATCCTAGGTTTCTTATGGAAGCACGAAAGACCTCGGACAGCCAAAACAACAATGAGCACTAAGAGCAACGCTGGGGGGATTACTATACCAGATTTTGAGCTGTATTACAGAGCTATAGCCATAAAAACAACATAGTACTGGCACAAAAATAGACCCATAGATCAATGGAACAAAATTGAAGACCCAAATATTACTAAATGCAATTTCAGCCACCTGATATTTGTCAAAGGGGCCAAGAACTGGAGGAAAGACAGCATGTTCAGCAAATGGTGCTGGCAAAACTGGATCTCCGCCTGTAGAAGAATGAAACTAAACCCCTATCTTTCACCCTACACAAAAGTCTATTCCAAATGGATAAAAGACCTCAATGTAAAGCCTGAAACTCTGAAATTGTTAGAAGAAAACATTGGGAAAAACCTACAAGATATAGGTATAGGAAATGATTTGCTAAATCGGAAATCAATTGCTCAGGAAACAAGGGCAAGAATTAACAAATGGGACCTCGCTAAACTAAAAAGCTTCTGTACATCACAGGAGGCAACCAGGGAATCCATCAGAAAATCCACAGAAAGAGAGAAAATCTTCACCAGTGACACATCCGACAGAGGTTTAATAACCAGAATATATAACGAACTCAAAAAACAGAGAATCAAGACAAGAAGCAACCCAATTAAAAGATGGGCTAAGGAGTTGAACAGAGAGTTCTCAAAAGAAGTAAAGGCTAAGAAACATCTTAAAAGATGTTCAACATCACTAATAATCAGGGGAATGTAAATTAAAATTATTTTAAGGTTTCATCTTACCCCAGTCCGACTGGCTAAGATCAAGAGAAAAAATTGATACCAAATGTTGGAGAGGATGTGGTGAAAGGGGAACACTCATCCACTGCTGGTGGGGTTGCAAATTGTTCAATCCCTATGGAAAGCAGTGTGGAGAACTCTTAAAAAATCATAAATGAACCTACCATTTGACCCAGTTATACCACCCCTTGGTATACACCCAAAGAACTCATCCTATTTCAGAGACACTTGAACACACATGTTTGTTGCTACTCTTTTCACAATAGCTAAGAGATGGAAGCAACCTAAGTGTCCCTCACTTGATGAGTGGATAATGAAAATGTGGTTCATTTATATGATGAAGTTTTACTCAGCAATAAAGAAAGATGAAATCATGAAATTTGCAGGTAAATGGATGGAACTAGAAACTGTTATACTAAGTGAAGTAACACAGACTCAGAAAACAAATCAACATATGTTCTCCCTCATATGTGGATCCTAGAACCAAACCCTGATAAGTGTGTATGTAACCAGACATAACTACAGGAAGCAGGACAATGGAAAGGAAATGGAGGTAAAGGAAAAGAAAGAACCTGAAAGAGAAGAACAATAGGAAACAGGCCTTAATAAGGGAGATATGGACAAAAATTGGGTTAGTTTAAGGAAGGGGGGACTGAAGGGTATACAAGGAATATAGGGTATAGGGGGAAAGAAGGACCTCAAGAGAGGACCATAGGAGAGGGTATTATTAAGGGAGAAAGTGGGAAATGGGGGCATCTTAAGTGGGAAAACTATGGCGGAGGGGTGACACCATATAAGTGATAAACAATGCCTAGCTAGTTTTGAAAACCAGAGGGAATCATATTACTCCTGCAACCTACTGACAAATTATACATAGCGCATCAAGAAATATATGTCTAGGCAAGGTTTATCTGAGAACAATTGGTCTTTGCCCAATATTTATCTACATGACACACAATAATTAAAAGTACTAGACTGGTGGAACTAACCTTCTTAGATGTTTAACAGACATACTTTGAGGCCTATACTAATTTGGTCAGAGGGACACAAAGGACAGTTTTTGCTCCTTGCCCTCCTAGGTCAACTAGTTCCAGGGGACAATGAGCATCTCTCACAATATCCTGTAATTGTGGTGGGTCACCTGTCCTTTTGATCAAGAAGGCTGAGAAGACCCCACCAGATAGACTTGAACCAGTGTCCAGTCTACAACGAGGAGGGTCAACACAGAGGAATCACTTCCTCCATGCTTCCAAGCGAAGCCAACCATGGTTAATTAGGACGTTTGACTTATCTTCACATAGGCAGAACTGGTTAAAGAAAGGAGCCCGGGGCTTCTACCAAGCCCATGTGACCCCTGAGGAACAGATCCTCAAACAACCTTAAGAGTAAAAATAAATTGGTTTATCTAGGCCAACTGCATGGCCTTAAACATCCAAAAGGAAAGTATAACCAAAGATTAAAGGGGTCAATATAATTTCTTAAGAGTCCATGTGTATAGATAAAGGCTACATAACAAGCAACAATGCCAGATAGGTGATACCTTCTTTTGAGTTGTTGGCCACGGTGAAGGGACTTCCAAATAGTAACCCGGCATAGAACTGGGAAAATTAACAGCAGACCCTAATCTTGTCTAAAGGAGTATTGACAACTGGTTGCTGCTAGAAGAGGAACAGTTGACCCTCCTAAAACAAACACCTCTAGATAAGCTGACTAGATTCACCAGAAGAGCAAGTAGTGGGGATTGGCTGGGGTGCCAACAATACAGCAGACAGTAGCAGGGATATCAGAGTATAAAGGGCTCTAGTGGGGGGAGGGAGGCTATGGGAGAGTGTCATCTGGGAAGTGGGTGTATAGTTGAATAAGATGGTTTGGGATGTTCTGTGTGATATACACACAAAAAAATCAACAAATTTTTAAAAATGTATTATA
>NW_008330735.1:3038180-3043463 GCF_000622305.1 Nannospalax galili
AATTTTATGTCTTATAGGATTTATACTGAGTTCAATATTGTATAACTGTATATTAATTCAACTGAGCCTAAAAATTTACAGCCACTTTTGAAAGAGATGTATCTTTGCTCTGGAGTGTGTTACTGAATATGTTAAATCTGTAATGAAATGCTTCTTCTAATCATGTAATTATTAAAATTTTTTAAATGATTAAAAAATAATTCTTCAAAGCCTAAAAATTTTATCCTTTTTAATTAGTAAACATGAAAAACATTACCATTAAAATCTACCTGATGACTTTATATCCATGCTTAGGTGCCAAGGATCTGAGAACATAACCGACTATGACTAGTAATAATCAGATATATAGAGATTAGAAACACATGTGCAAAAATCTAAGTGTTAATTGCATTAAAAATGAATTTTCATGTATGAACCTGTATTTTAATAATGAAATGGAGATCTTTTTAAGGGTTAAAAACCTCATTCAATTTTATGTGTTATGGGGTTATTATGAGTACAACATTGTACAATATTAATTAAAATGTAAACCTAAAAATTTACAGCCAATTTTGAAAGAGTTGTGTTTTAGCTCTGGAAATTGTTATTGAATATGTCAGTGCTGTTGTAATGAAATACTTCTTATAATTATGTGGTTATTAAATAAGTAATTTTTTAAAAAAGAAATAGAGATGGAGAATTTGAAAGTGACCATGTCAATATATCAGTACATCTGTGAAAGGCCACTCAATGCTTTTTATAGTCTCAGCTCATATTTTTAAATTTAAAGTTCTCAGAGTTATTTGGTTGCTCAATATGACTCACAAACACCAAAAACAGAGTCCTGGCCTCAGTTGTGGTTATATGTACAGATTCATAGTGAGAATCCATTCTTATGGCTGTCTGAAAACTATAACCAATGCATTAGTCAAGCACAGAGTGCTTCCCAACACTCAATCCAACTATCCATTCTGTAACACAAAAACCTACATATTTAAAGAAAGAAAATGTTGCTTAAGACAGGACAAAGCAGCAGTTGAATGAGAAGGTAGGCTGAAACAAAATGAAAAAATGTAGGTCCCTATACCTCCCATGACTATCCTTCAGAAAATCAAACCATGGGATTTGGACTCACACAAATTGTCAAATTCCAGGTTTCTATCATTTCCCAAAGAAGATATATCAAGTGGGTTCTAAAATATTTAAAAAAAAACTCAATATGTTATTGATTTTTATGTTCTAGACAAGAGTTAGCCTAAAGAAAAACATCAACCTGTTATGAAAGTAGGCCGAGCCCCAGAGGGAGAACAAGTGTCTGCAATTCATGCATCACTAAGCTGCCCACTGAAATGAGCTTGATCATAGGATGGAGGGCAGAAGCTTTTCTCTGCTAACAAGCCTCCACTTGTGAGAACCCAAATGCAGAGAAAGGAATAAAATAATTCCATGGGATCCTACCTGGAGAGGCAGATGTTCTATGAGAATAATCATGATCAAGTTCTCAAAGGTCAGTGATTTAACAGCAGAGGCTCCGCAGACTTTGACACACTGGCATGGAGGACCCAGCCAATAAAAACATCACTTGATTCCAAACACAAAGAACCCTGAGAACATTTTAATATGAACTCAGAAAGGACAACACGCAACCACACATCTATATGTATGCCCAGATCTAAATATATTCCCCCAATCACTAACAATTATTAATAATTATTAAGAGCTCTTGATATCTTATTCTCTAATCAAATTTATCTCTCTTAGGACCAAAAGTTCAGTGTGGCAATTTCAAGGGCAGTAAACCTTTGTTTATAACTCATACACAAAGGAAAGAAGTACACAATAATAGTTATATAGGCACAGCAAACAACAAATGTTTCAATTATATGCATGTGTATAGATAGATATACAGATATGTATATAGATACACATATACACAGAGACAAATATATGGATATACAAGTACACATATTAGATACTCTAGGCTCCAAATTCACATCCAATATCATTCAATATGTCTCAACTTTTAAATGAGAAAATATTGCCACTGTGACATTAACAGCAGTGGGGGTCAGGGAAGTATTTTAAATGAAATAATGTGAAGGTTGTATGACTTTAGAAGTAAATAAGGAGGAAATGTTACAATTGTGGATTTTCAGTCTGACCAAGAAGTAAGCCAGTTCCTCTAAATAACTGCTCAGGAGTTCATGCAGAATGAACCAATTCTCTAAACAGAGCTGCAGAGGCCAATAGAGGTTATAGTGCTATTAAAATGATTTATGATGTCGAGTCACACAGGTAGAGCCAGCTGTGTCAGTAACTGTCACAGACAAGACACACAGTCTATATGCAAAACAAAATCTGACAATTGTGATTTTGTCTTTCTTAAGAAATTCTTGATTCCATGGGACAAACATACTTCAATAAAGACTTTTCCCCAAATCTAGGTCCTTGCAAACCTACCCCAAGAGACTATGTACCAGAGGTTATTTTAGAGGCAAAAATTACTTTACCAATAAAACATAGGTGAAATCAATGTTAGCTATGTTATGAATACCTTTGTATGAAATGTATGAAAATTGCAAGCTAGTAACTGGTCTTGCATGCAAGGTGAGTAGCCTTTTATGACTGTTAGATATATTCAAAGAGTAGTCAAAATTCAGACTGAAAGAGACAGAGCCAGAAAACAGAAGCACTAGGTAATAACAGCAAACATGCAGAAAAGATGTGCTAGAATAGAGATCAACCAAGGAACAGGAGCAAAAATCACAAGGCTAGTTATCTCTACTGCTAAATCCGCTTCATCTTTTCACAGCAGCTTAACCACCATGAAAGTGTTCTGATCCCTGTAACACTGCTTGTCTCTGAATTTCAACAGCTCTTTATCCAGACATCTTTCATTCCACTCATCACTCCTGCCTGGTACTAGAGCTATTTATAGACAGTCCATCTTTTCTCCTAGACTGTGAGAAAAGAAGCTAATATCTCTGAAACTATGCTACATTATCTGGCACTATTACTTAGTATTTGCAGGTGCATCATCTTGATGTAATCCTTATAAAAGCCCTATGAGGTGGGTCTCTTTTCTCACTTTTGGAAACAAAGAAGCAGGTTCCAAAGAGCTAAATGTTTACCACAGTCTTGTTTTTACAAAGGGCTAAAATGGAAACAAGATTTAGAGTGAAATCAGAAGTTGATGGTTTCCCTGCTATGAAAGGTTGTCTATTTCATCATGTTATTCCAAGCACAATTCTGTGAACACAGGAGGTTCTCAATAAACCTTTGCTTACAAGGTTAGGTGATTCAGAAATGTCTAGTGAATATGAATGACAAGATCAATCGCCTGTGTTTCAGGTCACTTTCTGAAATGCAGCCCAGAAAATAAAACAACATCGAAATAACTGAATGTATTCTCTCTCTACAGGCTATAAAAATTCAAACTGCAAAAAGAATAGAGAATAAAAAGGAAATAGAGGCAATGAGCCAGTTTCTAATTTGTCCTTGGGTGAGATCCATAAAAGACATATATATTGTACATAAGTACAGGCTGTTCTAACTGACAATAGTGTCTTACTGCATTACACAGATGAAATGCAAGAAATGAGATGTTACCACAAGTTTTCTCGATAGCCCTTTGAATAGTTTATCACAGAAGCAACAGCAGCTCTCTGTTCATAAAAGCCAACAGCTTAACTTGTTAAATATTAATGTTTCTAAACTGTGGACTAAATAAGAAAAATTCACAAAGTTTATGTTTTCCCGCTCTAAGGAAGACAGCACAATAATTTTAGAGGCTTCAGAGAAGAGCCCTAAGGCATTTATCTCTTTAAAAAATGCTACTGACTTAAGGTGCGCCCATTTCCCTCATTTCTCCCTTAAGAATACCCTTCTCCCACGGTCCTCTCTTGAGCTCCTTCTTTCCCTTTATCCCCTAGGTTCCTTGTAGACCCTTCCCTACCTGCTCCCTTAAACTAAGTCAATTTTTACCAATATCTCCCTTATTAAGGCCTGTTTCCTATTGTTCTTCTCTTTCAGGCTCTTTCTTTTACTTTACCTCCCTGTTTCCTTTCCATTATCCTAGTTCCTGTAGTTATGTCTGGATACATACTCACTTAACAGAGTTTGTTTCTAGGATCCATTTATGAGGGAGAACATATTTTGATGTTTTTTTCTGTGTCTGTGTTACTTCGCATTATACACTCATCAATTGAGAGACATTTAGGTTGCTTTCATCTCCTAGCTATTGTGAAAAGAGCAGCAACAAATATGTGTGTACAAGTATCTCTGCAATAGGATGAGATCTTTGGGTATATGCCAAGGAGTGGTATAACTGGGTCAAATGGTAGGTTCATTTGTAGTTTTTTAAGAGTTCTCCACACTGCTTTCCATAGGGGTTGAACAAGTTTGCAGCCCCATCAGGAGTCACTGAATGTTCCCCTTTCCCACATCCTCTCCAACATTTGGTATCATTTGTTCTCTTGATCTTAGCCAGTCTGACTGAAGTAAGACAAAATCTTAAGGTGGTTTTAATTTGCATTTCCTTCATTATTAGTGATGTTGAACATCTAAGATGTTTCATAGCCATCTTTACTTCTTCTTTTGAGAACTCTCTGTTCAGCTCCTTAGCCCATCTTTTAATTGGGTTACTCCTTCTGATTCTGTTTTTTGAGTTCATTATATATTCTGGATATTAAACCTCTGTCAGATGTGTTGCTGGTTAAGATCTTCTCCCATTCTATGGGTTTTCTGTTTGCTTCACTGGTTGCCTCCTTTGAGGTACAGAAGCTTTTTAGTTTAATGAGCCCCATTTGTTATTTCTTGCCCTTCTTTCTGAGAAATTGATATCTGGTTAAGAAAATCCTTTCCTACACCTATATCTTGTAGGTTTTTCCCAATGTTTTCTTCTAAGACTTTCAGAGTTTCAGGGTTTACATTGAGGTCTTTGATCCATTTGGAATTAAGATTTGTGCAGAGTGAAAGATAGGGGCTTAGTTTCATTCTTCTACAGATGGAGATCCACTTTTGCCAGCACCATTTGCTGAAGATGCTGTCTTTTCTCCATTGTGTGTTCTTGGCACCTTTGTCAAATATCATGTGGCTGAAATTGTGTGTATTCATATTTGGATCTTCAATTTTGTTCCACTGATCTATGGGCCATTTTTATGCCAGTACCATGTTGTTTTTATGACTACAGCTCTGTAATACAGCTTGAAATCTTGAATAGTAATCCTCCCGGCATTGCCCTTAGTGCTCAGGGTTATTTTGGCTATTAGAGGTCTTTTTGGCTTCCACATGAAACTTAGGACA
>NW_008330735.1:3043479-3064193 GCF_000622305.1 Nannospalax galili
TTTTGTACTTCCATATGAATCTTAGGATGGATTTTTTCAGTTCTGTGAAAAATGTCATGGGCATTTTGATTGCCATTGCATTGAATCTAAAAATGGCTTTTGCTAGGATGGTCATTTTTACAATATTAATTTTCCTAATCCATGAGCATGGCAGGTCCTTCCATCTTCTGATGTCTTCCTCAATCTCTTTCTTTAAAGATTTAAAATTTTCATTGTAGAACTCTTTAATGTCTTTGGTCAGGTTTATTCCGAGATATTTTTTTTGCAGCTATTGTGAAGGGGAATGTTTCCATGTGCTCTTTCTCTGATTGTTTGTTATTGGTATATAGAAAGGCTACAGACATTTATAGGTTAATTTTGTAAACTGTCACTTTAATGAATGTTTTAATAATTTCTAGGAGTTGTGTGGTAGAATTTTTGGCATCTCTTAGATATAATATATCATCTGCAAAAAGATATATTTTGATCTCTCCTTTTCCAATTATTACTCCTTTAATTTCCTGCTCTTGTCTTATTGCTCTTGCAAGAGTTTCAAGTACTATGTTAAAGAGAAATGGAGATAGTGGAAAGCTTTGTCTGGTTCCTGATTTCAATGGGAATACTTCCAGTTTTTCTCCATTTAGACTGATGTTGGCTGTGGGTTTGATATATATATGGCTTTAATTATGTTGAGGTATGTTCCCTCCAGAGATAAATAATTCCTAGCTAGTTTTAAAAACCAGAGGGAACCATATTCTCTAACAATGTACTGGCAAATTATACATAGCATATCAAGAAATATATGTCTAGGTAAGGTTTATCTAGGAACAATTGGTCTTTGTCCAAGATTTATCTACATTACACACAGTAATTAAAAGTCCCAGACTGGTGGAACTAACATTCTTGGATATTTAATAGACATACTTTGAGGCCTATAATAATTTGGTCAGAGGGAAATAAAGGACAATTTTTGCTCCTTTCCCTCCTAGGTCGACTAGTTCCAGGGGACTATGAGCATCTCTCAAAATGTCCTGCAATTGTGGTGGATCACCTGTCCTCTTGATCAAAGAGGCTGAGGAGACCCCACCAGATGGACTTGAACCAGGGTCCAGTCTACAAAGAGGAGGACCAACACAGAAGAATCATTTCCTCCATGCTTCAAAGTGAAGTCAACCATGGTTGAGCAGGACCTTTGACTTATCGTCACATGGGCAGAACTGGTTAAAAAAAAAAAAAAAAAAAAAGCCAGGGGCTCCTCCCAAGCCCATGTGACCCCTGAGGAACAGATCCTCAAACAACCTTAAGAGTAAAATTAATTGGTTTATCTGGGTCAACAGTACGAACTTAAACACCCAGAAGGAAAGTATAACCAAAGATTAAAGGGGCCAATATATACTTACAGCTGATTTTTCAACCCCAGCTAACCAGCATCAATTGTCCCAGTAAAGCAAAGGTTTTATTTCAGGTTCTAGTCTCTTCTTAATCACAGCTGATTCTTCAGCCCCAGCTGACCAGAGCCCACAGATTCTCAATCCAAAATCTCACACGAACAGCCCTAATAGTCTCTGCTTCCCTTTGAAGCTTCATAAACCAGGCCTCTATTGCCTACAACTCTTTCAGCATAACTGTTCCAAGCTCCATAGCAACAAACTCTGAGCACACAATGGCTTTTCCAACCCAAAGTTCCAGACACTTCCACAGTCCTCCCCAAAACACCAAGGTCAGTCTGTCACAGCAATACCCCATTCCTAGTACCAATTACACACACACACACACACACACACACACACACACACACGCACACACACATAAATCAACAAATTAAAAACAATGTATTATATTTGAGGAGGAAGCATGGAAATTTATGTCACATTAATTAATACAGGTGTTAAACATTACCATTGAAATCTACCTGATGACTTTATAGACATACACAGGCACCAAGGATCCAAGTGCAACCAATTATGACTAGTAATAGATACATACAGATTAGCAATGCATGTGCCAACATCTCAGTGCTAGTAGCAATAACAATGAGTCTTTCTGCAAGGAACAATATATTCTAAAATGAAATGGAGATCTTTTCTAAGGGGTAAAAACTCCTTCAATTTTATTTCTTACAGGACTTATACTGAGTTCAATATTATATAACTGTATTAATTCAACTGTGAACCTAGAAACTTATAGCCACTTGTGAAAGAGATGTACTCTTGCTCTGGAGTATGTTACTGAATATGTTAAAGCCATAAAGAAATGCTTCTTCTAATTATGTAGTTATTAAATTTTTTTAAATAATGATTAAAAAATGCTACTGAATCAATTTTTGAAGTGTCCAACACTTCTGTTAAGTGTATCAGAATTGAAGTCCAAGAGGAGTGACTCACTTTGGATTTCAAAGCAGCCTCCAGTTTAGCTTAAAACACTATTTGAAATTTCTAATGTAGTCTCTTAAGAAAAACAAATTAATATGCAAGGGAACCGTGTTAAAAAAAAATAATGCATTAAATAGAGGAAAAGTCATGAGTTGGACTCTAAGGCTTGGGTTTCAATATAGGTATTATAATCCATTGATCATTGATCAAATTCCATAATTTGTAAAGGGATTTATTGATAAAATGCACCCTTTCTATCTAAGCTCTGTTATCCCACCCAGTAGGTAACATGGCTTTTACTGTGTCTGCATCATGCAAAACAATGGATCCAACAGATGTCCACATCCTGATCCTGGACCTCAAAATCTGCAAGAGGGATTTCACAAGCATGCTTATGTTAAGGATCTTGAAATGGAGAGATTATCCCAGATCATCTAGATGGACCCAGTGCAATTTCAAAGAAGGCAGGAGGGTCAGGTCACAACAGACATTCATGGGGGAGTTAGAGTGATGTGGTCACTGCTCAGAAGAAGGAGAAAAGCTGGGGACACAGAAGGTGCTAGCCCCCAGAAGATAGAAAATCCAAGGAAACAGATGTTCAGAATCACAAGAAGGAATACACTCCTGCTGGCATCTTCAGTTTAAAATTTCTGACCTCTATAATTGTAAGATAATAAATGTGCTGTCTCAAGTCATTAAATTTGAGGGATTTTCCAATACTGAAAAAAAAAATGAATGGTATACCTGAATGTGCTCCAGTGCCATTTGTACATAGCTGTGTCATTAAAAGAAAAATCTGGAAAATTTTTGCCTTTTCTTAAAATTGTCTTTGATATATTCAAAGGTGAAAAGTTCCCATTGTTAATGATTATGGGGAATGGTGAGAAAGTCTTCAATTATTCACTGTGGATATAATCATAAGACATGCCTATAAAAGCCAAGTGGAGCTGTGAGAATAATAATCACAATAATGAATAAATATTGAGTCCTTATTGCATGCTAGGTAGCATTGTAAGCACGTTATAGGTGTTAATATACCTTATCTGTGGCACAATATCATTTCACTTTTTCTTTCTTTTTGCCCTTCTATCTCATCTGCCACATAAGAACAGCGCTTAACCCAGCAAGTGGGACAATATGGAGATGGAAGGCAAGGTAATAGGATTAAATAATGTTCAAAAATAGAAGAGTGCTGCTTACCTGATTTAACTCACAGAGAACACTCAAAGTTATAACCACAAAAGAAGGTCATACTTTTTCATCAGACTCAGAACTAGTTGACAGTGTAGCAGACATTTTCCTTCAAATGGAGACCCAAGTACCTTTTCAAAAACTCATCTCCTTCAAGTCAAGAACAGAAGCTTGGCAGGGGCAGGGGGTGCCTCATATATCTGCTTACAAGGGACTGTCTGTGAGATGAATCTTACAATTAACTGATACTAATTATCCTACTTTTTCAAGAGAGAAGGAATAGGAGAAAGAAAAATAAGCAGAATTTCATTATTGTTAAAATATTGACTATTATATTTTTTCAAATGTTCTATGTAACAGATGCTGAGAAACTTACCAAATTATCTCTATGAGCAACATCATAACAGCCTTTAAAATACCAAGTTAATGACACGAAGAAATCATGAAGATGAAAATGGGCATCACTCCATAGTAAATATCAATATCTGATTTTCCAACTAAAGACCATATGCCATCATTTGTGAGAAAACACTTGCGTTCACTTAATTCTAGTCACTTTTCCCCCAGCATCTTCTAAATATGGATTACAATGCTTCTTTACATTATAGAACAGTATTTCAAAGACAAATGATTAATAAATTTAAAGAATATTAAAGCAACACTTCTAAATACACACTGTATCAATTAATAGAAAATCATAAGATCAAAAGTTGTATTTGCTCCAAAATAAAAGGCTTCTTAGAACATAAGATGGGTTACACCAATTAAATTATTTTTTCCCAAATAAATTGTCCATGAGAATACATTATAAAATAAATTTCAAATAATAATGAATTTGAGATTCCTATGGCTTTAGATATGGCATGTGTTAGAGTGGTTCAGGTTGTACTATCATTTTCTATTCCCATGTGTATCTTCCTCACAGTACTGTAGCCATCAAGAATGGAAGTAAGATTCTTATTGATTCATTGCATTCCCATAATTCATTTGTGCTGTCTCATAAGTTAGTACTCATTAAGAAATTATTAGATGATACATTAATGAGTTTGTAACTTTCCAACACTTCAACCTGAATGTACAATGACATCAAGAATACACTTCATCATGCCACAGGTATACCATAGTACTTTGCGTAATATAAAGACTCACTAAATAGTGAGTAAAGATAAGTTAGAAGCAGAATTTTAATTCTTAACATTATGACACATCAAATTACAGCCATTAGTATAAGACTTAAATGTCCATGAACTCATCTAAATGATTTTCTCCCTGTTATAAATCATTGCTAATATATTTGTAAACAAAATAAAACATGGCAATATTTTTTCTTACTCATGCTCAAAGACCACCCACCCAGCCCAGCAATTCTTCTCTCTATCTCTTTCACAGCTTACTCACCCACCCACATAGCCAACTACTTCACTAGGGACCTCGCCTATATTTAGAAGCACTAGTCCAACTGCATAATGGTTATATCATCATGACTAAGCTCAAGAATACTGTGATTAGTTTAGCATGAGATGGAATGACATAGAATCCAGGAGCCTCACAGCCAATGCAGTCAGAACAACTGTGAGTAGGAGGGAAAATAGTGTGACTGGAGTACAAGAGGAGCATGCTTCGGAAGAAGGCTTCAATACTTCTTTCAAGATGTATGCCATGTTCTATATACACACCTATGTGCACACGCACACACACACACACACATTTGCATTATACATATGCACAGGCACATTATATATAGATATATATACATATACACATATAATGAATCATTACAGTGATTAAGTAGTAGAGCATTTTGGAAAAATATTTTAAGGATATTCATTTGGCTGGCGTTCTCTAGGGAAATGATACTGAATGATATTTCAGTGATCTTAAGGCAGCTTCCAAAGCAGAAATCTCATGGCGACCAGCTCTAGGAGCTCTGCCAGGGTATAGGATACAGAGCTGGCTCCAGTAATATTTTTAAGATTTCTGTTAGAAGAGCAAAAATCACAGGTAAGATAATCAAAAAAAACAACTGGAAAAAGAAATTCTTTTAGGAACTTCAAATATATCCTGAAGAATCTTTGGAGCTAGAGGTAAAGAAAGTGAGAGAGAGTGAGACACAGGAAGAGGGCTAGGGCTATAGAGAGGCACAGAAAAGGAGAGGGAAGAAAAAGGGAGAGAATGAGAAGAGAGAGACATAGGACAGAAGAGAGAAAGAAATGTAAACACATATAGAAAACAAATGAGTAATAACACTAGACTAGAGAGAGAGAGAGAGAGAGAGAGAGAGACCAGAGAACAGGAAAGAGGATGGAACTTAAAGCTGTAAATGCACATGGATAGTGAACTTCGATTCGGGAAACTAAGTCTGAAGATTTCAAAGAAAAAAATTACAATGACTACTTAAATCAAATTGCTCCTTGCTTTGGTAACTACACAAAGATTGGTCTTCATAAATTTGGCTCATTGAGATTCTTGTTGAATATAAAGTGTAGCTCAAAAACCAGTCATATAAAATACTAAATTTTCAACGAGTTTAAACTTCTAATTAGCAACTAGGAAAATATTGCATTTCATTTATCAAATTTCACAACTAAAAATCCCCTAAAGTGTCATGTACATTTTTTTGAACCAAGGAAGTACTTTGTCAGAAGGCTACAAGTCTACCTATGTATCAGCACGTGTCCCCAGAAATCATCATTACCATCGAAATGGAAAATTGGCCCAGAGATGGAAAATAAAAATGACACATGCCTAATTTGAATTTCCTGTAGGATAGAAATTATTCCCAACTTAACTTTTTTAGAAAATATAAACAATTATACCACATATTCATATCTTATATAACTCTGAAGCATATATTTGTTCTCTTATAGCTTACAGAGAAACCAAATATCCAAGTCAAATAGTGAATACCCAATATGAATGAAATTTAGGCTAAAGTCATAAACAATTATCAGATGTTACTAAGAACAAGATTTAGTAGGAGAGCAACACATTCAAGCAAGATAAGCTATATATCCATCAAGATAGACAAGAGATCCATCCACATGCTCCAGAGATCCATCAAGATGAACCTGATAGACTCATGGCCGCACAAGTTACTAAGAATGAGTGCTCAGCCCTACAAAAGACATTTATAACATCCCCTCTAAGGCTCAAGGAACATTGAGGAAGAGGAGGAAAAGGAATAGAGAGAAGGGGCTACAATATGCTACCTTATGGGCAAGACACAGCTATTGGAATGATGAGTTCACAGCAGCTCAGGATGCTGGCACTGAGGCTGTGCAAGAGAAAGCAATCAGCAGTTAGACATGGATAAAGAACGCTATTCTCTGCTGAACTGTTTTCTACTGATGGATTCAGGAGGAGGGGTATTAATTGCCTCTAGTTGGGTACACACTGGTGGCCTCACAGGGCCCCAATGCATAGTTTCAATCCAATGCTCAAAAACATGACCCTGGTTAAAGGGAGAAAAATTAATTAGACTACACAGTATATATAACATATATTATATGTGTGTGTTTGTGTTTGAGAGAGAGAGAGAGAGAGAGAGAGAGAGAGAGAGAGAGTAGAGAAACTGTCAAAAGGACAAAATCAATAAATTTTAAAAGTCCCTAGATGGGCTGGCTAGACTCCAGTGGATGAATTTTCACTTAAGGACATCTGGGTACAAATGCTTAACTAGATAAGAATTAACATGTATGGCAGAATACATGAGGTCCAGAGAGGGATATGTATGGGAGAGGGGGATCTAAATTTGATTACTAACTGCTATATGAAAAGTACAAAAAACTCAATAAATTTTTTTAAACAGAATAAAATGAAAAAAAAAAGAGTAACACAGATAAAGTGAAATTCCCTGTGGACACACATGGGAAAGATATCGCTAAAAAAATTTAAGAAATATATTACAGGTCACAGATGGCTGGTGGTAGAATGGAGATGCATATCTAGGTATATCTGCTTACAGTATCTGAAATTATCCCTGAGATCAACATTAATCATTCTATGGAGGGAATATCTACTTTGGGATAGCTTATATCAGTAATATATTAAACTAAGATTTGTTGGAGAAAAAAATAATGGACCAGATAGCCATCAAGATGGACCAAATATCTGTCAAGATGGAATAGATAGCCATTAAAATGCACTGAATCTCAATCAAAGTAGACTAGATTTCTTTCAAGATGGAGCAGATATTGATCACATAGATCAAATATGCATAAATATGGACCAGATATCCATCAAGAGGCAAATAAAAATCACAGCATGTTGAATATGTGTTCCAAACAGTGTTTAGCACTAAAATGAAACCAACTGATAGACTCAACAATGTGAATGACTCAAAAATGGCATGCTCCCAGGCATGGTTGCACACGTCTTAAATTCTAGCACTTGGGAGAAAGAAAGAAGCAGATCTCTATGAGATGGAGGCCAGCCTGGTCTACACAGCAACTTCCAGGCTATCTGGGCTACAGAGAGAACATTTCTCAAAAACAACAACCAAAACCTTTCAGCTCCCAGCATCCACATGGTACCTAACAATCATCTATTACATCAGTTTCAGGGGAACTAAACGGGTATTGCACAAAACACATGAGGAAAACACTAATATGCATAAAGTTTTAAAAATTAAATTCGATTTTAAAAATGCTGACCAAAAGTAACCAGAGCTGGTGATTCTGCTTATGCAAAACTCTATAAATTTCAAATAAATCCACAGGCAAAAATGAATATTTTATTCTTTGCTGAGCCCATGATCATATGGACAAATAGACTGCAGACTTTGTAGGATTGGGAGGGGTGGTATACGACTCTCAAAATTTATTTAGCTGAATATTTAAGTGGATATTATTATACATAATACTTCAACAAAGAAAAATGCTGGTAAACTATTACAATAGGATCACTATACTATAGTAATAATAATACATTAGATGTTTTCAAAGACTGTAAGAAAATATTTAGAAAGTTTTTACCACAAAGAAATATTTGAGGAGATAAGTATGAAAACATGATTTAGATATTATGCAATTCTGCAGTGTATACAAGCATCGAAAGATCGCACAGATTAGATAGTCTACAGGGTATAGATGCATTGAAACATCACAAAGACTCCAATTAATATGCTCTATATATCACTTAAAAATAAATTACATTCGAAATGCCAAAATAACAAATTGTAAGTAGAGTTTTGATAAACCTTCATACACTTTCCAAGATAAATTCAGAAGCTATTTTAAAACCCCAATCACCCTGTAATTAATGAGTTGAACTAACATGGTATCTTCTCAGGATTTAACTAATGTTTCTGTTGCTTCAAATTCACTAGGTAAATATGAAGAATGAATATGACTGATCTACACTGTCAGAGGGAAGAGACTAAACCCTGGAAGAACTCATGAACAAGACAGCCACCAGAAACAAAGAGTAGCCCAAGAAAGCAATACCTTCTTCTAGAATGTGATATGCCTCCATATGAACAGACTTATCCAAGGGTCCCATCAACAAGATAAAAGATCCAGAGAGTGGCCTAAGTCTTGCCACTTTGAAAAATATTCCATTCTTTACAATGTTAAAATATCCTTCAGTCCTTGTCCCCATCACTTCTCCTTCTTGAACATTTTTCCCCCTCTGGTGTCAATATTATCAACCAATGTTATTGGGAAAAGCACCAAAAACTGCTTATGCCACATGTGACATATTAAAAAAAAACTATCTAAATGTTCAAGAAAAAAGCAGGTGAATTTATAAAACAGCTTTGGACTTCCCCTGTATCCTCTTAGTCAAATAAAGGAATACACTATTCAGGCCATTCCACTGGTCTCTGCAAACAAAACAAATATCAAATGAAATTGCTCATACCGAGTAAGGTATATAACAATTTTCTGGTGAACAGCTATTCAGAAAATCATGTTATTACAAATGCAACTTACTCTTGGTAGCCATAAGTTTTAGTTTTACAATTCTCCTCAGATACCCAAATCTGTAGATGTTAAAGTCTTGTACATTAAATGGCATGATATTTCCATGCACTCACATTCTCTCATATGCTTCAAATCATATCCATATTACTTAGAATGCCCAGTCCAATACAAATGCTGTATAAATAGTTGTTAGACTGTCTTGTTTATGGAATAATGACAAAGAAAAGGATCTATATAAGTTCAACATGTATGTTATTGTTTTCAAATATTTTTCAGCCACATTTGGTTGAATTCACCAGCGTGGAGCCTGTGGATGCAGAGGTCTGGTCATTTTATCCAAAATTTAATCTATGTATACCCAGGGAATATTAAGAGATTTCCATTATATTTCCTATATGCAAAGAGAATTGGCTCCGTGAGAAATTTAATTGATGATGGCATCCACAGAAAAGGCTTATTTTCAGTTATTAAAGAACCTGAGTTTGGCCCAAAGCAGTAACTTTGTCACCTAATGGCTATTTTAAATGGAAAAGCAATCCTCAAGCATGAAAATCCAATGTAACAAAGGAAGCAGTCAAAATATTTTATGAATAAGAAAAAAATATTCATATTTTTGAGCCATAGAAAGAAAAGAACACAATAACCTATGTGGCTACTCAACCAAAGCCAGGCAGATAATTAAGTATTATCACATGACTAAAGGTAGGGAAGAGAATTTTATAAGTGAATGAATTTATCTGCTTCAGCAATTATATATTCCAAAGGCTCTGAAAGTTAGTTCATAATTTCCTAGCAAGCATATTTGGAAAAACATAGAATATGGTCATTCTCAAGCTGTTTCTTCACAAGCATGTTGGAAAACAATCTCAGTTCCTTTGTCTAATGAATGCAATACATTCATTAAAAACATGACAAGAGAAGCGCAAAAAGTTAAACATAACTATTATTGATGACTATTACTGACTATTAGCCCACGCAAATGTCTGAAATCACCCCAATTTTGCTACGAGACTGATACTGACTTGGTAGATAGCACGTTGAGTGTATGTGAACTGACTAGGATATATTATCTCATCATCCCATGGCAACAGACTAAATTCTTGAAATTCATCTAGTTAATGACATTCACTTTCTCAGACCAAAGTTGGATTGGATTTTCTAATCAAACCCCACAGGACATGAAAATTAAGTTCATAGAAGAACACAGTGTTTAAGTTTTAGATTCAAGGCACAGAGAGGTGACAGATTTACTAGAAAGATTTATTATTTTCTAATAACTATTTTAAACAACTACAAAAAGTCACAAGTCATAAGCAAACAAAACAAATATATAATCATGCTAATGTGAGATTCTTGTCTGTAGAACCAGAGTAACCAATAGTTTAGCCATTAACATTATATATGTGACCCTAGACTGGGAAAGATTGCAAAAAGGCACAGTGAATCTTATATAACTCAAAGCTTATAATTTGCTCAGGACACAAAGAAATGTCAAAAGTAAAACCTAATAGAAATAAGGATAACTTGAAAATACATTTTATAGACCACTACCTTAAATGTCACATATAATCTAGAATCTATAAATATCCCAAGGTAAATGGCAAAGAGTTTGAAGGGTAAGCTAAATTGAACAATCCTTTTACCCATGCATTCTTTTACAAAAAGGGATAATTTTACCTGTAATATTTGTTCTGGAGTAAATTCTTCAAAAAAAAGTTTAGTGATAAAATGTTATAAACTGAAAAATATATGGACATCAATAGTCCATATTCATCCAACAATGCAATTGGCCTCCACCTCTTGAATCCACAATTGGCCATTAGATTCCTTTGGGCTATTTAGAACATTAAAGGAAAGATTTAAAAAGGTGTAATAGATATTTGAGAGGGTCATCCATCATGTTTATTCTGACTGTTTTCAGAGCTCAGCTCCAGGTGAAGCCCAGGCTACACCACTAAAGGAAGATGGCAGGGGCGGGTGGGGAGGAGGGCAGTGTTGGTGACTCTATCAATTCTCAGGTATGTGTGTAAGGACATTAGGATTAAAGAGTCTGGAATATGCTTCTCTGATGACTATATCCACATATGAGACCTCTGGTGACTTGGGAGAAGACCCACCCAAGAGAACTCAGCCAAACTGACAGCATAGGAAATCATTACATTCTAGAGTAGGTTGACACATAGGAAATACTAACAACATACGTGTTAACATGTAAACCACCTTTCAATTAAAACCTTTAAAACATTTTAACAATTCTAAATGGGATTTAGCCCATTCCTGGAAGTTGGGTTTATCAGATGCAGGATTCAGTTGCATGGACTGAAGTCTAGTAAAAAGAAATAAATCTAGCCGGCTATAAGCCAAAGTTGATTTCTGAACTATAAATAGAATTGAAAAGTACTGAAAACTCTAGAGCAACTGAAAATTGATCCAATAACAGGGATTGATATGGCCATAGCGTTGGAGCTGGGTTCTGGAATTCCTCAAGGGGTTAAGAATTTACCCTTAATAAATGGATCTTGAATTGATACAAGGGAAGATCCCAAGACCCTGACATTTGATGGGTTCCACAAGCATCTTTTAGCTACTGATTAACACAGACACATTTCAATGTCTAACAGGTGGCAGAGCTATACCAATGGGCAAAAGTCAACCTCAAACTTGACCAATGAGGCCTCAAAATCAGAAGCATTTTCATAATTTATCTATTTCATTTATCAAGTTAAATGTTCTGTTTTCTTTCTTTGCTCTTTTAGATGTGAAATAGCACCTGGTTTTACTTCTGCTTTACAGAAGTGACTGAACCCTCCCAGAAAATCACATAGTTACAGCTTAAAACATCAAGATTTCCCTCTGACATGCAAAGGTGCACTTAGGCAAAATAGGAAACAATAAGACAATATAAGGTGACTAAAATTCTTTAAAAGAAAAAAGTCTGGTGGGGACAAGGGTGCTATGGGAGGGTTCAGATGGGGTAGGGGGTATAAAGATGATTAAGATATCCTGTATAAAATACATAAAAATTCAATTAAAAACCTGGAAACAAACAAAAAAGATTACCTGTTTATTTCTGCAATATCTTCATAGTAAAAAATATGGCTCTGAATAACTGGAACTAGCTGTACTTTACTGAGTCAAAGCCTCCAGAAATGGCAACCTCAAAGATGAGTGCATAAGAAGCATCATAAGGCATTAGGGACTTAGAGTTTAGAGTCAGAAAAGTTTTAAATATTCCATAAATCCTTCAAATCCTTCATAATGTCTCAGAGAAGGAAGGATTTGAAAATAATCTCCATGGGAAAGAATACAAAAAGATCTAATGCTTCTCCTCCAGGTATGTTTTTATTATAATGTTATACCCAGAAAGTTAGATAGACTATTCCTCAGAGTAGGAAATATTCCCAGAAATAACCTGTATTGTTTCCAAAGATAACTGCAATAAAAATGCAACCTGTATTCTCCTTAAAATTCAGGGGTCTAACAATAGGTTCATTTTTAGTGTTTTAAGAGTTCTCCATACTGCTTTCCATGGGGGCTGAGGAAGTTTGCAATCCCACCAGCAGTGGACGAGCATTCCCTTTTCCCCACATCCTCTCCAGCATTTGGTATCATTTGTTCTCTTGATCTTAGCCAGTCTGACTGGGGTAAGATAAAACCTTAAAGTGGTTTTAATTTTCATTTCCCTAATTACTAGTGATGTTGAACATCTTTTAAGATAGTTCTTAGACGTCTTTATTCTTCTGAGAACTCTCTGTTTAGATCCTTAGCCTGCCTTTTAATTGGGTCACTTGCTTTCTTGATTCTTTGTTTTTTGAGCTCTTTATATATTCTGGATGTTAAGCCTCTGTCAGATGGTGAAGATTTTCTCCCACTTTGTGGGTTTTGTCTTCACTTCCTTGGTTGTTGATTCTCAAAAACCCAGCATAAAACTGGGGCTGGGGAAATGGACAGCACAGCCCAATCTTAGACAAAGAAATATTGGCTACTGGTTACTGCTAGGTGAGAAAGAGCGGATCTTTCTAAAGTGAGAGACTCTAGATAAGCCAACTAGACCTCAGTAGATGAACTTAGGCAGAGGAATATTTGGGAACATTAACTTGACACAATAAGCCTTAACACAAATGATGGAATGTATGGATCAGTGTGGGGCTATGGGAGAGAGTCAGTGGGGACGGGGGAATAAAGATGATTAAGATTGATTGAAATGCTCTGTATGAAATATACAAAAATTCAATAAAAATTTTTTTTTTAAATTCAGGGATCTATGCATCTGAGTTCTCCTAATCAGGACACAGACCGATAAGCTTTGATCTTGCCATTCTGAGGTGGCAAAAAGAGGAAGCGAGCAGGAGCAACACATTTGTTTTTCAGTGTTAAAACATCAAGCATGTGGTTATTAAATAATTAAAGAAAATCAAGTCAGTGGAAAATTAGCTATTTCTTTATAAAAATGAGAAGAAAATGAATAAAAGAAAGAACAGAGGAGGAGAGAGGAGAGAAGAATTGGAATATACCTATGTTCAAGTATAAAATCCCTCATAGGGAAATTCCTATAAACTCTGTCATAAGTATTCAGAGATTCAGCAACTCAGAACATTACCTTTCCTGAGGACCAATCAGAGGCAGAAATGATGGTAGAGCTAATAATGACAAAGGTAATCAGTTCTGAAATGTACTGATCATGTTTAAAAGTTCCTTGTGTGTCTCTTTACTATAGATAGCTCACATAGTTTTTAATTTTTAAAGAGATTCACAATACTTATTTTATAAGGAGATAATGATTTCCAAAATGGCAGATCTTAGATTTAAAAGAACTAATGGAAGTATCTTTACTAAAGAAACTGAAGGCTTTAGTTAATTTTGCCAGTTGATTTTTTTAATAGTACAATTTGTTTGCTCAACCAGTTCAAATGATTGAGGATGGACGTACAATAAAAATGCCATATAATGGGCCAAATTTTAGAAATACGCTTAAATATTTGTTCACTGAAGCAAGTTATGATTATTATGTGATTTAGCAAGAATGTCCCAAGTAAGGATAATTCCTTTTAGTAGAATTTTTTCCTACCGTAAAGGTAGTGATTAGGGCTACTGATAAGTCTTACCATAGGGGGAAAACATACAGACTTAGCATTTGAATAAAATCTAATCATCAGCCTCAGGTTGGGCTCAGGTTGGTGCATGCCTTTAATCTCAGCACTTGGGAGGCAGAGGCAGGTGGATTTCTGTGAGTTCAGGGCCAGCCTGGTCTACACAATGAGTTCCAGGCCAGCTGGGGCTACAGGGAGACCCTGTCTCAAAAAGACAAAAAAAGACAAAAAAAAAAGAGTAAATCTTTGTTCTCTAAAAAAATGACAAAGGAACTGAAGGAAGGATCGTCAGCAGCCAGGACAAGGAAGAAGACAGGTTTATAATTAACCTGATATTCATCTCATATTCATGAGTCAAATGTAAAGGAACAAGAGACTACTTACAACAGGAGAACATAAAATTAATAGGAAATACAGCTATCAGCTGTTCAAGCAACATTTATCATTCTAAAATAATTTGTTATAATATGTATATGAATAGGCAAAGCTGAGGTCGACACATAGGCATTCTATTATTGATAATATTTAAATGATTCATGCTATTAACCTGCAGAGAACAGCAAATGAATGATTTTTGAAAGTTAATTCTTGCCCTACTAAATTCATTATTAGTACAGTGTATCCTACTGTAAAATAAGGGAATATCATTTCAATTAAAATTATTTTATTTATAAATGATGAACTTTCTCTGGGAAACAAGCCTATAAAATTTCTTAAAAACTATTTATATACATAAAAACATTTATCACAGTTTTATTTATAATGAAAACATCAAAAACGTTAAGAAAATAACCATTGTATTGAAATGACCAAGAAAACCACAACCACTGACTGAACTGAATATGGTTTAGGCAAAAAGTCTTGGCAATAAAATAAAAATTTAAAAATATTATGTAGCAACAGTAAGAAAAAGGTACTGATATATGCCCATAGAGAAACACAATTGGATTATAAATACATGAAAATTGCAATGAGATTGGATAGAGATGTATAGAGAAAAGGGAACTGGAAGGAACTAACAAAACAGCTTTCCCCTCTGTCCTCTGTTTCATATATTAAAAACATAATAACTTATACTATTATAGCACAAAATTATTAAAAATGACCCCACAAGTCTTCATTAAAATAACTGTTGCTTTTTTTCTTCCATGTCGTCATGGTTACATGAGATCATTATATTAGTTCATATTACATTATATTACTATATTACTGTCCTAAGACATACTTTAATAGCACTTTTTAAAAAATAAATTACTGTGTAGCAGTCACAAAAGCAATCAGCTGATAATATTCTCAGCCTCCTCAGTATAAAGGCACAAGTCAAATGTTCTAAGAACATACGTGCATGAATGTGTGTGTGTGTGTGTGTGTGTGCATACATTCATGTGTGTAAGTGAAGATGCATAATTGTATAGAGGTCATGGGACAACCTTGGTGTTAGTCCTTGCCTCCTACTTTGTTTGAGATGGGGTGTTTTGTTGTTTACTGTGGCAATGCCAGGCTAGCTCGCCTGAGAGCTTTGAGAGACTCTAATGTCTCCATCTCCTATCTTGCCATAGGAATTATAGGATTAGAGACCAGTGCTACCGTGTTGTCTTTATCTGGTTTCTGGGGATCTGAACTTAGGTCCTCATATTTGGTCAGCAAGCCGAGTGTGAGGACCTGAATAGACTTGAATCCTGGCTACTTAACTGAATCATACCAGTTCAGCCATCTCCCCTGCCCAAGAACATCATAAATTGCTGAAATGCATGGAGCATACCACTTGGATCTTCAGTTTCATATGAGTTGCCTAAGACAGGGTAAAGATGATACTTAGTTTCCACTAGCATAAATACAAATGAAGATGCTATTCACCATTGCCTATGAGTCTCTTTTAAAAGACTCCACACAGATTCCAGTGTGGTGGCAAATGCCTCCAATCCCAGGAGGCAGAGGCAGGTAGAGCTCTATAAGATAGAGGCCAGTCAGGTCTACATAACAAGTTCCAGGCCACTTGGGGTTTCGGGGAGACTCTGCCTCCAAAAAATCAAAAAAAGAAAAATAAATGAATAAATAAATACATTAATAAAATAATAAATGAATAAATAAATACATTAATCATTTTATTCACTTAAGAGAAAACATATTGATCTTTTGCTTTGGATATGGACAGAGAGGCCCAAACTATAAAAATCATCCACTGCTTCTCCAAAGATTTCTACTTGACAGCATGGAGAAAAATATAAACGCTTCTTCAGGTTCTGAGTAGCTGAGAAAGGGAAAATAAAATGTTTGTTTGTTTGTTTGTTTGTTTGTTTGTTTGTTTTTTAAAGAGCTTTAAGAGGGGCTGGAGTGATGGCTCAGCAGGTAAGAGTGCTGGCTGCTCTTGCAGAGAACTCAGGTGCAGTTCCTAGCACCCACATGGTGGCTAACAACTGTCCCTAATTCCAGTTTCAAGGGATCAGACCCCTCTTCTGGCCTCTGTGGGAACTGCACATACAGGTGCATCTACATACATGCTCAAAAAAACACTCATACATTAAAGTAAATAAATAAATAAATAAATAAATAAATAAATAAATAAATAAATAAATGAAAATTATAAATAAAAGAGCTTTAAGCACAAACATGATCATTGTCCTAGTAAAGATGGACAATAGCAAATTATTTCCATGTTGCCCCTCAGCCAAATCTTAGCCAGCAGGATTTCCTCCGAAGGCATACTTAGAAATTAACCAATTTTACAATGTAATGATATTAGCAGATGATTGAAATTGTCATCTGGTAGGTTTGTGTTTTCATCACTCATACAAATATATAAAGACAATTTTAAACATTAATGATTAATGTAGCTTTCAATCTTTTGCTCTTGTTATCCATTATTGAAAGATGAAGAATTACCAATGATTAAGATTTACTTGTAGAAACAGTAAAGTATCTAAATTAAAATGCTATTTTATTTAATAATACAATCCTCTCTAATGCTAATTTTCTTCCTCAAGTTTTCATTTTATCATTCAGTAATCATATCTGATAACTATAGTAGTCTGAAAGACTGGATCCTGGACTCACTTTCATGACACTGAATTATTTTAAGTTGTTAAGTTCCTGGGAGCTGCTTAGACTACAGTCCTTGAATATTTTCATGAAGCCATATTTCTGATAGGTTTTACATGAGATGCTTCAAATGTTATTCTGTGGATACCAAGAAGTTTACTTCTTCATAATAAATGGTCCAGTTTTGGTAAATAGCATACTAGGCTATAATAAATACAGCATTTGGTGTAATAATTTGTTTAAAATTTTTAAGAAACAGAAAACTATGATCACTGAAAACCTGATCTAAATTGCAAACAGAAACAGCAATATCTGTTTGGGATCTAAATTTTTCAAGGGGCTAATCCAGATACATTGCTGCTTCTGTTTTAAATATAAAGCTTAATACTTCTTGTAGAAGCAATTCATTAATGATTACTTAGTGACATGGCAACCATCTATTTGATGCCAGAAAAAGTAAACCCTACAGTCAAGTTAAAAAGTCAAAATACCAAACAAAAGTTGAAGATAATTAAGTTCATACATATATTTATGTTCAAATGTATATATAAAGAGGCATTTTCTTCTGAAATTATAACAGCCTTTCCAGGGAGACAAACTTTTACATTCTCAAACTTTGTTCTCTGAGCATGCACAGATAACCATTTAGGCTATTTAGTATGCTTTTTTTTTTTGAAAAAAAAATGGGGGGGTTGCTAAACAGGGATAATGTTAAATTATATAAATTTATTTAATAACTAAGAAATGTGATCTACTTAATGTAATCACACATTTCCAAATTATGCTCTCTGGTATGAAGATGTATTTTAAATGCATTTATTTTTCTTTAAAGTACTTATGAATGAACCACATAGAACACTTTGGCATCTATTGTTTGCATTTGTTTCAGAAACTGTACATAAACATGTGTCCTTTCATCTCTAATTTCCAGTATTAAGAAAAATGTCTAAGTTATTTCCTCCTTCATACAGTACTAAAGAGCAGTCAACTGTTTATTTAAACAGCTTCAAATATTAATGATTCCCTGGCTAATTTAAACTAACATACATTTTCAAGTCTACAAATACTTTCACAAAGAATTATGTAGAAAAAAGTCTTACTTTCAAGAATTCAGATAAAACATGGTTTCATTTGCATTAAGACAATGTTTATTTGGATTACATGAAAACTCAAACTGAGGACTCTACTAAAACATTCAGAAAACACAAAAGGTAGTCCTTAAGACACAATTCACAGGAGAAAATTGAACTGTTCTTAAAGTAAAGCTTATGAGAGAGATCTAAAAGTGCTATCACAACTACATTTCAGTGTTGAAAGTCTTAATTCCAAGAGCAATGTTGAACATGTTAAATGGTGATTTGTAAAAATTAAGCTTGCATAAGGTTACCTTCAAGAATGGGCTTCATTAGGAGAGACTCATGATCCCAGTCAGACATGGCCAGGCCTAGAAGTGGGAGACTATTAGAAACTAGAGCCACCCAATATAGCATAGTGGAGGCCTGATTTCTACGAGAGGGAATGAGGCATCTAGAGCATCTGTAATCTACCCCAAGACAAAGTCTCAAAAACAAACATATTTATAAAGCAAACAACAGTCAACCTTTCCCTTAATTTTCCTAATTCAGTTCCTAATCTGAACAGATGTTCATTACAAATCTTATCACTAGGGACAGAAAGCACCTCAGAAAAATCTCTGACGCTTCCTCCACTACTCTTACCTGAACAGCTACATGATGCAAATCCATCTGACTTGCTTAGATAAAAGTAGCTTCCAAAAAGGAAAAGAAAAAAAAGAAACTTTGATGCATATCTCTAAGAAAGAAATTTATATCTTCATTCAAGTTAGAATTTGTCAAAAGATTATGTTACTTTCAAAGAAAATATTCTTCCAGGGAAAAAAATGATAGTCCCTGAAATTCTACTCTAGATCTTTAAAAAATACAATTATAATTTGTGGTTTTCAGGTGTTTTTTATTTCTGTTAAATCTCCTTTCCCTTCTGCCGTCTCTCAGTTGTCCATCTGTCCATCCATCCATTCACCTTTCTATATATTGATCTGCCTATCTATTACCCCCTCTTCTTTCATTACAATTTAATCACATATTATTAAATGAAAGCAATGTAAAGTCTATAGATTAAAAAGAGGAAATACTTTTCACACAGTTACTTTCACTATTTGAAAACATTATTACTATGGCTTGAGCAAAAAAAGAGATTACAATATATGTCAAGTTGGATTTGGGACTACTTACTACACTATTTATACAGAAGCTATTGCAGAAAATGAAGCATGTTTCAGAAAATGAGACAAAATTTTTAAAGTGTCATGTAACCACGATAGCCTGACAGTTCACACTCCAGGAAGAAATCAGACCTCAGTACATGTAGCTTCTGAGAAGGAAGGAAAGCTATAGCAACAATAAGGACAAAATTATCTGCTTTTTGAGAAAAATGAATTTTTCCATATCTCAAAAATCCTTGCACCTGGGTGTGATTCTATGAAGTATCTGTACATCTGGCACAGCCCAGTCTGAGCTTAAGAAGTCTGTGCACTCATTTTTATTCCAATTTTAGCCTGGGTGGGCCATCAGTAAACAGTACTGGATTAAATTTGTCACTTTCACAATATCATACAGTGATATAAAAGTGAAAATCTTCATAATAAAATGCTTCATTGTCTTTGCATTCAAGCCCTCCAGTCAGGGTTGAAGTCAGTCACAAAGGAACCAACCTAAAAATAGACTGGTAAGTGAGCTGACTCTAGCTTGCCTGCTGCCAGTTCCTCTCGCTAACCCTGAACAGAAAATTCAGGTGATGCCTCCCTACGTGTAGACATCTCCCCTTAAGCAAACGATGTAACAACCAAAGTACAGCTCCAGTAGCCTAAGGAATAATGCAAGAGGCATTTTAAATGCTGGTAAATCAATCCCATTGCCTAGGAATCAAAATGAGGCTGTTCTATCAAACAACAAGTTAAGAAAGCAAACAGTCAAAACTTCCCTTAATTTTCTTGATTCAACTCCTAGTAACAATTGTATCAGAACATATTTTCTGTTGCTGTTATTATGTTTCCAGGCTGTTCTGCACTGGGTTCCTTCTACACAGTAATAAAGCATCTGGGT
>NW_008330735.1:3064216-3106111 GCF_000622305.1 Nannospalax galili
CCAGCTGCTTCTAAAATCCCAGATGTTCAGTAATAGGCAGAAAAGAGCTAACATATTAAGAGGATAGAACAGACCCATGCTGCAGGTGATGGTGGAAGCTCTCTGGATATGCATTGCCATGACCTGATTTATAAAATAGCAAGACGTCTACCTGAATCATACACAAATAGCTCTAGCTGAGAGATGTGCAAATAGGAGATGACAGAAGCCTTCATGATAGAGGGTCATGTGTAAGCAAGGATGAGTGACAAGACATAGGGCTCTGAGAAGGTGGGGGGACATGTCTCTCTGCAACCTTTTCAAAAGCTCAATAAACTGGTTGAAAAGGTTGGAAAGCAAACCAAACAAAAGGCATCATCTCTATATACTTTACTTTTACTTTGGTTTAAACTTACATTAAGATAGTCCCCACAACTCATTACCAAATCCTATTGGGGCTGCCCCCCCCACCCAAAAAATATTAAAAATCAGAAGACTTTACTAATCTCTCGATCAAAGCTTATAATACAGTTAAGACTTTTCAAAAATGAAATAAAGGAGGAAAGTGCTTCTAGTATGTGATTTTTTAGCATGTTTTCACATTGAAGGTAGGATTTTCTTCCTGTGACACTGGACTAATCTCTAACAGTGATACCAAGAAGGAAATGGCAATTCCTAAAGAGAGCTGCTCTCATCCGAAGATTCTACTCAATCCCTTGAGAGAATAAAAATAGTCTGGTGTCACAAGATGATTCACACCTTGAGATACTGTATGTTACATCATCCTTATCTATCTAATCTAACCCTTTCTTTCTCACACTGTCTGGAAGCCTGTGGGAAAGTGGATTCTAGTAGTGAAACGACACCTCTTCTCTGTGTGGAAGAAAAGCAGTCACTGCAGCAGCTAAGCCAGTGAGGAGCACATGACAGCAGAGTTCTAATGAGGCTGCACACATTTCATTATTTCTCCATCCCTCTACGTATGGTGTGCAGCAATAACAAACATGAGCATCATCAGCTCTGGGTTAGTAACATTCATTTTCAGGGTTTCTGTTGTTTACTTAATTCTTAATTTCAATGTACCACCAGTCTTCAAGTGTTAATCTCTTAAACATATGAGAGTACCTTCTCAGAAGGGGAAAGTGAGTTTTATCCTTAATAAGATTTAATGAGTATTATCCTTAATTTGCAGCAGCAGGTGTATGGTTTTCTATGTAAGTGCTCTTGAAAGCAGAGAGCAGAGAGAATTTTGACATTGGGACACGCGCTTACATATGTCTACTTTAACAGCTGAATGCACTTTTGTAGGTATCTTGTGTTAGCAAAAATGTATAATTATCATTATCAAATGCAGCTGTTTTTAGACTGATCTAGCTAATTTTACCACCAAATGAATGACTTCATTAGGCATGACCCCTTGCTGCTGACCCAGCTGCCTCCCACTCCACCTGTCTCCCAATTGGCTCTGATTCTGGCTCCTGCTTCTATCCTGTTGCTCCTCCAGGACAAAAATGTCTTTGCAAACTTCCCACTGACTGAATGAATTCTGGAAGAAACTGGACAAGCACTCTGAGATCACTTCCAAATACCTAGAAGAAGCTACCCCTAGTATTCTTATACTGTCTATCAATTATAAGCAGCAAATGGGCACATCCCATGTTGTACTTCATAGTTACTGAAATCACCTTCTAACCAGACCAACAGCAAAGACTGCAAAATAAGACACCAAATGTACCTCTCATCCTCCAATCAATGCATAGGAAGCCTTTCATTTTGTTTGTTAGAAAGAAAATGTTTCTATGATATCCACCAATTTAAACATAATGTGAAAAAGGGATGGGGGGAGAAATACAAAGAGACTGCATTATATTATCAGGAAACCTGAATAAATAAATCATTGTTTCTAGGCTAAATCTCTCTCTAAATAAATAGTTCTGATTACAGAGTACAATCTCCAAATATATTAATTTCTTAAAATAGTTAGAGATATGCCTAAAGTTAATGATAGTGTGATATTTACAATCCCTGATGAGTTTCCTAAAAACTCATTCTGATATTAGGAAAATCATCCTACAAATAAAAGCTCCCCTCAGTAGTAATGTCAGTATAACAACAACCAGGAATGGCAAGCCAATAAATAAATAAATCTCAATCCAAATGCATTCCCTGGAGAGTCTATCACGCCCTCATAGTTTCAGTCAAGTGAGAGCTTCATTAATTATTTCCTACTCTAGCTGATAGCGACTGAAAGCCTCATTCAGATCATGATCCCTACCAATTGAGAAGGAAAAGAAAGACTTGTTCAGGTGCTATCAACACCATTAGTGTTCTTTAGAGGAAATCATCAACCTATTCAAGTACAAGTGTATTAAGTTTATAAATAGGATAACTTGCATCCCCCATGCTAGCTAATGTGGTCTTTATCACGACTGGGTGGGGTTTAGATCATTCATTATAAACTTTGTATTATAAGACAGATGGTATTCTCCAACTATTATATGGCTTTTTATGTGAATGCCTCCAGAAGCTGAGAGATATTGGAACATGCTGCAGAGACAATAATCTAAAATTTCTTAATGTTATAATTAAACCTGAAACAATTGATGCAACACATCAAGCAACAGCTACAACAAAAGCACAGAAAGATAACAGATTTAGGTAAGTATGTTTCTAGAAAATGCTAAGCAGATCCAAGGTTCCTTTCCTTTCCATATGCATCTTTCATATAATGTATATAATGTGCATAGAAAATAAAACATTTTGCAATGTCTCAAAGCAAAACAATAGTAATAATAATAAAAACAATCTTTTCTACTGAGAATGACACTCTACCTTCCTGTATCCCATGGAGCTTCTCAGAGATTAACTCTAATGCCACTGTAGTTATAAGACACGACAATCTGTTTACCTAATTACTTTGACTGATTTTAGAAGTGACTGATCCTCAATAACCAGCAACTTAAGATGCTATGGACAAAAGCACCCATGTCCTCTTGATCCACAAGATTGTGAAAAACAATCTAAGTACATTTCTATATCATATTAATAGATAGAAATAAAAGACTATCTTCTATATTTATTAGTTATTCCCAGTAATTACTGTTAATGCTACTATGGTGACATATCTGCCATTTTCACAGAAAATATTAACCTTTATATTTTTTCAGAAGCTAATTTCTATTTTACATTATCCTCAAAGCAGTCACCTCTAGATTATTTCTGATAATGGTAAGAACTATGACATGTACCTCATATACTTCATATTTAATTCTAATGAATTTCACACATCGATTGACTCACATTTAGCTTCCCTACTAGTTTTTCATTATTTCTCTAATTCTATTATTTTTGTCATCTCATTAATTCTTTTTTTGAGATAAGACGTTGCTATATAAACCAGGCCTGAAGTGCCTTCTATAGTCCAGACTTGTCTTGAACTGTTGAACCTCCTTCCTCAGCCTCCCAAGTGTTGGGATTATAGGCATAGGACACAATGCCCAGAACTTTGAAGTATATGTTTCATCTTTTCATGATTTCACATTTTCTAAACTGGCTATTTGTAAGGAGACAATGGAATTCAGAGTGTGGATAAAGCCAGTCCCAGATGACAAACCAGCTATGAATAATTTCTAAACCAGATCATTCCCAGGTCAGAAAACAAGAGTTAATTAACTATTTCTGGATCAACTGCCAAATTCTTTTAGCTCCTGGTGCTCTCAATACAAATTCATCTTTCAAGACACCAATAGCAACAAATGGATATAAAATAAATAAAGCTCAGTTCAGCCCCATTATGGGCCATGAATTGCATAACCTGATTTCTAAGATGATGAACCTCCATAAGAAGCAAAGTTCTGGCCTAAATATACACTGTCACCCTACAGGCATGGAAGGGGAATGCTTGACCTTAGAGCTTCAGCTCATGAATATGTCCTATGTTCTTCAAAGTAATCAATTCATGCCCTGGGGTTAATATACCTACTCACACACAAAAAAAGTGATCATATTTCCTGAACTTCAAATTGGGCCATATGGCCTGATACATATTAGCATACTTTCATAAATAAGATACTTTGAGAAATCAGGACTGCTATGGAAACAGACAACCAAGCCAGAAATAAATTCATATCATGGGCCTAATCTTAATTTACTTTTCAGAAATACATATTCCCAGTTATTATAAAAATAGCTTTGGTTCCTTCAGCCTTGAACAAAGACTATTAGCCTTTTCCAAATAGGAATGCTGAACCCAGTACCAGAAAACAGGACTGTGGTTAACACACAAAGCCTACACTGTTCTGAAAAAGTCTATACTTAGAATCAAGATTCTTTTTGGCAGGAAAACCAAGAGGTACCTTTTGTCCACATCAAGTGTCCCTTGCAGAGTTCAGAATGACTTTTGGGTCAAGAAGATTTCCTGGAACAGGCCCTTTTGTCACTGAATGACAACCCGTAATCATTCTAAACTGTATCAATAAAAAAAAAAAAAAAAACACAAAGAGTGGTGTTACACTCTGCATGGTGCACACGAGCACATCATCACAGGATCACTAAAAAATGCAAATAGACTCTACATATATTTTTCATTTACCTAGTAAAAATTGCAATGTCAATATTACAGAGACATCAGTGCCCTGAAAATTAACAATGGATAACACCATTTCTGATTGTTATATGGTAGGGTGCTCCTGTTACTATTCAAACCTGATTAAAAAAATTCCCATTAGTTAATGAGAAGTTTTAATAAACTAGGACACTAAATATGTTAATTCAGAATATTTTTCTTAGTTATATCTTTTTCATAGTTTGGGTTCTGTTTCAACACATGTATGCTTAATGAAAAGATTTTTACAGAGCTTCAATGGTCCTATTTAACACAAATTTGACAAGGAATGCAATAACACTTGTGAAACATTACATGTATCTAAGCATAAAATGAGTTCTCAGGCACAGGTCAGAATATTCTGTTTAATGACAACACTGTATGTCAGCAAAGCAAGAAATAAAAATATTTACTTACCAGCCTTTACCATATACATTCAACTGGAGACAGAGGAATTATTTTTCATTAAATGAATCCCTTTGCTTTAGAAGTTCATAGAATAGAGAGCTTCAAAATACATCTTATTCATTCAGTTTAGTTTATATTTTACAAATCCCAGACTCATGGCTTTTCAGTAAATCTAACAACAATAACAACTATTAGGCTTTTGTTATTTAATTAAAACATCCAAACTGGTATCATTTGGGGGGTACATAGGAAATATCAAACTAGTTTAGTGTTTTGACTCCATGGTAGAACATTGGTCCTGAAAAGGACCAAGCAATGATGTAGCCCAATATCCTAACTTTACACTTAAAAAAAGAAGAAATAAAGAACCCTGAAAAATGAAATGAAATTCTTTGCTCACTATTAACAAACCAGCTCTCTAACTCCCTGACAAGCTGTCAGTCCTCTGGTGCCTACCAGTTCCCTTTCACAGAAATTTTCTTGCCCATAACTGTTAGGCATAATGGTTTCCTTTTCAGGCATTTGTAAGAAAGAACAATGCTTCCACCTTTGAAAAGATTCTGATTAAGATGACCCTCAAATAAGGTGCTTTGGGTAACAGCATCATCTGAAAACAAAGCTGAAAGGACCCCTGACCCCAAGAAGCCTGATCCCTAGTGGGGTCACCACTTTTTTATCTTCCCACCAAACCTGTATGGTGGCCTCTAAGAAGATACAATCTCCTAAATCAGTTTGCACAGAGCCCCTGGAAGCATTCTACTCAGTATGAAATTCTCACAAATGCCTCTAAAGCACTTTGCTTAGAGTCAACTTGAAAAACTATCAGTTCACAGCTGTACTGAACACCCCGCCATCATATGAAGAAATGTGCCAAACAGAAATGCCCTACCCACAGCTAAGGGGCTTAAAAGATTTCTTCTCAATGTAGAATCAAAATCCATGAGCGCTAAGATAAATGCACCTTGCATGAGGGAAAAAGAGCAAACTTTAATGGCAACCTAATAATATTTAACTTGAAAGTCAATGTCTGGAAGTTTTGTCAATTTTATGTCCTAAAAATATCCTATGGGATAAAGACAAGCCCCTGAATTTCTAAATAACTGTATCTCATGAATCTGCAGAATTGTCAATATAATCTGTATCATCAATCATCAAATACACTTAAAATAACTTCTGATTTACAATGGAAATGTCACAGAAACAATGAAATTCAGTATTCCTCTTTTTATGATAGCCAAAACACTGCTATTATTACTATAAAATCCTCAATAAATGCCCTACACTAGAGAATTCTTCAATTATCTCCAAATATAATCTGATCCGGTTGAGAACTACATAAGAAACCCAGTCTTTTGTCTATAGTAAATATTTATACTATGTCTTCCCTGAGATCTTCTCCCAAAAGAAAAACAAATTTAAAACCTCCAAAATAGTCCATAGCTGACTATCTTTATGTCTTTAAATCAACTTACCAGGATATTATCATTTAAAAAATTATCCATGATTTTAACAGTATCCTGACAAAGGTATATAAAACTTGAGGATTCTAAATCCCATTGTTTCCCAGAGAAATATTAAGTAATTTAGAAACCATATCAAGGAGTTGTATGAAACTCAACATTTCAAAGTCTTCATGATCTCCTTTGCTTTCACTAATCTTGTGATTTAACATGCTTTTCTGCTAATAAAGACATTTTGGCACAGACATGTTTAAGTGACCTTTGCAAAGGAATCATGACCAAACTGGTCAAATGCTAATTACATTTTTGCTCCAAATCCACAGTATATGAGGAAGTCATCTCTGAAGTCTTGACCACAAGGGGACATTGTCTTTTTCAACCACCTCTGCTGCTTGCTGCTTTTCCTTCTCCAAATGGAGTTCTAGAAAAAGAGTTTCCCTGCAGGTGGTGAGGGAAGGGCAGGAGAAAGGTGTCAAGTTACTTTTAACTTTAACATTGGAACCTTTTTAATTTCAAATACCATTAAAGGAGAAATAATTCAACCACTGATTGCCTGTGCTGAGAGTTTGAGAAGGCATTTATAAGGAAAAGGGATTGTTTCTTTTTCTTTTCTCTTTTCTGGATTTTGCTCACATCTGTCAGGGTTCATTATGGGTTGAAATAGTCTGTAGTCTGCATGGACTTTTTCACCCCAAAGCTCCAGGTAGCCATTTTGTAAAGAAAAAAAAAAAATGTTAATAAGTTGGATAGTAAGGCCTCTTATGTATGTGCACTGAGTAGTCTGATCCGTATTTCATGGTGATCTAGTGGTGTAAGATTGATCACTTGTTGCTGGCTCACATTCTAGAACACCTGTTATGAGTCAAATGCAAGCACACTAGTCAGAAAAATCCTGTGATAAACGTAACAATACGACGATGAAACCAAATGTTCTGACACAATTTTTCCTTACATCCATTTTAGCAAATAGAATGCTTTTAGCATTTGAGGTGAACTTCCCCATTTTGCTCTTCTGCAGCTACACACACACACACACACACACACACACACACACACACACGCACACACATGCACACACACCAACACAAAATGAACTTAAATCTAGTGTTTTTGTTGCATATTTAATAGAAAGATCTTAAGCCATAATCGCTGTAGCTGCTGGGCATCTTATTTCTTCAAGAATTCTTTCAATGCATGCATTAACTTTGGTTAAATTATTCTGGACTTAAAAGGCAGAAGAATATTTAAAATAGTATAGTTTCTGACGCATCATTGTAACAAACCAATTTCAAAAGACTCCATTGCTAAATTTTACTTCATAGTCCCTTTGTAGATCAGTTATTCAGATTTTAAAACAGGAGAAAATCATGTGCTGTTATCTGTGTGGTCATTAGTTTCACACAAGGAAAAGAAGAGAGCAACAAAATAGGACTAAGAAGTCATTCTTCCAATGATTGTCATTGAACTGGTACATTAGTAAACATTCACAGTATGAAGTCTCTCTCAGTCTTCAACATATAAAGTAGTGCAAAGGAAAATAATCCAGTCCTATTACCTGTGAACAAAACTTGTTACATTTACTCCAATTTCATGTCATCCAGAATGTTAGGCATTTGCTGTCATATCTTCCCAAAATTAATAATAAAATATAATCAATTTCTAAAGGCCCCTGCAGCCTTTTCAAAAGTTAATTTCCAGTTAAAAATAAACTTTAATTAAATCCAAGATTAAATTGTGACCTATATTCTATTAAATAATTTACTTTCTCTTTTTTTCTACACAGTAATTCTTACAATTTCTAAAAAACAACTACAGAATAAAAGACATAGGAGATGCTGTTAAAGCATTGATAAATGACTGTTCAAATTCAATAATTCTTACATAGTAAATACTTCAAAATGCCAACTTTTCCCATCACAGCACAACTACCAACAATGTTGACAATTTACTTAAATGTACACACCCACATGCACACACGCTCACATACACACACTTGCTCTCCATAGGACCATCTTTACTATTAACATATTTCCCAGTTATGTGCAAAATTCTTGCATTCTATTTAAAAATATAAAGATAGATCTGCTCTATTTAAGCCTCCCTCTTCTCCAAGATGTATCATTTATTTGATATGTAATACAAGTTTAGTAACAATTATGCCATGTATTACCATTAAACAGCGTACTACTGTATGCAGTGCAATCATTTGCATATTTCATTTTCATAACTGCACTCTCTATGCATAAATATATTTGGAGATACTGGCGGGGGAGGGGTTGGGGGGGCAGTGGCGGCTGGAGAAAGCAATTCACACATCGGTCTCCACAGCCTTTGCGTTAGAACAGTTGTTTTTATCTGTCTCGCTGTCATCCCCCTTTCCCTGGCACTTCTCTTCCTTTGCACACAGAGATTCCTTAACCCCTTCTTCCATCTCTAGATACTCTGACTTGTCCCCCAGGGAAGACGAAGTAGAGCTCCGAAATTTCTTGAGCAAATTAGAAGGGAGGTATGGGCAGCTGACTGCATTTTGTGTCAGCTGGGTCTGTTCCTCGTTTTCAGTCTCTCTGTGGTAGAAATAGTTAAAGTTAGACACAATCACTGGCACTGGCAAAGCAATGGTTAAGACACCCGCGATGGCACACAAGGACCCCACAATCTTGCCCCCCACCGTGATGGGCTTCATGTCCCCATAGCCCACGGTTGTCATGGTTACCACAGCCCACCAAAATGCATCAGGGATGCTTTGAAAATGGGTAGTGGGTTCATCGGCCTCTGCAAAATACACAGCGCTGGAAAAGAGAATGACCCCAATGAAGAGGAAAAAGATCAGAAGGCCCAGTTCCCGCATGCTGGCTCTGAGGGTGTGGCCCAGGATCTGCAGGCCTTTGGAGTGTCTGGAGAGTTTGAAGATCCGGAATACTCGGACCAGACGAATGATCCTGAGGATGGCAAAGGACATGGCCTGCTGTTGCTGGCCGTTGCCGCCCCCCTGCTGCTGGGCCAGATCAGTGCCCAGAGTGATGAAGTAAGGCAAAATGGAGACGATGTCAATGATGTTCATGATGTTTTTGAAGAAGAGTGCTTGGCTGGGACAAGCAAAGCAGCGAACTACAAACTCAAAGGAAAACCACACAATGCACACTGTCTCCACGATGAAGAAGGGATCGTTGAATATCGTATGCCCTGAGTTCTCCAGGTGGAGTGCTGACGTGTCATTCAGCAACCTGCTATGTCCACCTGCACTAAGGGACATGATGAGATCCCTGTCGTCCCTGAATTCCGGCAAGGTTTCCAGGCAAAAAATAACAATGGAGATTAGGATGACCAGGACAGACACGATGGCTATGCCTCTTGCAGGGCTCGAGCTCTCCGGATATTCAAAGAGAAGCCAAATCTGCTTTTTAAATTCATTCTCGGGCAGAGCCCTGTCCTCCTCTTCTCTTACAAAGCCCTCGTCCTCACGGAACTTGAGCAGGGCTTCATCTCCTAACTGATAGAACTTTACCTCCTCCGTGAAGATGTCAAAGGGGACATTGACCGGCCTCTTCAGGCGGCCTCCTGATTGGTAATAATATAAAATGGCGTCGAAGCTGGGCCGGTTCCTATCAAAAAAATACTCATTGCGCAAAGGGTCGAAGTACTGAGTCCTCTTCTCGGGGTCTCCCAACAGAGTCTCTGGAAACTGGGCCAGAGTCTTCATCTGGGTTTCAAAGCGGAGCCCAGACACGTTGATCACCACACGTTCACAACAGTCACTGTAGCGGACTGAGCTGTAGCCACCACCACCCCGGTCATCCTGAGGCAGCAGGTCTGTATAGGAACACTCATCCCCATGGTCTTCATCACTATAGTAGAACCTTCCCTCTTCTTCCTCCTCTTCTTCCTCCTCCTCATCTTCCTCTTCCTCACTCAGCTCCCTCAGGATCTTCTCTTCAGAGCCACTAGGCATCAGGTCAGAGCAATGAGGGAAACTGCTCTGCCGATGATGGATTTTCTTCTTCTCAGGTCGCTGGTGCCTCCTCCTCCGACTACCCCGGCTACCTTGCGAGTCATGAGAGGAGTAGGCTCCACGTGTCTGGTGGTGATGGTGAGAGCCACCAGAACCCCCACTACCTTCAACAGCAGCTGTAGCAGCTGCTACGGCAGCAGCTGCAGCTGCCCTCGAGTGAGCAAGCCTCTCCCGCTCTCGGGCCCGGGCCTGGGCTGCATAACCATAAGGCATGTGACTATTGCACCCTGAGCTCTCTGCACTCACCATTGCAACCTCCATGGTGATGGTTTTGGGAAATGGCTGGTTCCAGTTGTAGAAGAAAGAAAAATAGGGCAGCTTCTTTTCTCACCAAATTAAGGTAAGTTTGGAACCCTTAAGCAGATTGCTTGGAAGATTGAGGATATTTTCAGTCCAACTTTGCATTTTCTGTTTTTAAATCAGCACACCCCATGCTCTCTCTTCTCAGAAATTCAGCACTGCTTTCCAGAGCTTAGTTAGTCTAGACAAACAGCCTAGTGCTCCTCAAACATAAGTCATAAAATGTTGTGGACTCCCAAACACCTACGTTTTAGGGTAGATGTTCAAGGGTTGTGGTTGGTGAATATGCTACAAGACACAAAGGCAGCAAGTATCTGACAGCCAGCAGTTGTGTCTGGAAAATGAAATATATTTTTCTGCATGGAAATTGTCCAAAGCACAATCCATCTAATTTAAATAAGATGCAAATAAGTCTTTAGTCTTAGCACTTGCCTTCTCCTGATGACTTGACCCATGTCAAGACGTGACTTAAAGTATGCCCAGCCATTCCTGCTCAAAGTCTATGAGGATGATTACCCAGCCTCTCCCTCTTAGGTCATCAGTAGCTTCCTGGACCCAAAGGTAATACCAAGTTGTAGACAGACGCAAAGACCTTGGGTGGTATAGAAGGTAGAAGATGAGGTGCCAGCAGAGGCAAACCCAGTTCTGAGGTCTCCATAGAAATCAAGGAAATGAAGAGCATCCTTTGGCTAGAATCATTCAGAAGAAGCACTTCACCTGAAATGGGATGGGAAACAAGCATAGGAGAAAAATAAAAAGGATCAAACCATAGAGCGCAAACAGCATTTTACTTCATACATATTTCTGCTCTTGTCTCCGGGCAATCCATGTAATATACACCAAGAGACCACCAATTTTCAAGAGTGGGGGGGGGGTAGGCTGCTCTTAACCCTCCTCATTCAACATTATTCTTTCTTCTTTGATTATTATTTTTTCTCAGTCTACTTTTATGGCAACTTATTTTTCTTTTCTCCATCCTCAATCCACATGGTTCCTGCTTCCCTCTTCCCTTTCATGAAAGTGAGGTTTCAGTTCTCACTACCATTCTCTTCATTCCACAATAACAATAATATTACTTTATAGCTGTTTACGTCATTCATCTCAAGGCATTTAAGAAATGTATTGCTCATAAAATGTGGCTGAATTAAGCACCCTTCCAGTCTTTATTGTCTTGACTCAGGATTAGGGAAGTGAGAGAAACCAGTTTTCTTTAGTTTAGACTCACTGCTTGGATGAATGTCAACCACCTCATCTATAAAGTATAGATAATATAATCCATCCCCTTCAGCCCTCCTCTATAAAGACCAAACATGAGCATGGGTATTGTTAGAATAGCACACTGCCTTGCACACATTGAATAGCAATAAACATGGCAGTTATGAATAACATGGCATTAACCTAAGTTATTACTGTCTGTCTACTCATACCCCCCTCCCAGAATTCACATTTTCTGCCACTGTCTAACATAGAGAAAGATGCAATGTGAGCTCACCTAGGACATCCTGACACTCACCAGTGCCTGCGTGACTTTGGCATTCTCTGACTCCCTGAAACATGCCCCTGTTGTTTATTCTCTATTCCAGCTTCCTGAACACTCCCTGCCACCCACTCCCTAGGTGCAAATTCCAACTTCCAAATCTCTTAGTAGCCATCCTTGCAGTTAACCTTGCAGTTCCTCTGAGCTCCCCTGCTACACTCTTCTGAAGTCCCAATGTGTGTAAATGCTGTTCTTGTTCTATACACTTCCCCCCTTATAATTTTATCCAGGTTACTCATACCCTAGGACTCAGTCTACTACTTTTTTTTTTCCAACCCTTTACTTTCCTCTCACACATTCCTCACAGATCATCAGGATCATCTGCTATTCCTGGCCCTTCTTGCTTAGTTTGCTCTCCCAAGTCCTGTGAATTAGTATCCTGAACCAGGGCTTATAAAACCTCCTGCCCCTATCTCCACGCTCCTCTTTCTTCTTCCATTTACTCTGTCCAAGAGGGACTTCTAAGAATACAGAAAGTGACCTAGAGAATTGGAGAGGATGATGACAGAATTCAGGGCATCCTCCAGCTTCTATTACTGGAAGCACTTGGGCAGCATGAGAGCAATGGCTTTCTGAAGTCATTAAGGATTGGTCTCTTGACCACCTGCTGCTCCTTGCTGATCCTCCCAGTCCTGCAGCCTACAAGACACACAGGAAAATGGCACATAGAAGACTTGTCAACTGCTCTTCCTTGACTGGGACTAAAAAAAAAAAAAAAAAAAAAAAACCCAGAAAATACACCTCTGAAGTTATCCCAGGTGTCATCCCTTCCTCTGCCTGACTCCTCACATCATCTTACATTCAGAAATGCTAACATTGGAAGGGTCTCCAAGTCATTACTTACAAAATGGTCCTGGGGTTACATTCACTGTGGTGTGTCATCCAACATCCTTAAGATTTGCACAGGTCAAAAAGCCTGAGACTTTGCTCAATTTCTTCTCCCCTTCACACACACAAAAGTTTGTATATATGATTAAATAAGTCCTAAGTAAGGAAAGGAGGAAAGAAAAGAAGAAAGAAAAGGAGGAGAGAGAGAAAGGAAAGGAGGGAGGGAGGGAGGGCCTAGTTTCAAATCTCTTCTGTTTCTCCTGGTATCCATGCTAAGAGCTACAAGCAGACTCTTGGGAGCCTTTATGCAAGACACCTCTGCAGGGGATTTCCCCCTTCCTCTTTAACATCATTAAACTAAGAAGATTTTGCAAAGCACCTATTCCTCAATCTCTGTGCTCCTGAACACCAGCCAGGGATCTCTCTTCTCTCATCCCCAACAGAATCTCTTCTGTTTCTCCTGGTATCCATGCTAAGAGCTACAAGCAGACTCTTGGGAGCCTTTATGCAAGACACCTCTGCAGGGGATTTCCCCCTTCCTCTTTAACATCATTAAACTAAGAAGATTTTGCAAAGCACCTATTCCTCAATCTCTGTGCTCCTGAACACCAGCCAGGGATCTCTCTTCTCTCATCCCCAACAGCAAGGTTGTTTTCATCACTGGATGCTAATTCTTGCAACTGTGTTAGGGTGGTACCTGAACCTTATCTGTGAGGCAGAAAGCAAAGCAAAGGAAAAAAAAAAAAAAAAAGAATCCGGAAACCCAGCACCGAAAAAACATACTTCAACGCACGCCATTTATCCAGTCCCTACGGGTTGCTCAAATACTCGGAAAATGCATGCCTAATGTAGGCAGAAGCAGTAAAACTGACAGGCTCATCAGCTGTTCGCAAAGGAGAGGAACCGGTGAGGCTGGAATGAAGCAAAATGCTACTGAATCTAAACCCCACCTCACTGGGGAACGACATCTTTAATTGCGCCCTGGCCTCCAGACCCTGATTCCCGCTCCAGCACATTAAGCAGGGTGAAGTCGCCCCATCCCCTGGGTTGCCCCTGGAGCGCCCTGTAACATCTGCACCTCCCTTCTCCCACCTCCTGGTTTATTTTTAACCGCCTTCCATTCATGCCCTTCTGTCACATTCTCGATATTATTTATCCCTCAAATGTCCACAGTTTCTCAACAGCCAAATGAGTAGGGTGGAGGAAAGATAAGAAAGGTATCATACTTACCATTCCCAGCAAGTGCGAAAAATAAAAATAGAGAAAAATCCCCCGGTGGTTTGTTTTTCCCCTTAAAGCTGCAACAGCTGGAGGAGGGGCAGAATGATGGGGGGTGGGGGCGCGGTGAAAGAAATCACTAGGGTTTGGCAGGTGGAGGCTCCAAAATATCCACGGAACAAGTTCTGTCGCCTTGGCCAGAGGGTCACAGAGTCCTCTTTACAGAGCCCGGGGATGGGGATTGGGCATGCCCCAAGGAAGACCCCCAAGATTCCTGTTTCTTCTAGAGTTCGGTACATCAGAACAGGGCTAGGAACGGAAGTCAAGGTTCCCCCGAAAAAGACACAAAATCCTAGACAGCAGCGATCACTTGTTAAGCCTGAATTCCTTCTCCAGGATCCATCCCTGTCTCCCTCTCTCGCTAGCTGCAGGAGCAGCACACGCCTCCCCAGGCTGAGATGGGCACGGGCGGGGGCGGGGCCAGGCCGGGCCGAGGGTGTGGCCTTCAGGGCTGTCGCCCCGGGCGCCTCCAGGAGCGGCTGGGCGGGCTCAGTCACGACGCTGCGACCCCACCCACTCCCAGCCCAGCTCCCCGGTCTCCCGGCTCCTGGAAACCAACCCGGGAGCGCCTAGCGGTCACCCCCAGAGGCAAGGAGCAAATCCCGGAGGCAGAGATGTCCCTGTTGGAGCTGGAATTGAGTCCCGACGGCAGCACAGGTGCCCCTAGAGAGGTTGGGAGATGGGCTTCGGCGGGAGATGGAGTCCAAAAAATGGGTCGATGGTTTGGGACGTCTTCCCTCCCTGCCCTCATTTCTCTTCGTCTCCCCAGGCACCGGTCCTCTGCCCCCCCCCGCGCCCCCCGCCCCTCCCTCGCGCGCCCCGGGAGAATGTTTGGGAGTGGGACGCGGTTACAAACTCCAGCGACATTGCTGGTCCCAGAACCCTCCTGTCGCCTGGGCGCGCACCCCCTTGGATAGTCTCTCAGCCTTCCTGGTCTGCAGCCTCAGTTCCCTGGTTAGGCTCAGGGCGAGATAAAGATGGACTTTACCCTTGAATAACTGGAAGGGAGAGTGCCCAAAACTGGGGCCGGGCGGTGCCTGGATGTTGCCGCACAGAAGTCCCTAGGGGAGACAGTTGAAGAATTACAAGCAGACTGCAAAACGGCTGGAGTTGGAGACCATGAAAAGCAGAAGGGATCCCTCCGTGAACCTGTTGCTTCAAGAAATGAGACTTGACTAGAGGCTCCGTGTGGGGTGAGCAGAGGTGGAGAAGCCTTTATCTTAGTAGTTCAATCTTTACCACATCCATCTATGTTTTTAAGAACAGCACTCCACACTACCTTGCCCCCAGGCAGAAAAGTGTGCCCCAAAAAGGGAGACCCAACCACAGATGGATTTTCAGGTAGCTTCATGAGTAGTTAGCTTGTCAGATGCCTATGGGACATAGATATGAGTATGCAATTCCCACAAATCCACAGAAATGAAGGTTAGGTCAGAGAGAGGGGGAGGAAGGGGGAAGGGGAGGGAGGAAGGGAGGGAGAGAGAGAGAGAGAGAATTAGGTCGCAGAGAGACAGACAGAGAGTCAGTGAGTCAGTCAATAGGTCAGGTGATAGTCAGGTCTCTTAACGCCCCTGATGGGCCAAGCAAGCACTGGCATTTGTGGCAAAGGTCCAACTACTGGAGCAGATCCAATCTGGGCTGCTCTGTTGGCACCCGGGTTGCCATACTCTGCTGGCAGCTTTGTTCAAGGGCCCTATTGGGCTGCCTTCTTTTGTGGTTCTCAATTAATTATTCCTGAGCTAAATTATAGACATGCCCTGTGTGCACTCACCTAGCGGTTGTTGGCTCCTTCAAGGATACCTGAAGGACTTGCTTTTCTTGTTTAACTTTTTAAATATTGGAAGGGAAAAATCTAAATTGTAATCAGTGAAATAAAAATTTTATAAAAAAAACTCACAAATTTAAACCTGGTATGGGGTCTGGATTCCTTAACTTCTTCCAATGAATGTAGCTTCAGCTGTGGCAGGAATAAATTTACCTGGGACGCCCTCCCCTCTTCCAGGCAGCCATAGAGAAGCTTCATGTTCCAATTCATTCCATGTTACAGCCCATTTCAGCAAATGTGAGGGCAGACTGAAAGCAGTCATATTCACCTCCACAATAGGCGAGGTCACTGAGCAACTTCGCAGGTACCAGAAGCCTGTCACTTTGACTTACTGTAGGTTCATAGGAAGGATGTTGCTCCATATGGTGGAAGTTAAGGCTGATGGCATACAATCTTAGGACCAGTTTCCCAAAAGCAATTTGTGAGATCAATCCAGAGTAGCTGTGGAATGCTTCCAGGAAGATGAAAAATGAGTCTGAATAATATATTGGAGATAGTGGTTGTATTGAAGCTTGGATGTTTTAATTGGATCATGTGGAAATTATATGAATTATGTTTCTATATGCTGTTATGGCCCAGAGAGTTTTAAAGATAGGAATGCCTGAAGTCTTTCTAAACATCTTCATTTTTTAGGTATCAGGAATAGGAATTACTAAAATACAACAAGCATGCAGCTGAAGAAAGAAAAAAAAAACTCCAATGAAGGTATTCACTAAGGTCATAAGATGAACATTTCCTGAATACTTGCATGACAGGTGATGGTCTCTGAGTGACCAACCAGTCACTGTCTCTTCATATGTATACTGTCTCATTTAATATCTATAACTAAACACTTTATGACAGGTACTGCCATTATTTTATGAGAAAATTGAGACTCACTGGTTATATAACTTGACTAAGTTGTATAATTTATCATGTAGTAGCAGAACAAGACCTTAAATGTATGACTTTGTAATATGGGTGGATCCTGTACTAAGTGACAGTAACACTATGTAGTCATGTATCCTCATAAGCAAATAGCTATCACAGGTGAATGGACCAATTATGAAACAAGGGAATTTGTGTTATGATTGAGGTATGTAAATGTTGTACCTAGGGTACAAAGAATGTAACAGCATCTAATCTGAGGGAAACAATCAAGTATTTCCAAGGTAAGTCTAAAAGCAAATGAGAATTGTAGAAGCTACTATGGAAAATATATTGGCTCCTAGTCCTGGGGCAGGAAGTACAGCAGGGAGAGCTGGTGAGATAAGATCAGCACACATGGAAAGAACATGTCCCTCTCTCAGTCTTCCCCCATTCCAACACACACACACACACACACACACACACACACACACACACACACCCACACACACACACACCCACACACACACACACCCACACACACACACACCCACACACACACACACCCACACACACACACACCCACACACACACACACACACACACACACACACACACACACACACTGCTCTTTGCCCGTTTAAGTAACTGCTTCATAAAATAAGAAATCTCTCCATTTCCCTCCCTTGTGTTTTCTTAGGGTTTTTTGAACATTACACAAAGTAACCAGAAAGATACCTCTTTTGTTTGTGACCAACAAAAACTCTACTTTGACTAAGTCCTTAAACTTACTTTTCTTTGGAAAGTAAAAATTAGTTTCTTGCCTTTCTTAGTCATCAGTCAAAATTCTAAACACTTCCCCACCTCCACACATACCTATTCAAATAATTTGTCCTTGATTTTGAATTTTCGCACTAGAGGCACAAATGTTCTAACTCACTCTATGATGTCTTTGTCTATGTGAATGGGGCAAAGGGCAGCAGATTTTCCTTAGCACAAAGCAGGGTGGGAGGCCTTTGGGACTCAAACTGAGTCATGTATCAGAGTTGTTCTCTTTGAGGACTATGTCCTAGTCTCAAGTGAATAGCAATGTTCTGTTTACTCCTTCTCTACCTCTTCAGCAAGCCTGTGAAACTTTGCTGAAAACAGGTGCTATATCTTCAGAAACTAACACTATATCTGGACCAACTTGTAAATGAATAAAGGCAAATAAAGTCATCAGACAAGAAAGTGAAATGAATATGTTAGGAGAAAACTAAATGGAAATTACTACTTTCATATCTGCTAATTCCAGCTTCTGAAATCTCTAACTTTTAAAATTCAGAAGAGATGCTAAGGCAAGATAGTAACAGACAACTTGGTTCCAGGGTTCCCCTCCACATTCTTGCATGGACATCTTCTGAGAAGCTACTGTTCCCTGTCCAATGAGCCACTCAGCTGGGTATCACTCCAAGTTGGGTTTTCTAATAATTGCTCACCCTCACTCTCTTATATCTTATGCATATTATACTCAGTCTCAGGGTATCAGAAAGGCATATTTATTTCTGACTCCAGTCCATTTAAGTTTCTATAGCAAAATATCATAAACTGCATGACTTATAAACAGCAAAATTTATTTCTCACAGTACCAGAGTCTATGAAATCCAAAATAGTGATACTGACAATTTCTGTGTCTGCATCCACAAATGGATTCTTCTAGTTGGGTCTTAACATGATAGAGATGGTAAGGTAACATTCAGAGCTTTTCTACGAGAGCACTAACCACATTTCTGAGGGCGCTCCTGAAATAATAATGGTACATTTACATCCTTATACCATCACATCAAGGATTACAATTCCAATGTGAGAATCAAGGTAGACACAAACATTCAGAACCACAATGAAAATGAAATATCATTCCTGGAAAGAGTGACCAGTGACCACTCACTCACTGACCCTAACTGACCACAGCCTATGCCAGGCTCAATAGAGATGAAGAAATTGCTGGTGCACCTGGTGAAAACTGGCAGTGTAGAGGGTGAGAAGAAGTTAGAGTCAACTCACTAATCTGGCAAGGCTCTGAAATCACACAAGAGGCAAGAGGGAGGAGAGAGGAAGTATCTAGTAGAAGTTATGAGGAAATCTCCTCAGGGTAGAAGCAAGCCTATGACAAAGACTCACTGAAGAATGGTATGAGAGAGAATAAGAGAAAAATCAGCAGAGGATCTGGTATAGAATGGGAAGTGCATTATGTCTCCACCAAAATCATTTTTAAGTGCAGTGACAATAGAGTGAAATTGGTATGCCATGCTCAAACTACAGACTATGAGGAAACATTGCATAATGGGATTCTCAACTCTTTCTAGTGTCAAATACAGGGCATGTTTGTAGAGCACAAGTCCCTTCTCACGACCAGATGAGCAACTCCATGGTGACTAAATGGAATGACTTTCAAGACCTCCTGGCTGTGATGGCACCTCTTTCTTCTCCACCTCTGAGTGTATCTCAGAAGCCAAGTGGATGAAATGGAGCTGGAAGAACATTAAGCCATATCAGATTTAGCTTTCTGAATGCAAATCCTTCAAAATCTGTCAGTATTACACTGAAGCAGCTCATTATTTGTAACATGTTCCACTTTTAACAGTGACACACCACTGCAATTGAAATTCACTCTGTTAGAGATACTATAAAAAGGTAAAGTGGAATTGTCTTTTTATCTCTTTGCTCTGTTTTTCTTTTATATGATTAGGACATAGGGCGGTTGTAGGGACACATTGAAAATGAAGTACTGACCTTGGTGCAGAAAAATTTGTCCTCTGCCATGTCTTTGGACATCAGTCAGGGAAGCACTTAAGACAGAGGTATAGATCAAGGCAGGATGAGGTACAGGATAGTACTTCTGTCCTACAGACACCATCACCTCCAAGCCTCCTACAGAGTCTCCTCATAGTTTATGTCAATAAGTTTTTCACAGAGACCTAAATGTAGGCCTTTGCAATTAGAAAAAAAAAAAAAAAATCCTAGTGAGTCTGATATACTTCTTGTCAAAATGAGTTCTAAGTGTTCTTAAGGATCCTTTAAATACAGTGACTGATGTTAGGCAGGCTGGGGCTTATTCTTACTGCCTCACAAGTGCCTGTAACTCTGGCTCCATGAAATTTGATGCCCTTTCCTAGACGTTAAGGGCACCTGACACGTAGCGTACATTCACAGACTCACGTATTTACTTATAAATTTAAAAAATTAAAATTTTGAGGTTACACTTTTACCACTTTGGGTTGAAGATAGAAATACAGCTGTGGGAGCAAACTAACTGACATGGTTTTTTTTTGGGGGGGGGTTGTCTTTTATGAGATAGGAGCTCCATGTAGCCCTGGCTGCCCTGGAACTCGTTGTGTAAACCAGGCTGGCCTCAATCTCACAAAGATCCACCTGCTTCTGCCACCTGAATTTTGGGATTAAAGCTGTATGCTACATGCCTGGCTAGCACTTTTAAAATAAAAGTCTAAAACAAATAAGGTTCAAAACATGAATGTGTTAAGGATGCTATCTTACATATTCTTATTACAGACTGCAGAACATAGCCATCCCTCAATAGATGCTATGTGAATATGAAGCTATTCCAATTTATTTCTCAGACAGCCCCACAAATCAGCTCTTGTTCTGAATCAAGTATCATAGGTTCTTATCTCCAAAGGTCATATGAGAGGCACAGCCTGCTCAGTACCTCTCAGGTGTATCCAACCCATAGTCCATAGGCTATATGCAACCAAATATAGTTACAAATCCAGTCTATCACAAGTTCATAAACTTACTTAAAACGTGAGAATGTTTGAGATTGCCTTTTTTGTTGTTGTTAACTCAATTACAAAGTTCTCTAGAAAGTGTCATGACTGTGGATGATGGCATTACGTGTCTTTTTTAAAGTTTTATTATATTTTATTGATTCAGATAGCTACACAAATTTTTATCCTTTTTTTCACATTTTAGTGTATTTATTTTTCAGTGCATGTATTAGATACAAATAAAACAATTCTGAATATAAACCTCTTTTTGTTACATTAGAGGACTATTATACTTATTTAATTTTCTTTAAATCTTAAATTATTTTAAAAAACCCATCCTATGTAGAGTAGAGAAAGCAATATGATAGCAATTACATGCCTTAATATCAAAAGGTTAGACACATTTGCATAGATTTAAAAAGGAGTCCTTATTTGAATCTATACCTAGGCTTGAATTTGGGAGGCAGGGTATAATTCTAAACTTAGAGTGAAAATCTGATGATTCACAAACCAAAACAATTACTCTTGCATGGCTTGAGGGGATGGAATAGAGACCAAAGTTGCATTGTACAATGTTTCTGTGTCCTCCTAGCTATAAAATCTTGAGCAACAAAATCAGCTTTCATGATCCTGAGTTTTCTCATTTACAATATTAGAAGGAAAAGCATCAGTCTGGGTTCACAAGAACATGAGTGTGGATCATATAAGAAAATGTATGGTAAAGTATTCTTCAACATAAAACCATAATAGTACCATATATGTGTGTGTGTGTGTGTGTGTTTGTGCATGTGTGCATGTAATGTATATATGCATATAAGCACATCATTTTTAAACAATGAGTATCTGTCAATCTGTCATAGACTGCCTAGACTGAATACTTGTATCCTCCTCCCCCTAAATCTATATGTTGAAACTGGAACTCCCAAGGTAATAGTATTCACAGACAGGGCTGCTGTGGGTATTAGGGTTAGTGAGATCATAAGGTAGAGCCCACATGATGGGATAGCACTCTTAAGGAGGAAAACTACTTCAGGAAACACCAGGAAGAGTCATATGAGCATATAGCAAGATGGCAGTCTTCTATGAGTCAAGAAAAGAATGGAATTTTGCTGTGACACCATAAATTCAGCAACAAGTTGGCTGGGGACAGTTCTTACAGATTCTCAGCTCTGTCTCTGATTTTCCTATCTCTATGTGTGTGCCTGGTCCTATCATAACTGATTTAGCCCCTTGTTACATGACCATCCAACAGTCTTTCAAAAAGAAGAATCCAATTGAGTTAGTTCATTCTTTTTTTTTAACCCAGTCATTCAAGTCACAGATTGCAGACTTAACTGGTCAAGTCACTTATCTCCTTAGAGAGAGTCACTCATATAGCTCTGTGGGTAAGATGAGATTTTCTGAACAGGGTCCACTAGTTACTTTCTCCTTTGCTATGATAAAATATCTGATCAAAGCAACATAAAGAGGATTTGTTTGGGCTCAGGGTTTGAAGGTACAGCCCATTATGTCAGAGAAGACATGGAGGTAAGAACATAAGGAAACTGTTCACATTGCATCTGCAGTCTGGAAGCAGAGAGATGAATGTTGACGTTCGGCTCACTTCCTCCTTTTTATTCGGTCCAGGACCCCATCCTATGAAATGGTGCTACCCACATTCAAAGTATGTCTTTCTTCTTCAATTACATGCTGTAAATGTAGCAAGATGTATGTTTCCATGGTGTTTCTAAGTCCAGTAAAATTTATAATGATGACTAACTACTATGAGAAGCCAACACAAGATTAGCCTGTTAATTCTGGCAGCAGCATGTCTGGTGGTTTCAAGATCTTGGGACAGGCATGTGACACATATCTCTAATCCTAGCAGGAGACAGGAGGGTCACCGTGAGTTTGAGGCCTACCTGGGCTGCATAGTATGAGACCATGTCACAAAACAAACAAATGAAAACAACTTAGAAGTGTGATGTCCAGCATGGCTAATATTCTACATTAATGTACGTAAATTATTTTATAGCCAAGATGCAGCAGACTAGTTTACAATGCCATCTTGAAATTTTACAATATTTGGTTTTTTTTATTATTTCAAAGCTAATGATTCCTTTTTCAGACTATAGCCTCATTAAAACTTATAGTAAAAGTCACAGTCCAAAAACAAACTATTATCCCTGGATGAATAAGTTTTTGATAATTGACAATAACTTAAGATTCTTGTCCTTTAAAAATAGTTGTATTACCTCATTGGCTGATGAACTCTAGATGAAAGGTACACCTGTTTATCTGTGCGTGACTATGCACTGATTATGTGGATGCATCCTGTGTTTATGTTGTCTTCTATGTTGTGTGTAATCTATACTGGGAAAGCTAATTATTAAACTCTGCAAATGTACCCAGAGGCTACTGTGAGCGATGGATCCAAAAAAGTTCTAAAAATAACCAAGCAATAAATAACCATTTGCAGATGGGAATTGTTCATGCAGTATTCTAAGCAACAGCAGGTTTCTTTAAAACAGAATGGTGCTTTTCCTGATTTTTTTTTACTAGGGTATATTAAGTCTCCATTTGATGGCAGAGCATTTGAACAACACTATGATAAAATTCGCTGGCTCAAAATTAAGTTTATTTTTAAGGCGATATTGAACCATGGCTTTCATGTTAGATAGCTTCACACATGCATGTTCTTATATATTATTAAAAGCACCAGGGAAACATTTCTGAGGCAGAGCATGCTAACAATTATTTTAGATTATAGTGTCAGAAATGCAAGGGCCACTCTTTAAAGAAAGATCTTTATTGCTCAATGTTGTATGTGTTCTCTTCACTCACAGAGAAAAAGTATAAAAGAACAAATTGGATCTATGAAGTTTACTCTAAACTGGGAATATGCTTCAGAAATATGTTGGTGAAGAGGTTGCAGAGTTTGCAACAAAAGACACTTAAAACTGTAAGGAGACTTTGCCTGAAACCAGTGCACTTACATACATGCAGGCAATCACTCCTACATATAAAATAAAAATAATAAATAAAATAGTTTTTTTAAGGGGGTTGCACTAGAGAAATGGCTCAATGGTTAAGAGCACTGGCTGTTTTTGCAGAGGACCCAGGTTCGATTCCCAGAACCTCCACGGAGGCTAACAACCATCCATAATGCCAGTTCTAAGGGAATCAGATGCCTTCTTCTGACCTCTGTGGGCATTGCATGACATGGGTGCACTTACACACATGCAAGCAATACACTCATACACATAAAATAAAAATAATAAAATATTTTTAGAAAATAACTGTAAGGAGATTAAGCGATTCCTAGTAGCAGGTGGCATACCAACCTTTACAGGACGATTAATATTAAGTGAGCATGTGACATAAAGTCAATGTGAACAGAATTGGGCTTAATCTGCATTAATGTTATAGGGCTTATTCTATCCAGGACCAATCAAAGTATTTAGTATGTCTTTCAAGGAAGCTCTTGTTCATGTATACTTCTGTCCTTGCTAACGAATACAGACCTTGTAGTTGGGCCATGTGCTTCAAACTAAGCTTAACAGAGTCCTTATGCTGAAATATATTTAACAAGGCAATTAATTTTCCTATTCAAGACACTATCCATCCATCAAGTGAGAGACTTTGGTTCTGACTCTAAGCTTGAAAAAAATACACTTCTACTCCAACCTTAGGGAAATGTATTGAATATTTCATTCCTTTGCTGAATGTAATGTATGAAAGGAATAATATGATTCCTTTATGCCCTTTATGGTGAAGTGTAGATTAACAGATCAAGAACACAGACTATAAAACATTTTTAAATTTCATCAGTTACCAGCCATAGACTTTGATTAAATTTTTTAGTTTTCCAAAAGTAGTGATACCCTCTGCAAACCAAGACTAATAGATAAGGGGGCTGGAGGGATGGCTCAGCAGTTAAGAGCACTGACTGCTCTTGCAAAGGAGCTGAGTTCAGTTCCCAGCACCCACATGGCAGCTAGCAACCATCTGTAACTCCAGTTCCAGGGGAACTGATGCCCTCTTCTGACCTCCATGGGCATTGCATGACAGAGGTGCACTTACATACATGCAGGCAATATACTCATTCACATAAAATAAAAATAACAAATAAAATTTTGAACATAATTATAGCTAAAGTCAGATGTAGTCATGATCCCTCTAAATTCCAGTACTTGGAAGGCTAAGACAGGTGGATCAAGCATGAGTTTGAAGCTAGTCTCGGTTACACAGTAAGTATAAGACCAGCCTGAACTACAAAGTGAGACCTTATATAAATAATAAATATAAATAAATAAATAAATAAATAAATAAATAAATAAATAAATAAATCTTTTAAAAGCATAATTATTGCCTGGTATATTGGCACACACCTTTAGTCCCAGTACTCTGGAAGCAGAGGCAGGTGGATCTCTGTGAGACTGAGACCAGCCTGATTGGCATAGTGAGTTCTAGGCTAGTTAGGGCTTCAGGAAGACCCTGTCTCAAAAAGACAAAAAAAGCCAGAATTATTATACTATTTTTATAAGAACTCTGTGAGAACTGAATGAAAGACAAATACAAATGAAAATTGAGATTAGTTCATTTAAATTGCACAGAGAATATTCCTTAATAGATAAGGGAAGCTCAAAGAATCCATGGGGCCTGAGTTTTTACAGAGGCTGGTAAACAAGGAACCAACCCTGGAATCATAGGATGTTGTAGGATAGATAATAGAAGAAAAGATGGAAGTGAGTCCTTGGGCTGTGCCAGGACAGGGTGGTCCTTTTTGGTCCCTAAGCTGGATGAAGCAGGGTTGAAATATTTCAGAGTGACTCCTGTTGGCATTCATCCTATAAAACTGGTCATAGTAGCAGAATGGGGAGATGGCTTAGTGGCTGAAGCATCTGTCAGACTACCTAAATTCATATCCCCAAACCCACATAAAAAGCTGGATGCCAGAGTGCACTTATCTATAATCCCAGCACAACTCTATGAGGAGATGGGGTAGGGATTGGAGAACTCCCAGAAGCTCATGAATCAGCTAGCCTGACATACAGCAGTGAATGAGAGGAGAGACCCTGTACTTCAGACAAAATGCATGATAAGGACTGACACTTAAGGTTGACCTCTGACTTCACATGATCTATGGCATGCGTATATTCATACCCCTATACATATATAAATCTGCACACACACACAACTCATACACATGTACACACATAAAATAAGTTAAAATCAATTAACAAAATAGAAAAGTCATAGCAAAGATCTATTGATTCTGGCATGTATAGTTAGACAGGAGATGGATGCCAAATATAACCAAGAAAAATATTAATATAAAAATCTGCATGAACAATTCAGCTGTTGAACCCTGAGTGTCACTAGTTAGCAGATTGTAAGAGGTTATTAGAGGAAAAGTTCTGATTATACAGCATCCATGCTTAAGGATCTTGAAGCTTCCCAACTAGTATGTAGATAGGTATTCTTAGAGAAGTTGTTCACAGACAAACTTACCTCCATATCCTGAGTAATAAATTTTGGTTTCCTTACTACATAGTGAGTTTCAGGACAGCTGGGGCTTCAGGGAGACCCTGTCTCAAAAAGACAAAAATATAAATAAATAAATAATAACCATAGAAAACAAGTCTGTTAAGACCCAGAGCCCTTTTCAATTGTGGTAAATAGATTAAAGAGAAGATTTTCAAAATTCTGTTATTTCTCCCTAAGAGTAAACCAATAATCTAAAAATGTCATCACTTTAACAGAGGACAAAACTAAATCCTACTTTTAGAGCAACATAATATTTGGTCACACAGCTCTTAACCTTAGCCACCTAAATTCAGAACAACCAACACAGCTTTGCTATAAAAGAAAATATGTAACATAACATGTAAGATTGAGTGACCTCTAAAGTTAGATGCCTTTCACTCAAATTCTGATTTCACCACTTATAGACCATAAACAAGTAATTTCACAACTATAAACTCCACTTTCTTCATCTATAAAACATAAGAACAATAGGAACACACAAATTGCAGAATTCACTTGAGGACTGAAAGAGAACATTTAAATATTTAGTTCAGTTGCTGGCATATGGTAAGTACTTTAATGAAGATTAGATATAGTAGTAACAGTTGAATATACCATGTATGTAATAAAGAAGCTACAGGTACAGTCTACAATTAATATATTCAATGTCATATAATTAAATATATTTACAGTGCCACAGGCATAAATGTTACAGAGTGTCAGAGGGAAGAAGAGAATGTGGAATCAGTACGGAGATCAATGCTCTCAGGGTTCCATGAAACAAATATTAAGCTCTTGATAAATGTTAGATGCTTTCATTACCACCTCTACTGACCAAGTGGACTTTGAGGATAGTAAGCCTGTGTGGAACCATGGGGAGTGAGTGAAATAAAGGTTGCAAAAGGTCTTCCAGCATGAGCACGGCAGGAGGGAAGTCACTTATAGGGGAATTAGTGTGATAGAGTTCACTAACATAAAAATATGGGTCAGTGAGAACCAGCAGAAACAAGCCCTGATTTCTCTTCTTATTCCCATTCTTGTTAGTAAAAATGTATTTTCCTTGTAGTGTTTATGTGCAACTCGCACATAAAACTAGTTGTTATGACACAGGGCTGAATGATAGCCTCCAAAGAGAAATGTCTTTGTTCAAGTCTCTGAGCCTATAAATATTACCTTAGGTGAAAAAACAGTTTTTTTAGGTGTAATTAAGGATTACAAAACAATAACAGCCTGCATTCTCCATATGGCACCTAAATGCAATAAGTCTCAGAAGAAACACAGAAGAGATCTACAGAGAAGGCAACATGATCCCAGAGGCAGAGAGGGAATGATACGCACAAGCTGAAGATCACCTACAACAAAGACCAGCATCTCCTCCAGAGCATCTGGATGCATCTAGGCACTAATGCCACTGATTTTTTAGTTTCTTCCCTAGAACTGTGAAAGAATGGATTTCTGTTTATTGATTTAGCCACCAATGTTGCATATATATATATATAGGCAACAGCCATGGGAAACAAGTGATGCCAAATGTTATCTTTATAACCTGAGCTTCTAGAAGCTAGTCTTTATCACAGCATGGATGTTACAGGAATACTGAATGGGCACAGCTAGTCTAGCCTAGAGGAAGGGACAAAGGAGGTTTCTTCAAGGAAGAAGTAGTTCAGGTGACTGAATTGAGGAGGCATTATCTGTGACAAGTACTGACAGAGTTAACAAGCAGATGGAAATCCCAGGTGGAAGGATAAGGAATGAGTAAAGTTTTGAGATCCTGGAAAATATAGACGCATGGGGAAGGGTGATGTGCAGAAGCAGTGGAGGCTGATCTAGGGTTGAGAGAGTCACCTGCACCTGAGTTCAGGGCCTCAAAAGACAGGGCATGGTGGTGCACACCTGTAGTCCAAGCACTTGGGAGGCAGAGGCAGGCAGATCTCTGTGAGTTCAAGGCCAGCCTGGTCTACATAGTGAGTTCTAGGACAGCTGGGGCTTACAGGGAGACCCTGCTTCAAAAAGAGCCCCCCCCAAAAAAAGACAGGGTCAGAAGTGCCTAGGGGGAGGCCATACTGAGGAGACTCATCATAGGCTGAGACCAGGCTCTCTTTTTTTGAAAGCCTACTAAAAAATGTTTGTATCCTGTGAAATTCTTATGTTGAAATCTATGTTGAGGTGGAGGTAAGACATTCAGGAAGTAGTTAAATTACAAAGCAGAGCTCTCACAAGCAAGAAAATTGTCTTTATAAGTGTTTTCTTCCCTTTCTGATGTGTGAAAAGTCAGCAAGAACACAATGACCATCTATGAAGTAGGAATGGGGTGACACCAGACCCCAACCCTGTTGGTGTCCTAAAACTCAGATTTATAGCATCCAGAACTGTGAAAAGTAGCTCTTGGCTATTTATAACCCATCTCATTTATGATCATTTGCTATAGTAGCCAAGCTGACTAAAACACAGCTAAACCACAAGCCTTTTGATAAATAATAGATCACATGATTATTTTAAACCCATGTGGCTGCAGGAGGGATAGAGGCAGAAAGGAGGTGGCAAACACACATAGAAATGGGTATATGCTCTCCAGGGTTTAGCAGAAACCAGGTGGTATCCCCAAAAGAAAAATCAATAACCACTACATCTATTTGTGGCTCTGTTTCCACAGAAACGTATTTGTGGGTGAATTTGGAAGACAGATTTATGATGCCAAAACAACCAATCTGAAAAAAATATTAAAAAGAAAGAATACTGCAGACAAATTTTTTCTTTTACCATAATAACAAGGTTTGAATTTACTAACATTTTTCCATTTAATTAGTTGAATTTGCAGGGCCTATCACACTCAGCCATGTGCCTTTAAACAAAAGTACTAAAATCTGGGAACAATACATGCTTCCATGATAACAGAATATGTGGAAGGTGGTGGGAAATTGTTTGGCTGGCCTGTCCAAGAACATATTTGTAAAATTAAATAATATAGGAAAATTTAACTTTTGGGAGCTATGCTAGTGATGGCAGTTAGCATTGATTGTTATAAGGAGAGTCAGGGCAAAAGATCCCGGGAGAAGAATCACTGAAACACTTTGAAATGTCATAATGATATATTTGTATGCTAATTTTTAAAATTAAATTTAAACTCAAATGTACAAAAAAGATTAAAATGTCACTTGAGCATTGTTCTTGTGAAATCTTAATTGTCATGACAAACACCAGCACTCTAAAAATTCTCCTGAAATTGTCTGACAGAAGACATACTTATGCATGACCCTGTACCTCAGGAAAGATAAAATTCTAAGACTCATTGCCTAGTAGAATAAAGGTATTGTCTTAGTTAGGTTTCTATTGCTGTGATGGAAAAACTGACCAAAATCAACTTGGGGAGGAAAAGTTTGTTCAACACAGTCAATCATCAAGGGAAGACAGGGCAGGAACTTGGGACAGGAGCCTGAATTACAGACCATGGAGGAATGCTGCTTAATGGCTTGCTCTCCTGACCCTGCTCAGCCTACTTTCTTATACAATACAGGATGACCTGCCTAGGGGTGGTATCACACACAGAGGACTGGGCCCTCCCACATCATCAGTAATCAAGAAAATGCCCCACAAACATGGTCACAAACCAATCCAATGGAGAAAATTCCTCAACTGAGGTTACCTTTAACCAGCTGTGTCAAGTTGACATTCAAAGCTATCCAGCAAAGGTATCATCCCCAAATACTGGAAATGTTCAGAACTTTTATCATCAAGAAATATAAAGTTTTCAGCCTACCAAGTCCAATTAGTGCTGTGAAAATGTGAAAGTGTGTAGGGTCATCTATTACAGCATAGGCAACTACTAGGGGCCCCACCCCTGAGGAAAACTGACTTTCTCTATCCATCGTCAGTAACTCCTCACATAGGCATGGCGCTGGTGCTCATCCATGCTGGAATTTTGACTGTCTTGATCTTCTGCAGGTCTTGTGCAGGTACCACAGCCACTGTGAGTTCAGGTGTCTAATGACCTGCTCACGTCCAGAAAACAATGTTTAGCAGCAGTCCAAAATCCCTGGCTTTTACAGGCTTTCCACTCCTCCTAGATAGTCCCTGAGCCTTGGGGTGAGGTCATAAATGTATATGTCCTGTCTTAGTTTGTTTCTCCATTGCTATGACAAAATACTCTGACCAATACCAACTTGGGGAGGAAAGGGTTTATTTTATCTTACATCTCCTGGGTCACAGTTCATTAGGGAGCCCAAGGTAAGAACTCAGGGCAGGCACCTGGAGGCAGGAGCTGTAGCACAGGCCATGGAGGAACTCTGCTTACTGGCTTCCTCCCTGGCCTCTGCTCAGCCTGCTTTCTTATGCAACACAGGCCCACTTGCCCAGGGGTGGCACCACCCACAGTGAGCTGGGCTGTCCCACATCACTCATCAAGAAGACATGGCAGATGGCCACACCAGTTCAATAGAGGCAATTCCCCAATTGAGGCTCCCTCAACCTAGGTGTGTCAAGTTGACACTAAAGCTATCCAGCACATGTCCCACTTAGGGCTGAGCACTTCACTCTCTGGATTTTGACCAGTTGTGAGTCTCTGTATTAACTGCTGTCCACACATAGTATACATGTATGAAATTCTGAAAGAATAAATAAAAAGTATATCTTAAACTATAAAATTGTGGTGGTTCCTTTCTAAGAATTAATCTACCCCAGTCTCTGAAGGAAACTAGTGTGGTTCTCAGTGAACAAAGGTGTATTTTAACTCTGAGGCTGAGATTTGGATCTTCCTAACTTCTGAGTTGTCCTGGACCCCCAGACTGGTGGTAAGTCTACATATAAGGGTAGAGGAGAGGTCAGAAGAAAGGTAAATTGGTTAGTCTCAGCTGTGACATCTGTGAGAGACTACAGGGAAAATGAAAGAGAATCAAGGCAGGCTGGTATATCTATACACAAAAAAATCTTCACTTCCAAAGTCTGATTCTTATTCTTTTCCCAACTGTCTTTTCCCAACTGTCTAACCTAAAATATGAATCATAAGTGGCATCTTACCATCCTTTACCCACTTACCTCTTAGATATGTCATCTCAAACTGAAAGGCCTTTATTTGGCCATCAAAACCACAAGTCTGTCTTTCTAAAAACATCCTAATCCACCCTCCTACTTCTCATCTTGTCCCTGAAGATAATTCTCATCAGCTCCAGCAGTCATCTATTTAAATGTAAGTCATACTGTAGACTCCTCATTTAAAAGACTTTCCCTGTTATTGAGAACACCCAACTTCATCATCATGATCCACAAGGTTCTAGATGACCAAATACCTGATTTCTTATTTCCTCCTTCCCTCTCTTTCTTTCCTTCTTCCTTTCTTCCTTCTCTCTCCTATTTTATAAATATTTATTCAATAATTATTAAGATCTAGGTGGTAGAGAAAAAAGCCTCCTTCACTTAAGACTTTCATTCTACAAAGTTTAAAAGATAATACTTCAGACAATGATCATTACTATGGAGACTGTAAAATAGGACACAGTAATGGAACAAGGCGGTGGGCTCCTTTAGTTTCAGGGAGTAGGAAAAGCACAGTAGTTGAATGGCAAAGAGGAGTTGAACATACAAAGAGCTGGGGTCAGTCTTCCATACAGGACACTAAGAACAGAAGTCCAGAACATGGACAGAGATTTTTGTATTTAGGAAACTAAAAGGCATTCAGGCATGATGGAACTCACCTGTAATCCAAGCATTTGAGAGGCTGAGGCAGGTGGGTCATCAGTTAAAGACCAGCTAGGACTACATGATGAGATCTTATAAAACAAAACAAAAGAGAAAAGAAAATGAAACATGGAAGGAAGGAATGTAAATAAAATATACAAGTGACTGTTGGGTATGGTGGCATATCCTTAAATGTGAGCACTCACAAGGTGGAAGCAAGATCATCCTCAGCTACATAGCAAGTCTGAGGACAGTCTGGACTATGAGACCCTGTCTCAAAACAATGGGGTAGAAGGGGGAAAGGACAAACAAATCCAACAGACTTAATACATAGGTACTCAAAATACATCCTCAGGCTTACAAGACCCATTAGCTACAACATGAAATGGGTTAAGTTCTTTAAAAATGTGATGAAATTTTGCCAGCTGGATGACTTAGCAGGTAAAGGTGCTTGCTGCCAAGCTTGCCTACCTGAGTTTGATTCCATAGCAGAAGGACGACCACTCACACAACTTTTCTTCTGACCTCCACACATGCACTGTGGCACTTGAGTGCACATGTGTACACACACACACACACACACACAAAGTAAATAATGCAATGTAAAACATAAATTTATTAAACACACAATTTCACACAATTTTTAAAGCTTACGTAAGACGTGGCATATTTCTAACAGCTGCATGCACCAGCTTTCTTCAATGTGTTTTTGCAGGTGCATGTTCCCCTAATGTGTCTTAAGTGGATGGAATTATTCATAGTCAGAAAGCAGAATTGGACAATAGATACTGGGTTACTTGGCAGCTCTTACACAAACTAAGGATCTAACAGATTCCACTACTGTAAAGTGTTTCATGCTGAATCTTGTTACCAACAGATTTTTAAAAATAGGCATTTGGCTTCCCCATCTACAGTGGGAGCAAATGAATGAATCACTGTGCATCGGGTCCCTATGCGGTACTTGATATGAGGTTCCCTGAGTCTTGGCGCTATTTACTTTTCCCTAATAATAGCAAGAGTCCTTTCTTCAGCTGCCAGACAGCCATGCCTGCCAGGCCTTTCTTTCCTTTCCATAAAGCTCTCTTTTATCGCAGCTTCACATGTGCATCTGATTTGGTCTCTGCTAAATGTGCCTGCCAGTGTGTTGAATCTGTTTGATCTTGATGGAGCTACGGGAGTAGGGGTGGAAATTCAACAGCATTGCTCAGACATTATCCTTTTTCTCCTTCAATTGTATTGTGTCTCTTGGAGGAAAAAATAAAGAGATGTTATTTTCAGAATAATTCCCAGAGAAATCTTGAGAACTCAACAACTGATAAAAGACACAAAATGGGGGCTGGAGAGATGGTTCAGCAGTTAAGAGCACTGACTGCTCTTGCAGGGGACACAGGTTCATTCCCAGCAACCACATGGTGGCTATGAGCCCTCCTTAACTCCAGTTCCAGGAGGATCCAAAACCCTCTTCTGACCTCCATGGCATTGCATGACATGGGTGCATTCACATACACGCAAGCAATGCACTCATACACGCAAAATAAAAATAATAAATAAAATATATTTTAAAAAGATGCAAAATGGGCTACAAAGCCATTAACGACATGTATGTGTTTAACAAATGCTTGTGAATGGACTGTAGGGAGAGAAACAGACACCGAAGAGAAAGAGAATATATTACCTAATCACATAGACTGTTATAAAATGCCACCTATCTGCTCCTGAAGTATGACATTTATATATGAATATATATTTTTTCATGTTCACATTATTAAAAAAGTTCTTATATGACTGAACTCTACTTTTACAATTCCATATTTTCCTGATGTTTTTGTGGTCTGTGTTTATAAGCTCATGACAGTCTACTATGAAATGAGGCATAAACAAACATACTCATGTTTCCCATGGTGTACTAGGCCAGGACAAGAAAGTACAGAGGAGAAAGGAAATAAAATTTAAATGAAAGTTAATTCTCTTGGAATAAAAAGCAGCGTGATTTTTTTTTACTTTATGTATTATTTTTATTTTATGTGTATGAGTGTATTGCCTGCATGTAGGTAAGTGCACCCGTGTCATGCAATGCCTGCAGAGGACAGAAGAGGCCATCGGATCCCCTGGAACTGGAGTTACAGACAGTCGTTAGCTGCCATGTGGGTGCTGGGATTCGAACCTGGGTCTTCTGAAAGAACAATCAGTGTTCTTAAGCACTGAGCCATCGCTCCAGATAACCCCCTCAAAGAGCATCATGATTTTTTATTAGATAAATAGCTCTTCCCCAATAAGTGCAGTATAATTATACATCTTTTAGCTGTAGGCAAAAGTAACAAATGAATCATGCCATTACAGAGTAGCCTATTTGGCAATTCATTCTTAGATTCATAGAACATTTACTATTCATAACATTTACTGCCAAATGCTGTCGTAGACATTGCCTCATGCAATCGCACTAATTTCTCATAATTACTGTATGGAAAGTGCATAATTGCCATTTTGTCATTTGAGAAAAATGGATGCACAGAGACCTGAATTCACTTATGCTTAGTTGCACAGCTAAAAATGGCTTGGGAAGTAACATCTGGGTCTAGTATTCCAATAAACTTAACAAGCACAGAACTTTTAAAACCCAAAAAACTGGAGCAGTCTTAGTGTATATACATGAAGAAAAATGTTAAAAATATGTCTGTGGTGCTGGGGAAATAGCTTAGTCAGTAAGTGCTTGTCACACATAAAGATATGAGTTCAATCACCAGAACCCACAGAAGAAATTCAGGTGTGGCAGCACTTGATTATAATCCCATTGCTGGGGAGGTGGAGATAGGCAGATCCCTGGGGGGGGGGGGGGCCAGAGAGCCTAACCTACTCAGTAAGATCCAGGACACACACACACACACACACACACACACACACAAGAACATTTTAATTATCTATGACAGAAAATTCTCAGAGAGACGAGGGAAGTACAAAAAGGTTCCTACTCCTGAGGAAAAAATATATAAAAAATGTTCACCTTTTATACAGCTCTTCTGCCTCAATGTGTCATTTTGTTTCTGAACATGGCTGATCCGCAAGTCTCCTCCCATAAATCCTGTGTTAACTTACTCCCTCAGTGATGCATACCCTCTTCCTCTTCTAGGTCACCTCTTGTGATGCCTCCAACCTTGATCTCCACAGGAGCTATAGCCACCTTTCCACATTCCAAGCAGCAGATATGGAGAATAAACAAGTAAATCTAATCAACACACACTAGACTTAGTAATTGTATGTTAATGTAATAGTGAGTTCTCATCAGGATTTATTCTAAATTAGATCTAATAGCTGCAGGTATCCCAGGCAGGAACAGAAATGGGAGAACTATCTGAGATAACGAACATGTCAATTTGCTCCATGGCAGTAACCTTGTGAGAATGCGCACATGTGCATACTTTATGACATCATGTGAGAATCTTAAATATATAGAATAAAATTTTGTGGGATATACAGTTTCCTCTTGTAATCCATATTTGTAAAACAAAGAATGCCTCTCTTTGCTCAACAACACCCAAATTTATCTTTAATCTGCTGCCTCTATTTCTACATATGATAACCTCAATGTTCAACTACATTGATACAAAACTCATCATCCCCTTTTATCCCTGGGCCCAGGTCTGCACCTGCTCTTTCTGCCCTAGTTCTCTGAACTACCCTCTTAGTCCAGACCCACCCACTTAGTTCTGATCCCTTACACCTAGGCTAGGTCAATTCTCCAGCGTCCATTGTTAGACACTTTACAAGCTGTGCCCCCCATCTCTTGCCCTTGGCTCCCCTCCTGATCTGCCAACCTTGACCTATCTACTACCCAGCCCAGTCCACTACCCTGCTAGAACCTGAATACATGCCAATTAACTTTTCATACTGAGCAAAAAGCAGCCAAGCTACATCAACGATATAAACAGAACCAAATTTCAGCTACACAAAGAATAGAATTTCCTATTGGACACACAACCAACAAAAGACATCCATATGCACAAATAGCAATGTAAAAACACATATAATATAAAAATACAAGAGAATATGTCCCCCAAAAAAACCGCCAGTCCTACAGAAGGGTGCTACAATGAGAATCACCCTGAAGATTTAAAAGAACAATCATAAACATGATCAAAGAACTTAAAGAACACAAAACAACTCAACTGAAACAGGATAGGCATAAACTTGTGACTGAAGCTCAAGAAAATACAAATACGCAGCTTAATGAAATAACAAAAAGAATTCAGGACTTTAAGAGTGAATTCACAAAAGAGATAGAAATGTTGAAGAAAATTCAAGCTGAAATGAAGATGGAATTGAAAAACTCAGTAAGTCAATTTGAAATGACAGGAGAAAGCCTCACAAGAACAATGAATGAAATGGAAAACATACTCTCAACACCAGATGACAAAGTTGAAGTACTGAACTCCCCAAGCAAAGACTATAAAATGTTTAAAAACACACTGCTGGGTCGGGGACAGTATGCCTTACACACAAACTCTGGATGGACTGACTAGACCCCAGTGAACAAATTGCACTGAAGGGCATCTGGGTGCAAATATTTGACTGGATAGAACTTACCATGTGTGGCAGAGTGCATGGGGTCTGGTCAGGGATGGGAGAGACATGGATAGGGGAAGGGGTCTGGGTTTGATTGAGAACTGTTGTATGAGAATACAGAAGCTCAATCATTTTTTTAAAAGCACAGAAATGGAATATGCAGGAAATGTGGAACACCATGAAAAGACAAAATCTACACATTATAATCAGAGAAAGGGAAGAATCTCAGAACAATGACATTTACCAGATCTTCAACAGGATTATAGAAGAAAACTTCCCTAAATTAAGGCAAAGCATACCTATACAGATACAAGAAGCACATAGAATACCAATTAGATAAGACCAGAACAGAAACTCCCCACAATGGAACAAGAGAGGGTACCAAAACCTGCTAGAGAAAAGCAGTAAGTTGTGTATAAAGAAAAACCCATCAGAATTACAGCTGACTTTTCAATACAAACTATGAAAGTCAGAACTGCCTGAACCAAAGTATCCCCAGTTATAAATGACCATGGATTCCAAAGCAGAATACTTTACCCATGAAAATAATCAATCACAGACTAGGGGGAATGGAAAATTTTCCATGACAAAATTAGACTGAAAGAATTCATGTCCACCATACCAGCCCTACAGAGAATGCTCAAACCAATACAAAGGCCTGAAGATAGGAATGACTATACTGAGGTTAGAGAAAGAAAACAAAGGGAAATATATTTACAGAAAGAAAAAAAAGTACCAAGAACACAAATTAAAATACAATAACCCAGAAATATCTTTCAATAATGTCTCTAAATATCAATGGCCTCAAATCCCCAGTCAAAAGACACAGATTAATAAACAAAATACACATTTTGTTGTCTTCAAGAAATTGATATCAGCTTCAAGGACAGGCACTGCCTAAGGGTCAAGAATGGAAAAATATATTCCAAGCAAATGACATTAAGAAGCAAGCAGGTGTTGCAATTATAATATCCAACAAAACAAACTTCAAATTAAAACTAATCAGAATAGATAAAGAGGGTCACTTCATTCTAATCAGAGGAACAATTGACCAAGAAGATATTACTATCGTAAACATATGCACCAAACTCTGGTGCACCCAATTTCATAAAAACAGTACTATAGAACTATAAAACAGAAATTAACCACAACTCAGTAATAGCAGGTGATTTCAATACTCCATTATCTCCCAAAAGATGGGTCAACTGGACAAATAATGAACAGAAAGATGTATGAACTAAATGACATCTTACATCAAATGGACCTAACAGGCATCATCTACAGAATATATTATCCAAGTACCAAAGAATAAACTTTCTACACAGCAGCCCATGAAAGTTTCTCTAAAACTGACCAAATGCTGGGACCAAATAAACTTCAACAAATACAAAAAAGAATTTAAATAATTCCATGCATTCTACCAGACCACAATGCATGAAGCTTATAATCAAGAGCCAAAGAAGCTCAAGTAACTACAGAAGCTCATGGAGATTAACACACTCCTGAAAGAGTCAAGAAGGAATTGAGAAAGAAAGAAAAACATCCCTGGAACTAAATGAAAAAGATAATACAGCACAACAAAACCTCTGGGACAATTTAAAAGCTGCCCTACAAGGGAACTTTATAGTTTTAGATGCCTACATTTTTTTCAAAAGAAGAAGAAAGAAAGAGATTCTTATAAATGGATTTTACAGTGCAACTCAAGGCTCTGGAAAAGCAAGAACAAACCACACCCAAATTAGGTGATAAAAAATAAAAATCAGAGAAGAAATAAATGAACTAAATAAAAAGAAAACAATACAAAGAATCAATTACTCTGAGAGCTGGTTCTTTGAAAAGTTGAAAAAGATAGAAAGATCCTTAGTCCAGTTAGCTAAAAGAAAGAAACAGCAAACCCAAATTAACACAATCAGAGATGAAAAGGGAAAAATCACAATAGGCACCAAAATATCCAGAACATTACAAGGGAATACTTTAAAAACTTACACTCTATTAAATTTGAAAATCTAAAAGAAATTGATGCAGACACATAATAAATAAGGAAATTGAAACAACAGTACAAAACCTCCCAACTGAAAAAGCCCAGGGGCAAATGGATTCATAGCAGAATTCTACTAAATATTCAAAAAAGGTCTACAACCAATTCTTCTTAAATTATTCAAAAAGATAGAAACAAAGGGAGAACTTCTAAAATCTTTCTATCAAGCTAATCTCACTAATACAAAAACCAGATAAAGACACAACAAAAAAAAAAAGAAAACTATAGGCCTATATCCTTAATGAAAATAGATGCAAAGGTTTTAAACAAAATACTCACAAACTGCATACAGATATACATCAAAAAGATCATCCACCATGATCAAGTTGGCTTTATTCCACAGGTGCAGGGATGGTTCAATATACGTAAGTCAATAAATGCAATAAATTGTGTAAATGGACTTAAAGAAACAGAAATCACATGCCCATCTCAATAGATGCAGAAAGGGCCTTTGAAAAAATTCAATACACATTCATGTTACAAGTCCTAGTAGGAATTGGACTCAGGAAACATACCTCAGTATAATTAAGGCTATATGCAACAAACCCATAGCCAACATCATCCTAAATGGAGAAAAACTGGAAGCATTCCAATTAAAATCTGGAACCAGATAAGACTGAACACTGTCTCCACTCTGTTTCAATATAATGCTTGAAACTCTTGCTAGAGCAATAAGACAAAAGAAGAAAATGAAAGGAGTACTTAATGGAAAAGAAGTGGTCAAATTATCACTATTCACTAATGATATTATATATAAGAGATGCCAAAAATTCCTCAAAAAATGGTAGAATTGATCAATACTTTGAGCAAAGTGGCAGGTTACAAAATAAAACTTTGTAGCCTTTCTATATACCAATAACAAGCAATCAGAGAAAGATCACATGAAAATGCTCCCATTTGAAATAGCTTCAAAAAAATTATCTAGGAAGAAACCTAACCAAAGACATTAAAGATCTCTACACTGAAAATCTTAAATCCTAAAAGAAAAAAAAATAAGATACCAGGAGATGAAAGGACCTACTGTGTTCATGGGATTGTAGAATTAGTAATGTGAAAATGATTGTCCTACCAAAAGCAATCAATTGATTCAATGTAATGCCAAGCAAAATCCCCATGTTATTCTTCACAGCATTAGGAAAAAAAATCCTAAAATTCATATAGAATCACAGAAAACCCCAGACACCCAAAGCAATCTTGGGCAAAAAGAGCAATGCTGAGTGGCTCACCATGCCGTATCTCAAACAATATTGCACAGCGATAGTCATAAACACTGCATGGTACTGGCACGAAAACAGACACGTAGATCAATGAAACATAATAGAAGACATAAATATGAGTGCATGCTATTTCAGTTACCTGATATTTGACAAAGTTGCCTATGACACAGAATGGAGGAAAGACAGCATCTTCAACAAGTGGTGATGACAAAACTGGATCTCCACCTGTAGAAGAATTAAATTACACCCTTAGTTTTCACCCTGCACAAAAGTAAACCCCAAATGGATCATAGACCTCAATATGAAACCTGAAACTCTGAAACTACTAGAAGAAAACATAAGCAGTACCCCACAAGATACAGGTATAGGAAAGGACTTTCTAAATCGGATATCAGTTGCTCAGGCATTAAGGTCAACAATCAACAAGTGAGACCTCATTAAATTAAAAAGCTCCTGTACTGCAAAAGAAACAACAAAGGAAATAAAGAAGAAACCCACTGAGTGGGAGAAAATCTTCACCTGCTACACATCCTACCAAGGATTAATCTCTAGAATATATAAAGAACTCAAAAAAAAAAAAAAAAAAAACAAGAAAATAAATGTCACAATAAAAAGATGGGCTAAGGACCTGAACAGAGAGTTCTCAAACGAAGAAATAAAAATGGCTAAGAAACACTTTAAACATCTTTAATAAGTAGAGAAATGCAAATCAAAACCCTTTTAAGAATTCATATTACCCCAGTCAAAATGATTAAGATCAAGAGAACAAAAGACTCCAAATGCAGGCAAGGATGTGGAGAAAGGGGAGTGCTCATTCACTGCTGGTGAGAATACAAAATTGTGTAACCACTATGGAAAGCAATATGAAGAACTCTTAAAAAAAATGATTCTACCATATGATCTGGTTATGCCACTTCTTGGCACCCAAAGGACTCATTCTACTGTAGAGATAACCACACATCCATGTTTGTTGCTGTTCTTTTCACAGCTGCTAAGAAATGGATGCAACCTAAATGTTCCTCAATTGATGATGATAATGAAAATATGATACATTTACACAATGGAGTTTCTACTCAGAAAGATGAAATTTTCAGGTAAATGTATGGAACTCGAAACTATTATACTAAGTGAAGTAGCACAGACTCAGAGAAGGAAATGATCAATGTTCTCCTTTATTTGAGGATTTTAGTACTAATCCCCTATAAGTGAGTATATATCCTGAAGGGACAGCAGGAGCCAGAAAAATGGAAAAAAAGCACAGAAGTAAATGGGAAGAAGAGCCCAAGAGAGGAGGATAGTAGGAAATAGATATTGCCAAGAGGGAAACGGAAAAATGGGGATATTCAAGTGGGAAGTGAGGAGAGAAGGACCTACAAGGAAAAGGGCAATAGAGGGGGACAATAGAAGACAGATATTATCAAGGGGAAATGGGGTCACTTAAACTGGGGAGGGGGAGGGAGGTTAGACATGGAGAGGGAGAGAGAGAGAGAGAGAGAGAGAGAGAGAGAGAGAGAGAAGAAAGTCAGCAGGAAATGTATTAACTCTAAAACCCCCTGAAAAATACCCATACAATATCTGAACATGAGTGCATGTGTATACCTGAAGGCTATATAACAAGAAACACAATGCCAGACATGAGAAACCTCCCTTTGAGTTTGAGTTCTTGGTCAGTATAGTCAAAGAGACTCCCAAAGTAGCACAGGTTATTGCCACAGCCCTTGATCACCTCCTAGAACTTGAAGGTAAAACCCTATTGCTGAAGAGAGGACATGCTTTAGACACAGGACTTGGAGCAATGGGTCTTGAACTGGCCTGAAATCCTTCTTCATGAAAACTATTTCTCATAATTCTAGAGAATACTATGCAAGTTGCTAAGGAAGAAAAATCAATCAATGGTCAAAACTAGCTCCAAAGCCTAATAACAACTGGCAGAGCAAACTATCTCTATTGGTGCAGTAGTGACACTTTTATCTAGGGGGTAATCAATAGTTATATAATTGGAGTTAGAGCCCTCTCAATGGGAGGGAACTCATGGGTGGCCCTGTACATATATGCAAATACACAT
>NW_008330735.1:3106129-3114104 GCF_000622305.1 Nannospalax galili
TATACCGCTCATCAAACAAGATTCTTTTTGCAATATACAGAGGCTATTATAGAGTTCCACAACTCATAACACAGAGAATATATGTCTGAGCAATACCTGGGCCTAAATGACATATCTACAATGGAATCACTACACCTAAGGCTCATGGAACATAGCAGAACAGGGAGTAGAGAGAAAACTAATACATTCCTCAACTCTCACCAGAAATGTTCTCATACAACAGAGTACAATGCACACTGAAGGCCACAACTGGCCAAGGTTTAGAGAATAAGAGAATACAGAATGTGTGTCCCTGGATAGAACTCCTACACTAAACCTCACCCATCCACGGCCTGGGGACCATTATGGAAGAGGGGGTGGAAAGACTATAAGAGTCAGGGTTGGTTCATTAACATAAGGAAACAAAGGCTTTCAGGCCACTGGTTACATGAACTTGCAAAAATGGTGACAGCATTCACAAGACCCTTGCAGACTCAATCAGACAAAAACCCATCATAGAATGAGGGAAATGGGCAGCAGGCCCCAACCCTAGCTAAAGAACTATTGACAACTGATTACTGCTGGGTGAGAGAGAGTAGATATTTGCAAAGGGAGTGACCCTTGGTAGGCTGACTAGATTGCAGTGGATGAACTTGCATGGAGGGACATCCAAGTACAAATGCTTGACTGGATAGTACTTAACATACATAAAAGAATGCATGAAATACAGTGGTGGGTATGAGGGGGCATGGATGGGGGGATCTAAATTTGATTAAGATCTATTATATGAAATATACAAAAACACAATAAAAATATTTTCTTTAAACTCAACAGCTTCTTTTCTCTTTCTTAGCACTTCACCTCCTCATCTGCCACCAGGTAACAAGCATGAGGCAGTTTTATCCTATTATATTTAAATGTTCTGCTGTCTTGTAGGTTTTAAAAGACAATTTTAAGTGGTAAAATTCAGAATCTTGTTAATATGAGATGAACATGTATCAAGTACTGTAACTCATTAATTAATCAGGAACCAGAAGGTTGTTTCTAAACATTTAAGGAACCACAGAACTACAGACAATAGGAAATGCTTAAGTTGGCTTATAAATAGATACGGTTTATAAGTAGATAAACCAATTTGCTGCGTGAATTGAGTGTCAAAGAGTAATGTAGTGATTTTATGACAGATAGAATTTATTTGCAAAAGATTAATTTGTATTGTGATCAGTTAATGACAACTCACACTGTGAAACTTTGAAAAGTAGCTCACAGACAACGAAAGAGACAAATCCTGTAACTTGAAGTGGCTTGGCAGAGTTCACTGTGGAAAACATGCTTTTCCAGCTTAAAGCACTTGAAAATGTTTTCTGGTCCATGTCACAGCCTCCTGCAATGAACTTTCAAGATTCAGGTTTTTGTGCTTAGTTTTTTTTGCTTCTGTTTTTGGGTTTTTTTTGACAGGATATTCCTAAATATCCCAGCTTGGCTTCTACCTCACAATTCTCCTGCCTCAGTCTTCAGAGCTTTGGTAGTTCAGATCTTCACCTCCATGCCCTGTTGAATTCTTCATTTTGTACTGCTGATGTAGCCTTTAGTTAATTTCCTAGCACCTAACCTGTGAATGTGAAGTCCCTTACACTATGCTCAGCTTGACAAACTGTTAAGACAACGTTCTTCCTAACCGTATTTACTTACAAACCTTGCAACTGTAAGATATTTCTCTACCATTGGAGAAGTAAATCTTATCTAACCGAGGGGATGCCTGAAGGACCTCAGACCCACTCTCTTAAATGAAGAGATGAAATCAAGTAAGAAAACATATTTATTGTTAAATCTTTTTGTATGAGCCTAATTTTGACAAGAGCCAGTTAGCAAGTATGTGTGGACTGTCACTTTGGCTAATAGCCTTCCTAACTCCCTTCCTTCAATGTCTTACCACCAGGGAAACTAGACAGCTAAAATACCTCTATCTTTTGGATTAGTAAAGTTCACACACTTTCTCCCTTATCACAGTAGTTTTAAGTAATATTGTCCTTGTCTATCTAGTCTGGAGAAATTTTCTTTTATAATATTTTATTTACTATATTTATTTTATGTGTATGCGTGTATTACCTGCATGTAGGTAAGTACACCCATCATGCAATCCCCGCGGAGGACAGAAGAGTCTGTTAGATCCCCTGGGTCTGGAGTTACAGGCTGTTGTTAGCTGCCATGTGGGTGCTGGGCTTCAAACCCAAGTCTTCTGCAAGAACAGTCAGTGTTCTTAACCACTGAACCATCTCTCCAGCCCACAGTTTTTTTTATGCTTCTACCTTATCACAAGCATTGACTTTGTAACCATTCACCATTCAATTCAGTCTTTTCTTCTACCAAATAGCTGTCCACCACACACTTGGGCTACAGATAAAACAAAATGTTTGTACATTACTTCGGGTCTTCTAGAGGGAAAGAACCAATAGAAAACAGGTATAGGGTTTTTTGTTTGTTTGGTTTGGTTATTTATTTATTATTGAATTTTTGTGATTTTTATATGATATAATTTGATGGTGTTTAGATTCCCTCCCTTATCCATCCCTCTCCTTCTTGGGATTGCCCAATTTAAAGTACTCAAGTACAGGGTCTAATCTGTGACACAAAATGTAGTGTGGGTCCATCCACTGGAGCCTTGTTAACCTATGAAGAGTCATACCCTTAAAAGAGACTGACTCCCTTTCTGCAGCCACAATTTCTTTAGGTTGAGTTGGGGGTTCTTACTCATTTTTCCATGTCTGTGCTGGGATTTTTTTTCTGACTTGGGTTTACATGGGACTTGTGCATGCTATCACCATTGCTGTGAGTTCATATGAGTAAATGATCAGCTGTCTAGTACTCTCAGTTTGCTTTTGGTTATTGACTACCTCTGACTCTTAATCTTTTCAACCCTCTTCCACAATGATCCTTGAATTTTGGAAGCAGAAGTTTGATATAGGTGTCCTATTCAGGGTTAAGCACTCTGTAGCCTCTGTTTTCTGCACATTGGCCAGTTGTGGGTCTCTATTTTAATCACTATCTGCTGTTTAAGGGTGCCTTCTGGTGAGAATTGAAAGATGCAATAATCTATATGTATAACAGTAAGTTTAATATGATAACTATTTAGTAGAATACTAATATTAGGCTCTCTCCTATGTCCTGTGACCTGTCTAGTCTCAGTTTCTTAAGCCTGAAATCAATGTCAGGTATGGGCTCTATCCTACGAAGCAGATCTTAAACACAATTAGAAAATGATTGATTACACCGATAATATTCATTCCACTATTGCACTGGTGGGCATATCTTGCCAGGGCAGTTGTTATAGACCACAGGATTCACAGCTGGGTAAGACTGATGATTATTTTTTTTCCTTCTAATAACATACACACTGTCTTCCAGTACTATGAATGTTAACCAATAAAGATGAGGCTTTGAAGTCCAACTTGATTCCTCACTGTTTGCTCTACAGCTCGTGTATGTAGTAGCTTCGGCAATAAAGTCTTACCATCAAGATCTGGTGGGTAGCCAAGAGCAGGGGCAAAGATCAGGATTGTATGAGGGTCTATGGAACCCCTGGCCAAGAGCTTATAGAGAGGGAGTCCATTCCTGGTAATGGGGATTTTATTCATTAGTTTTTGATATCTAGAAAAGTCCTTATCCCCCTGTTTTAGGCATTTAATCTCTTTCTATATTTCATATGATGCTTTAAGAAGCTTCTATAGTGGTAAGTTTCCATATGACTTTTTAATTGTATGTGTATGAGTATTTTGCCTACATGTATATATGTGCAACAAGTGCATTACAGTGGCCACAGAGGCCAGAAGAGGGCATAGGATGCCCTAGAACTGGAATTGAATGTAGTTGTTACCATTATATGGGTGGTGGGAACCAAATCCTGATCGTCTGCAAGAGCAGAAAGTGTTCTTAACTGCTGAACCATCTCTCCAGCCCTGTCTCTTTTTCAGCTTTAGTTCATCCAAGCTTCCAGCCTGTTGGATAGTGCTTTCCATATTCAGAATTGGTCTTTCCCCTTTAGTTCACTAATCTACATGTAAATGCCTCTGTGAACACCTCAAAAACATATCCAGAAGTGTGCTTTACTAATATTCATACAGAATTATTGTCTTATGGGTGATCACATCTCTTGGTAACCTTACCTGGACTCATTTCCACTCATGACTGGACCTGAGTTATAGGATCCATTTGTACCTGGTCCTGTTATACTCCAATAACCTGCCTAACCCTGCATGTCTATCTACATTTGAATTGACCAATGAGATGCAATCCCAAACTGATAAGGATTCCACTGTGCACAAATACACAGACACACACATACACGCAGATGGAGAGAGAGAGAGAGAGAGAGAGAGAGAGAGAGAGAGAAAGGGAGAGACAGAGACAGAGAATGAGAGACCAAGACCTAGACAGACAGACAGAGACAGAGAGAGATAGACACAGACACAGAGAGAGTACTCATACTCTCATACTGAAAGCTTTGTCTATTACTCCATTTTGCTAATTCAAGCTCTTGGCATGCTGGAAAAATGTTTTCTTGTTTTTTAATTGACTCATATACTATTTTGTTCTGGAATGTACTTCTCTCTCTTGTTTTCTTACCCTGATCTCAGTCGTCAAATCTTGCTTGGGATGCAGGACTCTGCCTCCTTCAGAAAGGTATCTGCAGTCCTTACTAGAAGTAGCTGGCTTCTAACTCACAGCAGCCTTTATCAAGTACCCTTTTTTAATCTGGACTCTTCTCCCATTCTCTATACCCTCAGTTTCCTATAGTACAGTTGTTGAATATGACTAACTTTCTTTACCACAGAAATGTCTTAGGTATTATAGTTGTTATTTTTAGGTTAGATCTTACATTTTCTCTCAATCTCTGTAATCCTTGGCCAAAAATGTTATGGCTTCAAACACTCAACAAATGAATAAATAAAATGCTTATAAATAGCCACTTGAGAGGAGGAGAGAGAAATAGCTGTTTTTACAGGGACTTTAGGATCAGAGTTCTCAGGATGAAGCAACCAACCAAGGTTGTCATATACAAAAGAATAATGTTAGCCTATTTCTCTCTGTGTGAAAAGTGTAATGTTAGCTAATGTTTCCTGCTCCAAAATAAGGTAACTTAAAGTGTATAACATATTTGATAAAATTCCAGTTCTCATCTTTGATAGCAACTCTTTTTTATGTCCAAAAGCACCTTTGACCCTTGTGAAGTTTGAGTGTTCATTCTTATATTTCTACTTTATTCATGGAGTTCCCCATTTTTGCTTACACTGGCCTGGCCTGATTTCTGCCACTTGATACTATGGTCCAACTAATACAAAAGCCAAAAGAATGAAAGGTACTATTAAAGAATAACTTTGATTTCCTCAAGTAAGCAGAATCCTTCCTTCTCTTAATACCCCCATGCCAAAAAATATAAAAGAGTCCAGGGTAAATTTGTTTGCTAACACTTGAAGAACCTATCAAGATTCTGTCTACAAATACAAAATAATATCACCAGTTTTGTGACTCATCACCAAGAGATGGACTTAGGTGATTAATGGGCATGTGATAGCTTGATACAGTCACTCATCCAACAAGACTCATAAATGGAACAAATGCTATCTTTCTATGGTAATAGTGCAGAGCACTAGCAACACTCTTAGTAGATAATTAGCCCCTTAGTACTAAGGCTTAACATATTGTTACACAAGGTTCTATGACCTAACAGTGCATCTGGTTAGCAGACAAAAATTTCTAGTTATAGCTATGAATTCATAAATAATTATTTTTTATGGAAAACAATATGTGTTTACAGCATCCTTGTAACATGGAAATAATCAAAATTCCAAAACTTACACAAATGCAGAAAAAAATCTCTTCTGTTCTTACATAGTAAAGCCCACTGGAAGCCCTCAAAAGCAAACAACATCTGATATGCTACTGAGAAATGGAGACTGTTTGTAATTGAAAATGCTATTATCATGACCAGTCCATTTGTTATAAATATTTTAATTGCTTCCTAAGAATCCAGTATTTTCCCTTTTCAAAAACAATTATGGTCTTACTTGCTGTAACTTCTACATTGCTCCTATACTTTTAAGGTCAAGTAACAAAACCCCACCTTAAAATAATGTAAGTAAAACAATAGTGGAATTGACTAATGTTGTCTAAAGTACCCAAGAATTTCAGGGGATTTTAAAGCCCAAGCTTGGCTGGAACAAGGGACTCTATGTCTTCATTTTCTTAGATAAGTTTTTCTCAGTTGGTGGCAGCAATATTGACAGCTGTCCATTCTAGACTTACGTTGTTCTTAGAGCTAGAAAAACCTTTGGGATGTTCTTATTTTGATTTTTTAATCAATTTTTTTAATGTTGTGATCATCCTTTATCCAATAACTGTCCTGTATACATACAGTGTTTGGATCTGTCAGGTCTTATGATACTTGTGTGCCAGGACATCTGTACCAAGAGAAAGAGGACTCTGCTATCATAGTGGAAAGAGTGATGGTGAAGCCCAACTCCAGCAGGCAAACTTCAGCTACCGTAAGCCACAATTAATTCCACTTCAAGCAACAACACATTAAGGAGATAATAATATCGATAAGGAGAAAGCATCATTATTTCTACTCACATTAAGTTGTCATGCACCCCTTTCTTTTCCCAACACACTATGTCAAGTGTTGCTGTCCTTATATGGACATTGCTGCTGGAAGGTCTTACTTTCACAGTCACAAATCTCTTTGAGTCATGAGGATTCATCAATTAACTTATGAAATTTCCTTTGACTAACCAACAACTATTTGGGGAAATTTTGAAAGACAGAAAGCAGAAGAGTCATCTTCAATCATTTTTTTGTTCAGGGCTTTTCAGTGAAGGTTTGAATGAAACTCGGAGCCCCTGGTTCATTGACACCATGCCCTACTCCAGATCAGTCCAGATCAGCAATAATACGACTCAGATAAACTATAGAAGTAAAGAGGAAGGAAGGGAAGGAAGGAAAAGAGGGAAGAAGGGAAGAAAAGAAAAGTGATAAATCAGGAAGAGAGATAATCAAGACATTTTTCATCCTCACAGTCCACAATATCAGGAGGGGAGAAAATATCTCATTAAAATTTATTTTCATTAAGTCTAATACTCTGTTTCTGAGCTTACTGAGTTGGAAGATAATCAGCCAATTATTGTTGGTGAATTATTTACCCTTATTTACCCTTCCCTCTAGAGTTGTACAAATCATCAGGATCAAAACATCACTAAGGCTTTGGGGAGACCCATCTGTCACTCAGCCAAACTGGTACCTATTCGAATATCCAAAATCCCAGTCCATATGGTCACTTTAGGAAAGCTTGCTCTGCAGCTGAGGTTTGAGATCATGACTCTTAGACAAAGATGGGAAACTTGGAAATGTCAACCATATCCTTCCAAGGCAATGGAACCCCTGAGCATAGGCACCCTCTCTCCTTAGGAAATATGTTTGCCCTTCCTCCCAGTTTCACAGGAGCTTCCCTCCTTCCTCGGCTTTTCTGATTTATTCACCTGCTTCAAACTCTCCACCCTGAATATCTCCTGACTCCAAGACTCTGAAAAAATAAAGTTGAACAGAACTGAAGGACCCCATTAAAGCTTCTGTTCTTCACAGAATACATTATAAATGTTCCAAAGACAAGAAATTGCAAAACACGGCCACAGCTTCAACATGAAGAGAAAAAAAGCATCACAATTTCATATTTCCTGAAAGAATATTGGCTACATTTCTTGAGAAGGAAGAGGAGTCAGGGAAAAGGGAAAGGATTAATTCCAGGATGTTTAAGTCAATTACTGAAGCTCTTCTACCTATAGTGTAGACCCTACCTGTAGTATAGTATTTTTCACTCTATTTTATGTTAACCTATCCTAGTACATGCATCATTCAATTTTTAACATTTGGAGATTAGGGATAAACACTGTGATGGCTAATCCTGGGTGTCAACTTGATGTGATCTGAGATTAACTGAAATGAA
>NW_008330735.1:3114766-3116802 GCF_000622305.1 Nannospalax galili
TAGAGCTCAAGCGGTCAAAAATCAAGCCAAATCCCTCATTATACATTTGTTTAAAAAGCAAAGTTAATTTCCTCAAATAGTGTCAGTAGTAAAAGTGAGGGCACTGATAGAGAAAAAGTGAGATTCTGCAATTTGGAATGGAGATATGTGGGAGATCCCTTATGAGACTGAAGACATTGCGCCCTCAGACTCAGAAGGCTATATTTACCTTGAGGAACTATTGTCTCCATCCTCAACTGAGAATGCAATCCAACCCTCATGCCCTGTAGCACCACCCCCATCATGCATGGTTTTAAATACCCAACATGAAAGCATAAACAAAGATTAAAATTATTTGAATGTTTCAAGAGTTCAAGAAATTTCAGTTCTCAGACATTAGGATTAAGTTCATATAAGATGCTATTCAGACAATTATTCCTCACTAATAATTATGTTCTTAATAAAAAATTTGCTTAGACGTAATACTGTAAAGCTTGTCCTAATTCAGCACCACACTGCCAACCCACATCCAAGAGAAACAAGCCCACTATTATTCTAAACGATTGCATCAAGCTTAATCAAAAATCTCCAAAGTTTCTTACAGAATCCTCAGATGCTGAGGAATTTGATTCACCTGATGAACTGATTGCCCCACCCTCAGCAGACCCATCCTCCCCACCCTTGCCTGAGGCAACTAATCCCATTGAGGAAGCTAATCCTATTCAGCAAGATGAAGCTGATGTACCTCAGGGCCCAGTTATTGTTGCCTCTAGACCTGTAACCAGACTCAAAGATAAGCAGGACCCTACAGGAGAGATAGAAAGTGTGGTCCATGAGGAGATGCACTACACCACTAAAGAACTTATTGAATTTGCTAATTCTTTCAAGCAGAAATCTAGTGAACATGTCTGGGAATGGATTTTAAGGGTATGGGATAATGATGGAAGGAACATAAAATTGGATCAGGATGAGTTTATTGACATGGGCCCTCTGACTGGAGATTCTAGGTTTAATATGGAAACTTGTGCAGTTAAAAAAAGGTGTTAAAAGTTTATTTGATTTGTTGGCTGAGGTATTTATCAAAAGATGGCCTACTGACAGAGAGCTGGAGATACCTGATATCCCTTGGCTTCGTGTTGATGAAGGGATTGTAAGGCTCAGGAAACCTGGTATGCTCAGAGGATTCGCAGTGCAACACCAAATCCTGCACAATGAGGGCCCAGAGGACATGCCTTTTACAGATTTTATAAGATGGAAAGTACTGAGACACCAGAACGTTTGAAGAGCTTTTTTTTGCTCTTTTCCTTATGCCGAATCTTACAGTTGGAGATGCTGCTGCTCAGTTGCATAACTTAAATGTAAATATAATAGGTGTAACAGGACCTCGGAGTACGGGTCATATGGCAGTAGTGAATTACCAAAGACAAGGTGAGCATACTTATCGTAATGGGCGGCAAAGACAAATCAATACCTACAAATGGCACCCAGAACCCCTTGAATGAAGGGAAGGCTGGGTGCCCTTGAGGAAGGACTTTGTCACAGTACCAAAGAGTTATGCTGTTTGCCTCTCACCCATCCTTCCCCAGAGTGACCTGTGGCCTTTCACTAGAGTAACTGTACATTGGCATTGGGGGAAAAGAAATAATCAGACATTCCACGGCCTATTGGATACTGGTTCTGAGTTGACACTGATTCCAGGAGATCCTAAAAAGCACTGTGGCCCTCCAGTAAAAGTAGGGCCTTATGGAGGTCAGGTGATAAATGGAGTTTTGGCTGAAGTCCAACTGACAGTGGGTCCAGTGGGTCCCCGAACTCATCCTGTGGTTATTTCCCCAGTACCAGAATGTATAATTGGGATAGATATACTTAGGAATTAGCAGAATCCCCACATTGGTTCCCTGACCTGTGGAGTGAGGGCTGTTATGGTTGGAAAGGCCAAATGGAAACCACTAGAATTGCCTCTGCCAGAAAAAATACTGAACCAGAAACAGTATCGCATCCCTGGAGGGATTGCAGAAATTAGTGCTACCATCAAGGATTTGAAAGATGCAGGGGTG
>NW_008330735.1:3118847-3119753 GCF_000622305.1 Nannospalax galili
CAGTGGGCCCATGGTCATGGAATCCATTGGTCTTACCATGTTCCCCACCATCCTGAAGCAGCTGGCTTGATAGAATGATGGAATGGTCTCTTAAAGACACAGTTACAGCACCAATTAGGTGGCAATAGCCTGGAGGGCTGGGGCAGGGTCCTCCAGAAGGCAGTGTATGCTTTGCATCAGCGTCCAATATATGGTACAGTTTCTCCTATAGCCAGGATTCATGGGTCCAGGAATCAAGGGGTGGAAGTGGGAATGATTCCACTCACTATCACCCCTGGTGACCCTCTACGAAAATTTTTGCTTCCTGTACCCTCAACTTTGCACTCTACTGGCTTGGATGTTTTGGTTCCAGAAGAGGGAGTGCTTCTGCCAGGAGAGACAATAAACATTCCATTGAACTGGAAGCTAAGACTTCCCCCTGGACACTTTGGGCTTCTGATGCCCTTAAGTCAGCAGGCTAAGAAAGGAATAACAGTATTAGGAGGGGTGATTGACCCAGACTACCAGGGGGAAATTGGACTTGTTCTCCACAATGGATGTAATGAAGATTATATCTGGAAGGCAGGAGATTCCTTAGGACAACTTTTGGTGTTACCATGTCCTGTGATTAAGGTCAATGGGAAACTATAACAACCCAATCCAGACAGGACAACAAGTGGCACAGACCCTTCAGGGATGAAAGTATGGGTCACTCCTCCAGGGAAAGAACCAAGACCTGCAGAGGTGCTTGCTGATGGTGGAGGAAATACAGAATAGGTCTTAGAGGAAGGTAGTTACAAACACCAACTTAGGCCATGTGACCAGTGGCAGAAACATGGAGTGTAACTGACATGAGTATTTTTGTCCTATTTGGTTAAGAATAGGCTTGTGCATGTATACATTTATGTTAAGCAGATACTTGATTTA
>NW_008330735.1:3120055-3147889 GCF_000622305.1 Nannospalax galili
GTATAAAAGACCAAGGCAGAGGAGAATATGAGGCTTTTCGCAGCTTGCCTTCTCTCTCGCTGGTGAGTTTATCTTGCTGCTGTAGACTGAAGACTAGCTGATCTTTTGGAATTTGTCAGACCTTCAGCACCAGATTGGGACTACTGAGACATCCAGCCTTGTGGACTGAGCGACTACAGATTCTCAGCCTCTCCAGTGTGGTGCAGCCATTGTTGGACTACTCGGACTCTATCCTGTGAGCTAAGCTGATAAATCTCTATACATATTCATTCTACTGGTTCTGTTTCTTTGGAGAACACTGACTAATACAAACATTAAAATTAAAATTTTAAATTGATTTATTACTCTTTGAATTGTTTTATTTCATAGATTTGACTATTCCTTTAAGTATATGCTTAAATTTCTCAGAAATAGACTTAGTTTTAAGACCCCCCAATCATCTCAGATATGTCTGTCAGAACTCTAAGTTTTCATAAGTTATCATGCCTTAAGATTCAAAACAGTGAAGTCTAGACTCAAAAAAAAAAAGTATCATAACATAAATTTCTAAATTCCATCCCCCATCCTTTTTATTCAAACCACTTGGTAACAAAGTGACATTTGGGGGTCTTTCTAAAACTGTAGCTATTATTGAAAGCTGGCTGACTATTCCCTAAAGCCTCAGCTACCCAGCACTAAACCAGATTGCAAGTTTCTACAATTAAATTTGTAACAGCAAGTATGATAGTCCTTCGCTCTTACTCTATAATGTCAAAACCCTGGTGGGAAAGGTCCCAGAAAGTACATAGATGAGCTGAAGTCTAAATAATATGGCAAGCAACCGTGGTGTGAGGAACAGCTTGACTCCAAATCTACCCCAGTAGACACTCTTCCCAGTTCTTCATAGCAAGGGACGCTTGGGAGCAACAGCCACTGAAGCTGTGAACCCTTATAACATCTCCAAAACTTAGAGCAATATGGATTCTGTTTGGAGAAAGGACAATTCTGGAATTAGGGATATTATTAGACAGTATAGTCTATAAATAGAATATGATGGCCTCGGTTTCAAACTATGTCACAGATACTCAGAATTTCATCATGCATGTATTAAATGTACATGGCATGCAAAAAACATTGTCTTAAAAAAGAATATTTGAGGACTTTTGAACTCAAGTAGACCATATCTTTCTGGTGATTACAGACAATTTTTCAAAGAAATTTCATCATTGCTCAATTTTTGCCTTCTGTTTTAAATTTGAATCTAATCATCACATACTAGAATACTGCTGTATTGTTGGAGGGCTGAAATTGATAAATGGCTTTATGGTGGGATGGAGCTAGATTTGAATCCAAGACCAATCCATTAGGTCATAGTGTACACAGCCCTCAAGCTGAAGTGAGTGAATCTCACCGTCCTCGTTTTCTCTATCCCTTTCTTTCCATCATAATATGGCTTCTGCAAAAATCATATTGTATAACATGATCAAATTTTGGTGAAATTCCAACATGCCTCTTAAATTCGAGATTTTTTTATTCACATGGTAAACACCTTTACTTTTATTATTTTTATTTTAATCAGTTCCCTAATCTGAGCATTAGTTTTGGAAAGGTTGATGGAAGCCAAGGTTAGTAAAACCACCCTAAGGGGAATCCGCTGTCAGGGCCTTCTCAAGCCATTCATTCACTCTCTTGATCCAAGGCACAGGATGGAGTTACACTTGGTTTCTACTGCTGACTTTTTCAGAATGCTCATTTATGTCTCTCAAGAGTTTCCCTAGATGCTTTATATCTGCTGCTTTATTTTATTCCATGAAACATAAATATAAACTAAATCACTCTCCCTTTTCATTAATTTTTTGCATTTTTTATTTTCAGGAATTTCATACATGATTATTGTCCTTGCATTATCTCCAACCCTTCCAGTCCCCTCCAATTCCTCCCATGTCCCCCCTCCCTCTCGATTTCTTGTTCTTTTCTTTATTATTGTTACATATACATATATACATGCATAGAATTATAAATATGCATATATAATGCACTGAGTTCATTAGTGGTGCTCCTATGTACCCATGTTGAGAGTTGCCCACTTGGGATTAGATAACTTCTCAGGGAGCTAGACCCCAGGGAAAACTGACTCTCCCTCCCTCAGCATCCATTGATGGCCTATAGCTCTCATCTTGAGGTGAGGCCCCGTGACATTCCCCCCATCCACTTTGATATGTCAACTGGTCTTGTCATTATGTCGATCTCATTAGTCTGCCGTATTGTGGAGATTCCTTTTTTGTTAATTTTAATCTAATAGAATGGTAGGTAGGACTGTGTTACTCCTAATTCAATTACTTAGAATAGAAATTTCTGAAATAACTTGCAACAATATCTCTGAAGTGATCCTAAGCAATGGTATCCTAGATTCCCTCTGTAAGTTTTAAGTAGTAGTAAACTAGATAGGATCCCCTATCTACTGGAGGCCTTTCAACCCTGATGCCGTCTGTACCTTCCAGTCTCTATATCATTAAGGAAGAAGAGTTGCAGTGGTGTGAGACCCCAGGAAACATATCTAAGCAAAGTATTAAGGCTTTCAACTTGACTTTTTGTGAGAGAGGTAACAATCCTCAAATAAAGATGCAGGTGCATCTGCCTGATGGAAGGAAGATCAGGGACTTAAGAAAGCCGACAAGAGGACTTTTGCATACTTGCTATACTTGCTATAAGAGCAGAGGATTGCTCATGCTCCTTTGGGGGAAGTATTTATTTCAAACATCAAACAAAATCCATAAGAATAGCAAGTTTTGTGGCATTTATTTCATCCTACTTCCATTCTTCTTTCTCAAGTTCCATGATAACCTTGAAAATCAACAGCCTCACAACAGAAACTAGAAGACGAATAGAGGAGAGCTCCAGATGTCCCATCCCCAGAAAATGACACTATTTGGTCTGTCTGGAAGTTTTCTGAATACTGCCATTCTCACGGTTTAGGTTTATTTAACCTAACTCAAAGCTTACACTACTAATAACTCTGTCCCTAAACATTTGTAAAAACAGTCAGGGGCAATTGTTTAACATGACACCAACTTCAGGTAGTAATATGACTCAAAACTAGCAAGAGGCTGAAAAAAAATTCAGAGAAAACAACTGGAAAATAAGTTGATCATAGGAAGTTTGAAAAGTTCCAACATATTCCTGGAAATACATGAAGTCATACACCACATGTGCAGAACTGTGCTCATGACCAGGAATAAGGCAAGAAGGCTATATAATCTCTCACCTATGATTGACTTAGAAGTTAGGTCCAAATAGGTAGTGAAACCTAAGACATTCTCTGACAAACTCACAGGGACCCTGGGTAAAGGCCAGGATCCTAATTTATATAAGGAGCCTGAGGAAATCTACACTCAATAAGATAACTAAGAAAAAACTACAGTGGCCAGACAATGCACACAATGTCAGAAACTTCATACAATGAGAAAGATAGATCTTGTAAAATTATCCCAGGAAATTCACTAAATAAACAGCTATCAAAAGCAATAACAACCCCAGTAAGGAAGGCCTGGGCTTCCAGTGTCACAGTATGTTATTTTAAATGTTCCATTTTCTAATAACCAAAATCATGAAACATATAATGAAAGAGTTAGGTATGAGCCATTCAAAAGGAAGTAAATATAGTTATGGAAAAATTCTCTGACAGAGCCAATATTTGGACCTATTAGACAAAGGCTTTAAATTAGCTTTAATAAACATGTTCAAGAACCAATGCAAACCATAGCCAAAGAATTAAAGAAAAAGATAAGCATGGTTCCACACCAAAGAACATATATTTTAAAACAACCAAATAACAATTCCCTAATGGAAAAGAACCAAACCGGAAGTGGCTATGGGAATCAGCAGCATATCTGAGCTAATGAAAGAACCAGTGAATGAGCACATGGGTCCCTTGATATTTTCAATCTAGGGGACAAAAGCAGGCAAGAATGGGGATCAGGGAATAAGGCCTTGTAATCTGTGGGGCATTATTGAGCTTACTTCCATAAGCAGAATGGGGCTTACAGAGTGGGATGGAAATAGAGCAGGAAAAATTATTTGGAGAAAATGGTGGCAAAATTTCTCAAGATTTGTTCAAAAATATTAAACTCAGACCAATGAGATGGCTCAGTTGGAGAAGGCGCTTGCCACACAAGACTGATGACCTGAGTTCAATTCCTAGAACTCACCTAAATGTGGAAAAAGAGAACTGACTCCAAATATTTGTCCTCTAACCTCCACATACATACCCAAACATGCACATGCACATTCATGTGCATACACACACATGCAATTAAAAATTTAAAAGAAAACTAGAAAATTTAAAAGAGACATTAACATAGAAATCCAAGAAATCCTAAATTGTCTAAGTAGGATAAACTCAAGGAGAGCAACACCTAAATCCTCATAACATGCCTACTAAAAGTCAAACATGGGCGAGTGAGATGATTCAGCATAAAATACTTGCTGTAAAACTTGATGGCCTGAGTTTGATACCCAGATCCTACATGACGAAGGAAAAGAACAGATTGCTGAAGGTTGTCCCCGACCTCCACACACACACATACAAACATATACACGTGCACATGTACACATATACACACATAAACACACAACAAAAATAAAAAGAAAGTCAAAGATACTCTTCAAAGGATAAAGACAAAAGCAACTTCTTATGCACCAGACCTTCTTGGGTTTTTTGGTTTTGTTTTGTTTGGTTTGGTTTGGTTTGTCTGGTATGGTTTTTGAGACAAAGTCTTACTATATAGCCCTCCCTATCCTAGAACTCATTATGCAGACCAAGCAGGTTTTGAACTCACAGAAATCTGCCTGTCTCTGCATCCTGAGTGCTGGGATTAACGGTATGTTCTACTACACCTGGTCCAACACAAGATCTTCTTGTCAGAAACCAAGGACACCAGAAAAAAAGTAAAATGGCACATGAAAAATGTTACGGGTGGTGGTGGGGTTGTTATCCAAGAATTCTCTATCTGAAAAAATTATCTCTCAATAACATGGAAAAGCCAGAAGTATTGACACCTTCCTATAATTCTAGTGCTTGTGAGCTGAGAGAGGAGCAAGCCTATCTCAAAATCAGTAAGTTAATTAAAATGGCATTAAAAGAAAATATTTATTTAACTCAAAAGACAGCACTCATGCAGGAATAAAGGGGCAAAATATAAAGAAGACATACTTAAAAAGTTAGAATATTGCCAGGCATGGTGGTGCACACCTTTAATCCCAGCACTTGGGAGGCAGAGGCAGACAGATCTTTGTGAGTTCAAGGCCACCCTAGTCTACATAGTGAGTTCAGGTCAGCTGGGACTACAAGGAGACCCTGTCTCAAAAAGACAAAAAAAAAAAAAAGGTTATTATATTGACCTACATGAATTTTATCTCATCAGTAATTATATTAAATATAAATGAACCAAGCAGTGACAAAAGGACAGAAGACTGGATTTTTAAAGAGACATAATTAAGTGCTGTGTACAAGAGATACACTTTAAATTCAATGGAAAAAAATGGGTTTAAGTGATGGGGAGGGCTCATTTGAAAAAGCAGTTCCTATGCAAGTATGAGGAACTAATTTCAAATGCCCAGAACCTGCATAAGCTAGACATGGTAGCATTTGTCCATAATCCCAGCACTCCTACGGCAAGAGTGGAGGCAGTTGTCATCTGACCATGACACACACACCATGGCATACACACACCTGAACTCACACATGAACATGAACACATATAGATACACATAGCAAAATGTAGGTTTAAAATTAAAAGCAAATACTAAACAAAGAAGGTCAAAGACGACTATATAAATAAAAGAGTAAATATATTTTAAGACAAAAAAAATTCTTACACTAGGAAATAAATATCTGTAATTTCAGGTATATAGTTTACACGTCAATATCTGTAAATATACCTTAACATGTAAAATATGCACAAATTATAGATACTATCTCATCATGTAGTACATCTAACTTAAAATTGGTTCAATGCATTGCTATTGCTCTTAGGCAAATTTCAAAGTTCAGAATAATCTAACTCCTACTTACACTTGCAGATTTAGCTGCTCCATCTTTCCCTTCTCATTGTATACCAGTTCCATTGGGCTTTCTTTTACATTCCGTTTAGTCAAATGTTCTTCTTGGCTACTTTCTTATCTATACATTTTGTTTGTGGTTTTAAGTTTTATTATGGTATAGCTGATAAACTATTCAAATACATACATGTTGAATTTGGACAACTATACACTTGTGACAATCACTATCATGACCAGGGTACTGTCTTCAATTAATTCCTATTTCTTTTGTATCTTATTTATGTCTTGTCCTTAGGGAGACCTAAACACCCTCAGGTTTTTATCCAATTAAACCATCACGTGTTTCAACGTGCCTTACATTCTTCTTCTCTTGTACCACTTAGCACAATTATAATTCTATAATTGTTTATATAGAGATGACCACTAAGAAAACGTTGCTTCCACAGTAATCTTTTAAAACTGTAAATCAAGTCGTATCTTTTCCCTGGAAACCTTCCCACGTCATTAAGAATAAAAGCTAATTACTAGCTAGGACCTGAAGGCCCTTCCTGATTTTGCCCCAAGTCCTGCTCTAAGCTCATTTCATGCCATGGTGCTCTGATCTTTACATTAGTCTTCTTGGTGTTCGTTAAAGCTATCAGAACTTTTCATTTCTTCCTAGCTTTGACACCTACCCCACATATGCCAATTCCTTTTTTCTGAAGAAGTTTCTTTCATTGCTTAAGTGAAGAGTCATTTTGTGAGAGACAGAGGAATTTACCTGTACCTCACCAGGCATTATCACCTCTTTCTCTCTCTCTCTCTCTCTCTCTCTCTCTCTCTCTCTCTCTCTCTCTCTCTCTCTCTGTATATTTGTTCTCTATTTCTGTTTACATCAGGCGGTGTCTAAAACAGTATCTGATACTAAGCTGTATGATTAACTAATTTCTGTCTAATTAGCAAACACACAGAGGCCAGTCCAAGGCTCTTATTCTGGACCATATCAATCATAATATTTTGTTCTCTCAACTATTTATTTGCTAGCAATGATTCAGCATTCATTTATTTGGTCTTTCTTATTTGAAAAAACAGGACTTTATGTTTAGTTTCTCAAACCACAGGAGAAATCAATCACAATAGATTACTCCTCTTATCCTCTATATTTCTTCTCCTGTTTTCTTCTTTTATTAGCTGTAAGGGAAAATGAAATAATGAACATTTCAGAAAAATTAATGGATCTAGAAAGTATATTAAGCAAGGTGAACCAAACTCACAAAGACAAAAACTACATGTTCTTTATCATATATCTGTAAAGCATATATACATATATATGCTTCTCTCTCCCCGCCCCTGTGTGTGTGTGTGTGTGTGTGTGTGTGTGTGTGTGTGTGTGTGCGCGCGCGCGCACGACATGCCCTTGGAATGCATGTGTGGAGTGTGTAGACCAAGATGGTTTCAGTCTCACAGAGATCTGCTTGCCTGAGTGCTGGGAATAAAGGTGTGTACCGCCATGCCCAGCTCCTCTCCCTCTTCTTTCTCTATGTCTCTCCATATATGTGTGTGTGTGTGTGTGTGTGTGTGTGTGTGTGTGTGTGTGTGTAAAACCTAAAACACTAGAAAGGAGACACAGAGAGTAAGTAGATGATAGAGGATATGGGAAAGACACATGGTACTGAAGAGGAAAAGAGACCTGAGGGGTAGGAAAATGCAAGTGAAGGAACCAGGGGTAGCAGGGGCTGGTGAGATGAGGAGGAAGGATAATAACAATAAAAATATGCTTTGTTTGAAAATTCTATAATTTTCTATAATTATATCTAATACTTTATGTAACGGTTATTTTTTAAGTTTTTAAAAACACAGTAGTTCTGCAGGTGTGGTGGCACATGCCTTTAGTTCCAGTACTCTGGAGGCAGAGGCAGGAAGATCTCTGTGAGAACAAGTCCAGGCTGGTCTACATAGCGAATTCCAGGCTAACCAGTGCTACAAGGAGACCCTGTCTCAAAACAAAACAAAACAAAACAAAAACATGGTAGTTCACACCAGACACAGAATATTGGGTTTTGTTAATTGTCCTATAATATATAAAACAGGTGATTTCAAGTTAGTCAATTTTAAGGTACACGCTAATATCTGATGTCACCTGCTATAACCTCTATTTGTCAAGGGAAGCACAGTAGGGTCCATTTCTGTAAATTGTGTTGGTTTCATTTGAGTTTCTACCTTGACAGTTGACCGTGGGAGTACCAGAAAGCAGAAAATATAAACAAACATCCAAGACCCTTCCAAAACTCAGAGCCATCCTTTCTAGTCACTGCTGGCCATCCAACCACTGGGTAAAGTCATGTCATTGACCACATGTCTGATCTTAAGTATGAGCCATGCACTCAATACAGACACTGAACAGCAACCATCGAAATGAGCAGTGATATTTCAGCCTTATAAACCTTTATACCTGTTTACCAACACAATCTGACCCTTGCAACACTTTCCAATCCTGCAGAGAGGATAGAAAAAAATGTGGGACTTTTTATTTGTCCATGAGAATTTAAAATTCCTTTGATTTTCTTCACACTGAGATGAGCATTTCTTTGTTCCTTGTCTGCTGAGATAGAGCCTATTGCACCAAGTTCAAAAGCACACATGCAATTTTACTTGTCTCCTGCGTTTAAGAGGTAAAAGTTTATTTTTTCCTGTTAAAATTTACAACAGTTTCAGCCCAAATTCTTTTTCTTTGGGAGTAATCAAATTTTGCGTGCGCTCTCTCTCTCCCTCCCTCCCTCCCTCCCTCCCTTCCTCCTTCCTTCCCTCCCTCTCCTTCTAGGTATTATTTAAATTCCTAGGGGACTTACTTGTTTGACTAAAGAAACCAATGACTGTCCTGCTGTCTGTGGATCACTTGTCCTTTGGCTTCCCCTACATCTTTGCTATGGGGTCCCTCGAACCACAAGAGTCATGGGCCAGCCTTCATGTTATCAGTTCTTACAGGTTTGAGTCTTCACTCCAAAATACAGATACAGTTTCTGTTTCACCTTCATTTGATGAAAATCCACACGCATCTCTCAAGTTATGATCATTATTGCCCACCTCCTGCATTTCCCCTTCCAGATCCTTCTACATACCTACTCCTTGTCTATTGTTCAGAATATACTTGAGTCTGGCCACATCTTCTCAGAAAATCTGATTTTCTGAAAGTGCACATAAGATTCACAGCCCAGTTGTTTTCAATTAAATGTCTAAGCACCCTTGTCAACTCGGTTTTACATTTTAGATGTTGGATGTTCGCCTTCATAGAAAACATTATGATGCTCAGTGACCCCCGCGCCACTCTGCTTCTCTAATTAAATGTGAGTCTTGCTAATGACTAAACTCTATTAGTGACAATTTTTTAAGCGGTTGCTTATTTACTTTATAAATACACAAATGAATTTTTCTTTGAACCAGTCTCTGTCCACCTCAGCAGGTGATGTGTTTGACCCTCAGTGGTAATAGGGGGGAATCTAATCCCAAGTAAGCCTGTAAGCTTCATTGCTTTCATCAAGGGGACAGAAATAGAAATGTGCCTGGTGGGAGGCTGACCTGGGAGGTGCCAGGATGCCTTTGAGCTTTACACAAAGCAGAGAGTTCTCAGGGGCAGAATACACAAAGAAAGGACATGTGACTTTATCTTTCTTAAGGGGGGGCATTTAAGATCATCTTTGTGTACTTTATATAAAATATTGTGTGTTTCTTATGAAAAGATTTCTTTTTCACATGAAAACTGACATTCTCCTGCCCTGATATTATAGTCACCAAAATTCTGATATGGGAAAACATTCTACTTCGGTCCAGAATTCAGTTTTCTACATTGTTTGAATCATCTCACAGTAGCTTGCACCACCGTGGGTGCTAGAGAAAGAGGAAAAAAAAAAAAACAAACTTTGTTGACTAATGCTCCTCCTGAAAAAAAAAAAAAATAGACCACATAGTAATTATCTTCTCTCTTTTAAAAATGGAACAACAGTTACCCTTTTAGATCCACAGCACCTACAGAGTTCAAAACACTCTCCAAGTGACTTGAAAATGTATTATAATCCAATCTAGAAATAAAATGTAATAGTATTTTCATTTTATAAGCATTATAATGAGATATAGGGAAAAGAGAATTTCAGTCGTGGAAATATAATAATAACATATTTATTGAAACAGTAATATGTGCTGAGCAGTATTTTAAAATGTTCATGCCCAACCTCTCACTTGGCTCAGATTGCAAATCTATGATATGACCACCATTACTACCCACCCTTTTACAGATGTGCAAACAGGTAAGCACCTGACTCAAGGTCACACAATCTGTATATAGCAGAGTTGGTTTGAGCCTGAGCAATGTTAGTTTATTGTCAGCATTCAACATTACACACCATATGCCTCTTCCACACATAGGCAATGAAGCTGCATCATGGATCACAGTAGTGTCAAGTCTCTTGTAAACTGCAGTTAGCTATTTAATACCTTTTGAAATGAAAAATTAGGATGAGGATCTATTCTCTATGATGGAAAATGAAGACCTTCGGGAAGAACCCAACCCTACTCTTAAAGATTTAAATTTCCTCTAGCAGTGGCAGAAGGTCTGGTTATCCAGAAAACAAGTCAAATACCTGGTGATACCTGCTTAAAAACCATACATTAAGATTGAAATATAGTAGACATGAACCATGTAGCTAGGTTCTTGCTACTTCCTACAGATTAGTATACAAAATCAACTGAAGGTTTATTTCATTTAAAGACTATTTGTCAATGTTGTGGATACCATATTGTCCATCACTTGTCAATCAAATCAGATAAAATATAAATGCATTTGTTCAGAGCATGAAATGGTTTACTGAATGCCTTTGGATAGGCATCTCATTTAAAGAAGGAAGGAGGCTTATGACTTCATTCTTCCCCCTGAGGAAATAGTAAGTCAAAGAAATTAAATGTCTTATTCAAACTCACCCAGGTGATTTATAGGATTATGATGCACACAGCATGTTTCTCTTTCATCTATGCATCTAGAATATGTTAGGTTTTTGCTGTTTATCAAGCGTTTTCCCATATGCTTATTTTACATTATTCTTATAGCAGCTCCAAGGAATGATATATACTCTGCTTTCAAAATCAGATAGTCTGAAGGCCATAGGGATGGAAATGGCATAGATAGTAAAAGTGTTTCCTTCTTAACCCTGTTTACCTGAGTTTGATCCTTATAATCCTCAGTGGAAGGAAAAAAATTCACCCTTGAAAGTTGTCCTCTGACCTCCACACATGCAGATATGCATGCTCCCCCATACACACACAAAATAAATAACAGTTTAAAAAATTTAAAGCAACATTCTCCCTGTCTGAGCTCAAATTCCAACTCTGCAAACTAGTTCCTTACCCTAGTTAAGGTTATCAAGCACTTTGTGTTTCAGCCCCCTCATCTCTAAGGCAGGGTGGTGCTTTGGGGTTCTACCTCAGAGGGAGGGAAGGAGATGACATGAGTATTTAGAGTGATGCTCAAAGGAAAACAATTGGAGCAGTGCCCTGCAGGAGGCAATATGCATGAATTTTTATATTCAGTGTGTGCTACTGCTTTCACAGAGGAAAGCATGTATGCCCAATGTATAGATAACAGAAGTGTTGCCTCAAGTTACATGACTGGCCTCTCGAGATAGGGTCCAAGCTCAATTCTACTCACAGTCTGTTTATTTCTTACTGTCCCATAATGGATTATGTACAAATCTGGGCTTTAATGAATTCTCTTCAAGTTGGACGAATGTAAAGAGGTATTCTGATGAATGTCCATCTGTGGACTTCAGGGTTTCTGAAAAAAAGTCTCTAAAATGATATGAAAATGTACCTTTGTATATATTTCTAGAGGAGTTAAGATTTAGCTGTCATAATCAGGGATTCAATACCAATAAACGTTATAGACCATTGATTTTGAGGTAATAGCTATGATCTCAGGCTTTGGAACTGACTACATTCAAATCACAGATCTACCACATCAAAGTGTTCTGTTTCATTTTCTGTTTCTGATTCAGGGTCTTGCTATGTATCCAAAGCTGACCTTGAACACATGATCTTCCTGTATTCTTCTCCCAAGCACTAGGATTATAGGCATGCTCTCCCACACCTGGTGATTAAGAGATGTTAAAGAGTAGGAGATTTTCCACTCAAGCATAAAGAATTAACATAGGGGATAGGCATGAAAACATGCCGCTGTAATTGCTCCAGAGTTACATGATACAGTTGTCACTTCCCCTGCTCTTGAGAAGATTTAATGAATGGCTTCTAGAGAATTGAATGCACACCGTGACAGGATGCCATATCTGAGATTAGATTACATATGTTCTCTGCTTCCTGAGGGTGGTCATCTACATCTGTTATCAAGCAGTCTTATGGAGAAGTCTATGTGGGAAAAAAAAAACTGAGGGAGGCCTGAAGCCAACACTCAGCAAGGAAATGAGGCCCTCAATCCAACAGCTCTGAGGAACAGATACCCACAAGAACCCACTGGAAAGCAAATCTTCCTCTCTGAAGTTTTCACATGATACTTCAGAGCCAAGCAAGAGTCTGGCTACAGCCTCCTGGGGTATAGTAAGCCAAAGGCATTCAGCTAAGCCAGGCTCAGATTTCTGACCCACAGAAAGTGTGAGATAAGAAAGATACATTGTTTTACGTCATTAAGTTTAGGTTTAATTTGTCACAGCAGCAGATAACTAATATACATGCCAAGTGCTGTACAGACATTTTCTACTTAGCTCTGACATCTGTTCAGTGATGCAGGCATCATTGGACTGACTTAAAGAGGAAGCCCAAAGAATCCCATTAGTGAACTTTGCCTCATTTTAAACTCATGCTCCTTCTTAGCCATGATGTTAAATTTTCTTATAAACTTGGGATTACTTTTGATTCTTGTGTTTAGCTTATAATAAATGAAAATCATTATTGTTGAAATTATTCAGAAATTGACTTCATTTTTGAAGCATGCTATTTATCTTTAGGCAGAGCTTGGGAAGCTGAATAAATCTCTCTTAAGAAGACACTGGGTTTTGCCAACACCAACACATATGCTGTAGGCAATAGGACCTAAGATTTTATAAACATCAAATTATAGACCTTGAGTCTGGGTTCTTTGTTCTAACCTCTTCATTATTGCTGTCACTTATTTTTGGAACACAGTCCTTAAAAAAAATCACTCATGATACTTAAGTTAATTCATGGCTTTAAGTAAATTTGGTATTCGGCCATCTCCCACTCACTCTCATCTTTAAATAGAATTTCTGTCACCAAATCGGTAGTCTCTTAAATCTTGGACCTTGACCCCTGTCCCAGAAATTTATCAGTTTTGTCCTTGGAAAAGCTTGAAATCCCAGGATAGTTAATGAACCATGACAAGTTATTAAAGAAAGCAATAGAGACCATTTAAACTCACAGTTAAAACTGAAGGAAGACATTGAAGAAGATATATTTATAACAACTCCCAAATATAGTTCAGGTTTCAAAACCAGGTCCTTGATAGAGTCCCATCCATCTGACATTTTGATATAATTAGTGACTTTCACTCAATGGCATATTAAAATTTTATCTCTGGTTACAGTAGCAAATTGAGAACAAAATGAAAAGCATTAATCCCAGAGATGAGGATGTCAAGTTTCTTGGGTGCAGATATATTCCAGTAGAATATGTTATTAAAATGATTAAATACTTTTTACAGTGTTAGACATTTATCTATCACTCATCTTAGAATCAGTCTATCAATAATGAAGCTCTCACTAATTTCAAAGTAGACATATTTGAAAACAGAGACTTCTTGGGTCACATTAATGTCCTAAAGGAGAAACAAAATCTCAAGGTTTTACAAAAACGATTTAGACATTAAGACATTTAATTTCTCAGTTAGTATTTTGGTCATCATAGAAAGATTTATATTTCATTGTGAAATTTCCATACATACTGTGGTGATTTGAATGAGAATGTCCCCCATAGTTCTCCACGTTTGGACATTTTGTTGCCAGCTGATGGCACTGTTTGGGGAGTTTGGGGAGGTGTGGCCATATCAGAGGAAGCATATCACTGGAGGTGGCTGTAAGAGTTCTTAATCCTTGGTGGACTGGCAGTTTCTTTCTGCTTCCTTTGCCTGGTTGAAGATGTGATCACTTGGCTCTCTGCTCCAGCCACCTCTGCCACTATGCCTTCCCTGCTATTATGTACTCTAACCCTCTCTGAACCATAAGCCAAACAAACTTTTCCTTCTATAAGTTGCTATGGTCACAGTGTTTTATCACAGTAACAGAAAAGTAACTAGTACACATATATATCCTTATACCATGCAGTTATCCACACCATGGCTTTAACCTCCCCTTTCCAGTTGGGCCCCTTCACAAATAGTCTTCCCTCTGCCTTTATGACACAGCCTTTCCTTTATCCTCTCTTGGTTCCCCCTCTTTCCTCCTGTTAGACCACTTCTTCTCTTCTTCTTGTCCTCGTACTACTTTTGTATCCTAAAAATGCATACATATATGGACATAGATATACTTAAATCTAGATTCTGCATATGATGAAAAAAATATTTGTCTTTCTGACTCTGGCTTATTTTGTTTTACATAATAATTCCCAATCTGTAGTAGTTACTTTTCTGTTGCTGTGATAAAATGTCATAACCAAAGGCAAATTACAGAAGAAATAGTTTCTTTTTACTTATGGTTACAGAGAACTATAGTTCATAATGGTTGGGACAACATGGCGGCAGGGGCAGGAAGCTGAGAATTCACATTTCAGCCCCACACAGGAAGCAGAGGAAGCAAGTGGAAAGTGGGACAAGGCTGTAAAACCTCAAAATCTGTCCATATTGATGTACTTCCTCCACCTGAAATTTCTATAACCTCCCACACAGCACCAAAACCTGGTAACAAGTGGTCAAATAAATGAGCCTATGAGGAACATTCCTTATTCAAACCACAGTTCACCCTTGACTTCCATGGGCTCATGGCCATATCAGAATGCAAAAGTTCATTTAGTACAATGCCAAAACAACCCCTAGTCTTTAACAATTTCAACACTGTTCAAAAGTCCAAAGTCTCTTTTGAGACTCAAGGCAATCTCTTAACTGTGACACCTTGTAAACTAACAAGGCAGCTTACATACTTCCAGCAGACAATGGCAAAGAATAAATATTCCCATTCCAAAAAGGAGGAATGGGGGCATAGTGAAGAAATATTGAACCAAAAGAAGACCAAAACCCAGCAGGGACAGATACTGGTATCTAGTTTTAAAGAGCTTAGATGGCTGCACCTCTCCAGTTTTGCTACCTGAAATATACTTCTATCTCTTTATTGATTCTACTCCCTGGATGCAACTCTTCATGGCAGAAGTCTCATGGCTCTGTCATCTCCATCATCTTGGGATTTCCACTGCAACATAGATATCATGCAATGGCCTCTCACAGTCCCCTCACAGGGACTCCCCTGCCATTCATTGCCTGGCTTCAGCATTTTTCTGAAACAGCAGGGGAAGAATCCACAGCCCCTCACTCTTGCATCTTTTATGTTTCCAAAATCAGTATCACATGGCCAACACTACCAATTTTGCCTGCCAGCTTTGAGTGGACATTTGCCCCCTTGGATCTCATTAGAGGTATCTTTTATAACCTGAAACAAGTGTTTTCTTGTAGTAAGCAACTGCTCATGTTGTCTTTCACAAATTGGAAGCTTAGCTAGGTGGGGCCTTGCCCTCAGGGCATCTGTTCCATTGTCCCAGTGCAAAGCAGCAGACTTCCTTAAGGGCACTAATCTCTAACAAATACAGCCTCTCTTTCAGCACATGCCTTGAGAACAAGATTAAGACTCTTAATGCTTTTCTCCTCTCTAAAGTGTACACTTTGTATTACTTCTGCCCCACTTGCCCTTTTTCATTGCAGACATACAGAAGAGCAACCATTAAGAACTATGCCACAGACTCAGTGTTAGGTTGTCTTGAAATTTCCTCCTCCAAAGAAATTAGCCCATTATTTTTTGATACAGTCTCATGTAAAGTCTCAAAACATGGGTCTTAAACAGTCAGATTATTTTCCAAAATATCACATGAATGGTTTTCAATCCATCTGCTAATAAAGTCCTTGCTTTCCTCTGAAGCCACATAAGCTAGACCTGCCTTGACCATGTGCCTTACTTTCAGCACTTCTGTCTCCCAGACTCCAGTTAGAACAGCCCTTAAGCTTTGTGTATACCATCCAACCAATTTTTTAGTCCAAAAAGTCAGTCTTTCACCTTTCACATTACTCAAAAAAAAAAAAAAAAAAAAAAAAAAAAAAAAAAAGAAACAACAACAAAAAGAGCAGTCACATTCTTTACAGCTAATAATCATACTTCTTGGTACCAACTTCTGTATTAGTTACGTCTGTTACAGTGATTAAAAAGAAAAAAAATACCATGACCAAATGCAAATTATGAATGGAAGAGTTTATTTTGGCTTATGGATCCAGAGGACTAGAGTCCATAATAACAAGGACAGTGTGGCAACAGTCAGGCATGGTGGCAGGAGCAGAAAGCTTATAGGTCATATATAATTATATGTAGGAAACAAAGAGAGCGAGCAGGATGTGGGGCAAGGCGATCAATCCTTAACGTCCACCCCCAGTGACATACTTCCTCTAGCAAGTCTCCACCAACTAAAATTTCCATAACCTCCCAAAACAGCACCACCAAGTATTCAAATAGGTGAGCCCATGGAAGATATTTCTCATTCAAACCATAACACCATCCATTTTCCTGCAAATGTTATGATTTCATTCTTTATGGATGGATGGATATATTCCATTGCATACATATACCACGTTTTCTTTACCCATTCTTCTGACCAGCTGGTGTTCATCTAGGCTGATTCCATGTCTTGGCTCTTGTGAACAGCAGAGTGGCAAACAATGATATGCAAGTATCTCTGTAGTACGCTGACTTAGAATCCTTTCAGTATATACCAGAAGTTGTATTTTATATTAGGTCCATTTTTTCCACTGTTCTTCAGAAACTTCCATATAAATTGTATAGTACTAATTATTCCCATCACAGTACATAAAGGTTCTTCCTTCCCCACATCCTCACAAACATTTGGTTGTTTTCTTTTTTTTTTTTTTTTTTTTTTTTTTTTTTTTTTTTTTCAGGGTCTCCATATATCCCCAGCTGTCCTGGAACTCACTATGTAGATCAAGATCCGCCTGCCTCTGCCTACGGAGAGCTGGGATTAAAGGCATGCTTCACCACACCCGGCACCTTTGTTTTCTTGATGATAGCATCCTGTTTGGGATGTGATGGAATCTCAAAGCAGTTTTAATTTACATTTCCCTGATGTCTACTGGTGTTGAGCACTTTTCCAAATACTTATTGGCCATTTGTATTTTTTTCATTTGAGAACTATCTGTTAAATTCATTGGTGCATTTATTGATTGCCTTTGTGGTATTTTCAGAGTTCTTTGTATGTTGTAGATATCAGTTTCCTCTTTGATGCGTAGTTGATGAAAATTTTTTCTCATTCTATAGGTTGTCTCTTTACTCTGTTGATAGTTTCCTTTGCTGTGCAGAAGCATTTTTTTATTGTTTCATGCAATTCCATTTGTCAGTTCTTGGGGTTAGCCCCTATGCATTTGGATTATTTTTCAGAAAGTCCTTGCCTATGCCTACATCTTGAAATGTTTCCCCATGTTTTCCTACAGTAGTTTCACATCTTATATTAAGGTTTTTGGTCTATTTTAAATTTCTTTTTGTGCAGGGTGACTGATATGCATCTATGTTTCACTTTCCTATATGTGGAAATCCAGTTTTCCTAGCACCATTTGTTGAAGAGACTGTCTTTGTTCAAAAGCATGTGTTTGACATCTCTGTTAAAGATTAAATGTTGATAGATGTGTGGTTTTATTTCTGGATCCTCCAATCAATTCCATTGGTCTATGTGTCAGTTTTATAAGGCACTTTTAGAATATTTTATTTATTTTTATTTTATGTATATGAGTGTTTTCCCTGTATGAATGTAAATGTATCATGTGTGTACAATGCCTACAGAGGTCAGAAGAAGGCACCAGAACCCTTGAAACTGGAGTCACTGATGGCTGTCCGCTGCCATATGGGTGCTGGAAACTGAACCCTGGTCCTCTGCATGAGCGACAAGTGCTCTTAACCACTGAGCCATCTCTCTCAATCCCAGCACTTAATTTTTTTAAACAAGTCTATAAAGTAATGGGCTACCTCATATCTTCACATATGCATATCATGTATTTTGTTGATATTCACCCCTCATTACATGTTCCTATTTATCACATGCACCTTCCCATTAGTCTCCTCCCATCAATAGTTCTATTTTAATGTGTGTGTGTGTGTGTATATATGTATGATTTTATATATGCAGTATTTCTCTTTCTGAGTCTGGTTTGTTTTTCATGATTATCTCCAATTCTCTTCATCTTCTTACAATGACATAATTGTATTCTGCTTTAGCCTGAACAAACTTCCATCCTGTGTGTGTGTGTGTGTCTGTGTCTGTGTGTCTGTGTGTCTGTGTGTGTCTGTGTGTGCACTGTCTTTATCCCAGGCTCCATCATCATCATTTTTATGCATGTATGTGCAGGCATGTGTGTTCTGGATAGCCTTAGTCAACTTGACACACCTGGGTTAAGGGAGCCTCAATTGGGGAATTGCCTTCATTGGACTGGCCTATGGCCATATCCATGGGGCACCTTCCTGATTTTTGAGTGATGTGGGAGGGCCCAGCCCACTGTGGGTGGTGCCATCCCTGGGCAGGTGGGCCTGTGTTACATAAGAAAGCAGGCTGAGCAGGGGCCAGGGGAGCAAGCCAGTAAGCAGTGATCCTCCATGGCCTGTACTCAGGCTCCTGCCTCCAATTTCTGCCCTGAGTTCCTATTTGACTCCCTGAAGAACTGACATGGGAGATGTAAACTGAATAAACCCTTTCCTCCCCAAGTTGGAAGTTGTCAGAGTGTTTTGTCACAGCAATGGAGAAACAAACTAGGACAATGTGTGAAGCCATTTCGTGCATATATGGATACATGTGTGTATTTGCACATGTGTGCATTTGTAGGTCAGAGGACAAACTTGGGTGTCATCATCAGGACAGCCACCCACCCATCTTCTTTAAGAGAGGGCCTCTTGTTGACATGGAACTCACAGAGCTTCCTCTACCTCCCCAGCTCTGGAATTACAAGTATGTGCCGCTACAACTGGTATTTTTTGTAGGCTCAGGAGTGCAAACTCAGACTGACTGAACTATATTGACAGCCTTCATTTTTATTTCATAACTGGGGAATGAATGACCCACAGAATTGTGTTTGCAAGGTGAGTACTCTGGCAGTGAGCTATAGCCTCAACCTGTTTTTAATTAAAACTTTTGATTTTATTTTCCTTTATTATCCAGTCTGTCCTTGAACTTGTGATCCTTCTGCCTCTGACTCCTAAAAAGTTAAAATTACAGATCCGTGGCAGGAGACCAAGCTGATATTCTTGGTGATAGTCATTCACACTGGGATGGGTACAGTCTCAATGCAATTTTTATTATCATTTCCATGATAGCTAAAGATAATAATTTTTTTCATATATTTATGGGCCATTTGCACTTCTATTGAGAATTTTCAGTTCAATTCATTAGCCCCATTATTGATTAAATTCCTTACTGTTTAATTTTTGGAATTCTTTATATAGTCTAGATATTAATCCTTTGCCTGATCTACAACTGGCAAAGATTTTCTCCTACTCTGTATGTTTTTATTCACTGTTAATTGTTTCATTTGCTAAAAGGCAGTTTAGAAAGGATCATGTTGAATACACAATATAAAAATAAATTAGATAATGAAAATCTATATTTTATACTACTGTACTATAAAAACTCATTTACATTTTACTTTTGTCACTTAAAAAGTCCATTTAAGATACACGTTAGCTAACGTCATTCATATGTGCTGAGGACATGTGTGTATGTAGAAACCATGCATGTCTGTGAGCATGGTGAGTAAATGATACAGCAGATCATAAATGTTAGAATCAAGGAAGCTGGAGTGATGGCTCATAAGGTAAGAGCACTTGCTGCTCTTATAGACAGTTCAAGTTTGATTCACATCAACCCATGTCAGATGGTTTATTCTTTTAGTGAATTCAAATAAAAACTTGTCATAATTATTAATATATTCTCAACCTTAGTATTGTTTTAAAATATATTTAACATTGTATGGGGAAGAATAATAGAAATCAAAATGTATTTAGGTTCAAGAGATGTGGATTATATCCATGGACATTTGGGTTCAAATGCTTCACTGGATAGGACTTGACATGTATGTCAGAATGCATGGGGTTCAATAGGGGGTGGAGGTGGAAGACATGGATGAGGGAGGAGGTCCAAATTCAATTGAAACTATTGTATGAAATGTACAAAAGCTCAATAAAAATTAAATTAAAGAAAGAAAAACTGTAATGCATTTTTTAGAAAAGGAACACTTGGGACTGGAGAGATGGCTCAGCAGTTAAGAACACTGGTTGTTCTTGCAGAAGACCCAGGTTCAAATCCCAGAACCCACATAGCAGCTAACAACTGTCTGTAACTCCAGTCCCAGGGGATCTAGCAGCCTCTTCTGACCTCTCCAGGCATTGCATGACACAGGTGGACTTATGTACATGCAGGCGATACATGCATAAACATAAAATAAAAATAATAAAAATTTTTTAAAGTTTTTTTTAAAAAAGAAAAGGACCACTTATCTCTCTAGAGGTAGTTCCCTCTGTATTATATGATAAGAGTCATCTTTAAAATAATTGCAAATATCCAGACAAATTAACCCAATATAAAGTTCCTTCACATATTCAAACAACTCAGTTTCTAAATGATGGTGCTTAACATTGGTCCTGTAGGGCCCTAGTGACCCAGGAAACATCTATTGCCAAGTACAGTGGATCTTCATTGCTCATGAATTCCACATTTGTCAGTTAACCTATGCACTACAATTTGTTTATAACTCAATATTGCTATTCATGTTACTTTCATTGTCATTCATGAACATGTATAGTTTCATAAAAAATGTAAGTCAGTCAACAAATATGTTCACAGCTGGAGTCAATTAAGGCAAAACTACTCTGGATTCTTTTCTCAGCACTCATGTTGTCCCTTTCGTGCAATGAATTTTATCCTTTTGGTAGTTTTTTTGTTTACAATAGTCCCAACCAACAATTCTGAAGTTCTATATAACATGCCTAAGCCTAAGAAGGGTGCAATGTGACTTATAGGGGAAACAGAACTGCGTGGCAACAAATGTTCAGGCATGACTTAAAGCCTTACAGTAATTCTCTACATGAGCTCAAAGTGAATGAATCAATCATGCATGTTAAAATAGCATCCAACCAAAACATACATAAGCAAGGTTATAGGCTAATGAAAATATTGTGAAAAGACAAACATTATAAGAACCTAACACCATCATTTCCCCTGAGAGTTTGTGAAACATTCTCGTTCCAGAATTTTTGTTTTTTTTTACTTTCTTCTCTTTTGTGTTTTTGAGACAGAGTCTCCCTGTAGCCACAGTTGATCTGGAACATGCTATGTAGACCACGCTGGCCTGGATTTCACAGAGATCCAGCTACCACCATCTCCATTAAAGTCGTGCACCATGCCTGTTTTTTGTGAAACATTCTTTGCAAGAAGAATCCCACTAAAGAAACTTGCTAGTTAATTTATGATAGAATTTTCTTTTCACACAGTGCTACAGATGCTCGCTAAAATGTTTGGTGTGATAGCTATAGTGTCAGGTACAGTCAAATATTTAGGATTCTACCACTTCTTCTCTATTAATAATACTACTCTCTGCTATTTTCTAAATCTCATCCCATTTTCTAACTTCACTTTAGTTACATCTGGGCAGTTCAAAACTTCATTTGCCATTATAACTATCTCCAAAACTATGATTTTGCAGGGTCTGAGTTTCCTTCTATCACGCAGCAGAACTTTTAGCACCACAGAGCAGAAGTAGCCTACTCACTATGCTGTCTCTGGGAACACAACAATGGTTTTGACAGGAGTGTGTCTCAGTATCTTAGACTGGAAACCATACCAGGGAAATGGAATACAGGTATGGAAGTAATATAATTACAGAAACGCATTTTCCCAATAAATACTCTAGAACCCTTTGATCTGAAACATCTGTGGACAATGTGATAAAGGGTGAGGAGGTGGCTTAATAGTTCCCTCCTGTGCTAACAACAGATTGCTAAAATTGTGGTACTCAAGTCCCGCAAATATTGAAACTATTTCAAATGCATGCAGGTGATGGGATTTAGAATAGTGCTAACTACAAATTATGTAAGAAGAAATACAACCTATTAAACAGTGATTTGAATAAGAGAATAATGTGGGGCTGGAGAGATGGCTCAGTGATTAAGAGCACTGGCTGCTCTTTTAGAGGACCTGGGTTTCATTCCCACCACCCACATGGTGGCTAACAACCATCTGTAACTCCAGTTCCAGGGGAATCTGACACCCTCTTCTGACCCCCATTGGCATTGCACAACACTGGTGTACCTACCTCCATACAGGCAATACACTCATACACATAAAATAAATATAATAAATAAAAAATTTTAAAAAAGAGAATAATGTGCTGAGAAAATAGTTTTTATTTTATCCCCACTGTTTTAAATAACTTATATTTCTTCCTCTAAAGAATTAGCAAGGTCACTTCTTGTCTTTTCCCAGAAATGGGAACAAATGAAAAGAATCCAAAAGATAGTAACTATACTATACATATTTGTTTTCAAAAATCTAAGCCCATAATAGAGTATGGAATTGGATTTTCCAAAAATAGCAATTTCAAGGTTAGGAAAAGTAATGAATTAGGCTTTGTAGGAGAAATATTTGTGAAATATACCTGGAGAAGGGGAGAGTAGGCGTCTGTGTGCTTTACAAGCAATGGGCAATGATGCGCAGGTACATCTTCTAAACCTGATAGCAAGTCTCAGGAAATGACATCTGGTGATACCTGAGTAGATTTTCAGCAAGGGTTGTAGCACCTGGGCCAGAGAAGAAGTTTCAGTGCTCCTTAGATATGTGTGTTAGTGTATTTTGTGTTACTATAATGAAATGGCTAAGGATGGGAAATTTTTTAAATAGAAGAGGTTTATCTTACAGTTCTGGGGGTTCAAAGATAGGCATATGGTGGATGGCCTTTTTTGAAATAGAGTTAAGTACCAAGATGGGTATGGCTGTACACCCTTGTAATCCCAGCAAGGGATCTGGGGGCAAAGAGAAACCTGATCCCATGGGCTCTCAAGTCAGCCAGCCTAACCCAAATGGCAAGCTTTTGGTTCAGTGACAGACCTTGTCTCAAAAGTGATAAAGCACAGGAACAGGGACAGACCCTAGGTGTCCTGCTTTAGCCTTCACGTGTGTGCTCATGGGCAGACACGCCCACACACTCACATAAGTGTACCCCCCCTCTCTCTTCTCTCTCTGTCACACACACAAACAAGTTATCTATTACAAATACTTATTCATTTTATCTGCATTAGCTCCTTGAGAGCTTTGAGAGCTGGCATGCTTTTTTTTTTTTTTTTTCAGTTTCTTATGTGAGAAAGGACATGCTAAATCAGACATCAGTCACTCAGAAATTAAGGTCAGCAACTGACAAATGGGACCTCTTTAAAGTAATGGGCTTCTGTTCAGCAAAAGAAATAACCAAACAAGTGAAGAGGAAGCCTACAGAGTAGGAGAAAATCCTGACCGGCTGTTCATCTGACAGAGGCTTGATATCCAAAATACACAAAGAATGCAAAAAAAAAAAAAGCAAGAAAATAAAAAATGGGCTATGGATCTGGCTCAAAAATACTTTTAAAAGTGTTCAACATCCTTGGGGCTGGACAGATGGCTCAGAAGTTAATAACACTGGCTGCTCTTGCAGAAGACTCGGGTTCAACTCCCAGCACCCACCTGACAACTAACAACTGTCCATAACTTAAGTTCCAGGGGATCCAACAGCCTCTTCTGTCCTCTGAGGGCACTGAACGTCATGGGTGCACTTACCTGCATGCAGGCTATACACGCATAGACATAAAATAAAAATAATAAATAAAATACTTTCTAAAAAGTGTTCAACACCCTTAATTATTAGGGAAATACAAATCAAATCTACTTTAAGATTTCATTTAACCTCGGTCAAACTGTCATGTTTCTTAATCTTTATATTTTCCACAGTGCCTGACAATGACTCTGGGAAAAAGTATGACACTTGCATCAATATGGAAAACTCACTTTTGCTCATAAAACAGATCTGAATACATCTGTGTTCAAAGAAACATGCATAACCTTTAAAATAAAAATAGTGGGACAGGATTGATCAGATGAAATCTATGAAATATCTTTATTAGAAGCTTCAACTATATTTACCATGTAATAAGTATATTTCCACTAGCTTTTCATTATCCACCTTATTTCTTAACATCAGAGTACATAGTCAAAATGGTAATAAGACGGATTTTTTAAAATGTGGCTAGTAAAATGACTTTGAGTTTATTTTCAATGGTGGTTTAGATCTATTTGAGCAAGGGTCATATGATACTTAATGAATTTCCACAGCTAGTGTGGGGGACTGTATTGTGCACACCTGGATTCCGTTCTGACATAAGGCACCTGTGCTTCCTATGCTAGAAGTGCTGCCAGCTGCAAATTGTGCACGCAACCTTTGCCCGAAATTAGTCTGCCCCTGCCAGATATACCTATTTCCCCACAGACAGCCTGTAAGTCATGATCGGTCAGTGCACACATATAAATATTTAATTTTTCATCTCAAAACTTTGGAGCAAGCCTGGGGAAACAGCTCAGTTGGTAAACTCCTTACCTTGCAAGCATGAAGACCCAAGTTCCACTCACAGACCCACTTCAAATCCAAAACTGTGGAGGCAGAGACAAGAAGATCCCTGGTGCTTCCTGGCCAAACGTTTTTGCTTAATCAATGAATTCTAAGCCAATGAGAGACCTTTTCTCCTATGAGGAGGAATGTGATTTTGAGGAGGATCTGCAAGGCCGTATTCTGGCCTACACACTCACATAGGTGCACACAAGTGCAAAAAGAAAAACTCCACACCATAAGATTTTGAACCATAACGATTTCCAAGACCCCTTTGGGGGCCAGCTGTGACCGTCATTGAAACTGTCTGGAAGTCCAAATTTCTCCGTGCACTCATCTTGCTTTCTTCTCCTTGGCTTCCACAAGTGTTGGTCCCAAAGGGCCTCCGAGTACATTTCCTTTGACCAGACTTCAGGTTAGCATCTGCTTCCTTTGGAAAGTAAGCTGAGAAGCCCAGTACATTCAAGTGGATACTGCATGCTGAACTGACATCACCTCTATCTCCTCATGGGCATGCTCAGTGTACTTTCTCCCAGCCTGGAGGGCTAACACAATTTAACCTAATGGAAACAGATTAAGTACCTAAAAATTCAATAACTTTATCCCCCTTTCCTGTGTTTCTCATTACAGTGAAAAGATGTCTTTCTTCTATAAAATTGTTAAAATCTTCCTGTTGTAGCACCCACCATAGGAGCTAGCACTAGGTGCTCATAGGCTGTCAGGCACCATGCCAAAGCTCTGTATTTCTTATTTCATTTGTAGTAATAACTGTGTGAGATTGGTGCCACTAATGCCATTTTAAAGTGACGTTTATAGCAGTAGTTGAATGATTTTCTGAAGGTTACACAGAGACATGGATTTTTTTTGGTCCACAGTCTCTTAATATCTCATATATGACAAAGAACGATACAAAATACAATAATATACTTAATTATTTTCTACTATATTCCCTACAAAAAGACCCTGAATTCATTTGAAATATATAAGTACTACTTGTGTTTAGCCTATAGACAATTCTGGAGCACATATACAATTAAAAACCTCTTTCAAACCCTTGGAAGCTCTTGTGGGGTCCTCTCCTCATAACTCAAAAGTTTAGAGTTTGTTGCCTTAAGCTGTGTACGTCTTCCATTTAAGTGATCCTGATTTCAGAGGCTACAGACTCCCCTTCCCATACAGGAAAAAAGGGGGAAATTTCAAAACTGGAAAATGTTATTAGCTTTGAAAAGCAGAAATCCAAAGATAAAGAAGGAGATATTAAAGTCATCATTATAGAGAGCTTTAATGTCTTTCATTGGGTTTATTCCTAGACATTTTTTAGGCTATTATGAATGGAAATGTTTCTATGCTCCCTTTTTCTGATTGCTTGTTATTGGTATATAAAAAGTCTAGTGATTTTGTAAATGATTTTGTATCCTGCCACTTTTCTGAAACTGTTGATCATTTCTAGAAGTCTTCTGGTGGAATTTTGGGGATCTCTTATGTATAATATATCATCTGCAAATAGGGATAATTTTACTTTTTTTCCAATTGGTAGCCCTTTGATTTCCTCCTCTTTTCTTACTACTGTAGCTAGAATTTCAAGTACTATATTGAACAGGAGTGGGGATAGTGGACAGCCTGGATTCATTCTGGATTGTAGTGGGAACACTTCAAGTTTTTCTCCATTTAGAATGACAGGGCTGTGAGTTTGTCATATGGAGCCTTCATTACATTGAGGTATGTTCCCTCCAGTCCAAACCCTCTAGAATTTTTAGCATGAAACCATTTTGGATTTTATCAAGGGCCTTTTCTGCATCTATTGAGATGATCATGTGATTTTTGTCTTTAAGTCCATTTATATGATTTATTGACTTATGATTATTGAACCATCCCTGGATCTCTGAATTAAAACCAACTTGATCATTGTGGATGATCTTTTGGAAATGTGTCTATATGTAGTTTTCAAATACTTTATTGAGAATTTTGCATCTATGATCATTAGGGATATGGGCCTATAGTTTTCTTTTTGTTGTGTTTTGGTATTAGAGTAATATTTGCTTAATAGAAGGAGTTTGGGAGTTCTTCTTTGGTTTCTATTTTTTTAATAATTTAAGCAGTATTAGTTGTAGTTCATCTTTAAAGGTCTGATGAATTTCTGTTGTGAATCCATATGGACTTGGGCTTTCTTTAGTCAGAAGGCTTTGAATAATTGTTTCAATCTCTTTATTTGTTATGGGTCTGTTTAAGTTGTTGATCTCTTCTTGGTATAACTTTGATAGTTTGATTGAATCTAAAAATTCATCCATTTAGCTAGATTTTCCAATTTAATGGACTATAGGTTTTTAAAGTAATCCTTTCCACGTACCTATAGGTACTGCCTATGTTTTCTTCTAATAGTTTCAACATTTCAGGCTTTACATTGAGATCTTTGCACCTTTTGGAGTTGATTTATGTGCAGGGCAATAGGTATGAGTCTAATTGAATTCTTTTGCATGTGGAGATACAGTTATTTTTTTGTTGTTCCTGTAATTTTTTAAAACTATTTTATAACAACATACTTAGAAGAAGCATTTCATTACAACAGCATTGACATATTCAATAACAATTTCCAGAGCTAAGATGCATCTCTTTCAAAATTGGCTGTAAATTTTTAGATTTATAGTTGAATTAATAGTTATACAATATTGTACTCAGTATAAACCCTGTAAGACATAAAATTAAATGAGGTTTTAACAGTTTAAAAAGATCATTTCATTATTAAAATACACAAATTTCATGCAGAAAATTTCATTTTCAATGCAATTAACACTAAGAGGTTTACACATGTATTTCTAATCTCTATATATCTGATTATTTCTAGTCAAAGTCGGTTACTTTCTGAGCTCCTTGGCATCTGAACATGGATATAAAGTCATCAGGTAGATTTCAATGGTAATGTTTTTCACATCTAC
>NW_008330735.1:3147961-3148323 GCF_000622305.1 Nannospalax galili
ATCTCTTTCAAAAGTGGCTGTAAGTTTTTCTAGGTTCACAGTTGAATTAATGCAGTTATACAATATTGAACTCAGTATAAGCCCTGTAAGAAGTAAAATTGAATGAGGTTTTTAACCTTTAAAAAATATCTCCATTTCATTTTAGAGTATATGGTTCCTTGTAGAAAGACTTGTTGCTTTTGCTACTAACACTGAGATGTCAGCGCATGCATCTCTAATCTGTATGCATCTAATTATTACAAGTCATAGTCAGTTGTACTTGGATCCTTGGTGCCTGTGTATGTCTATGAAGTCATCGGGTAGATTTTCATGGTAATGTTTATCACTTCTACTAATTAACATGACGTAAATTTCCATGTGTC
>NW_008330735.1:3148550-3150938 GCF_000622305.1 Nannospalax galili
ATAGCCTCCCTCCCCCCACTAGAGCCCTTATACTCTGATATCCCTGCTACTGTCTGCTGTGTTGTCTGCACCCCCAGCCATTCCCCACTACTTGCCCTTCTGGTGAATCTAGTCAGCCTATCTAGAGGTCGTTTTAGGGGGGTCAGCTGTTCCTCATCTAGCAGCAATCAGTTGTCAATACTAGTTTACATAAGATTAGGGTCTGCTCTTCATTTTCCCAGTTCTATGCTGGGTTACTATCTGGGAGTCCCTTTGGTCAACCTGGCCAACAACTAAAAAGAAGGTATCACCTGTCTGGCATTGTTGCTTGTTATGTAGCCTTTAGCTATGCATATGGACTCTTAAGAAATTATATTGACCCCTTTAATCTTTAGTTATACTTTCCTTTTGGATGTTTAAGGCCATACAGTTGGCCCTATGTAAAGATAAGTCAAAGGTCCTGCTTGACCACAGTTGGCTTTGCTTGGAAGCATGGAGGAAGTGACTCCTCTGTATTGGCCCTCCTATTTGTAGACTGGACACTGGTTCAACTTCATCTGGTGGAGTCTCCTCGGCCTCCTAGATCAAGAGGACAGGTGACCCACCATCATTACAGGATATTTTGAGAGATGCTCATAGTCCCCTGGAACTAGTTGACCTAGGAGGGCAAGGAGCAAAAAGTGTCCTTTGTGTCCATCTGACCAAATTAGTATAGGCCTCAAAGTATGTCTGTTAAACACCCAAGAATGTTAGTTCCACCAGTCTGGTACTTTTAATTAATGTGTGCCATGTGGATAAATCTGGGGCAAAGACCAATTGTTTTCAGATAAAGCTTACGTAGACATATATTTCTTGATCTGCTATGTATAATTTGTCAGTAGGTTGTTGGAGTAATATGGTTCCCTCTGGCTTTTAAAACTAGCTAGGCATTATTTATATCTCGCATTGTCTCACGAATGCACCATAGTTTTCCCACTTAAGGTGCCCCCATTTCCCCCCCTTTCTCCCTTAATAATACCCTTCTCCTATGGTCCTACATCTCTTGAGCTCCTTCTTTCCCCTTATCCCCTAGGTTCCTTGTATACCCTTCCCTTTGCCCTCCTTTAAACTAACCCAATTTTTATCCATATCTCCCTGTTTCCTATTGTTCTTCTCCTTCAGGTTCTTTCTTTTCCTTTACCTCCCTGTTTCCTTTCCATTATCCTGGTTCCAGTAGTTATATCTGGATACATACTCACTTACCAGGATTTGGTTCCAAGATCCACATATGAGGGAGAACATACGTTGTTTTTTTTTTCTGAGTCTGTGTTACTTCACTTAGTATAACAGTTTCTAGTTCCACCCATTTACCTACAAATTTCATGATTTCATCTTTCTTTATTGCTGAGTCAAACTCCATTTTATAAATGAACCACATTTTCATTAGCCACTCATAAACTGAGGAACACTTAGGTTGCTTCTGTCTCTTAGCTATTGTGAAAAGAGCAGCAACAAACATTGATTTACAAGTGTCTCTGGAAATGGATGAGTTCTTTGGGTAAATGCCAAGGAGTGGTATAACTGGGTCAAATGATAGGTTCATTTGTAGTTTTTTAAGAGTGCTCCACACTGCTTTCCATAGAGGTTGAACAAGTTTGCAGCCCCACCAGCAGTGGATGAGTGTTCCCCTTTCCCCACATCCTCTCCAACATTTGGTATCATTTGTTTTCTTGATCTTAGACAGACTGACTGGGATAATTTGAAATCTTAAAGTGGTTTTAATTATTCATTTCCCTAATTATTAGTGATGTTGAACATCTTTTAATATGTTTTATAGCCATCTTTACTTCTTTATGAGAACTCTCTGTTCAACTTCTTAGCCCATCTTTTAATTGGGTTGCTTCTTGTCTTGATTCTCTGTTTTTTTGAGTTAGTTATATATTCTGGATATTAAACATCTGTTGGATGTGTCGCTGGTAAAGAGTTTCTCCCATTCTGTGGGTTTTCTGTTCGCTTCACTGGTTGCCTCCTTTGATGTACAGAAGCTTTTTAGTTTGATGAGGTGCCATTTGTTAATTCTTGCCCTTGTTAGCTGAGCAATTGATGTCCGGTTTAGAAAATTCTTTCCTACACCTATATCTTGTAGGTTTTTCCCAATGTTTTCTTCTAACAGTTTCAGAGTTGCAGGCTTTACATTGAGGTCTTTGAGCCATATGGAATTGACTCTTGTGCAGGGTGAAAGATAGGGGTTTAGTTTCATTCTTCTACAAGTGGAGATCCAGTTTTGCCAGCACCATTTGCTGAACATGCTGTCTTTCTTTGTGCTCAGGGTTGTTTTAGCTATCCAAGGTCTTTTGTGCTTCCATAGTAAACTTAGGGTGCTTTTTTTCCAATTCTGTGAAAAATGTCATGGGGATTTTGATTGGCATT
>NW_008330735.1:3151105-3153811 GCF_000622305.1 Nannospalax galili
GGGGGAATGGTTCCATGCTCTCTCTCTCTCTCTCTCTCTCTCTCTCTCTCTCTCTCTCTCTCTCTCTGATAGCTTGTTATTGCTATATACAAAGGCTACAGACTTTTGCAGTTTAATTTTGTAACCTGCCACTTTAAGGAGTGTGTTAATAATTTCTAGGAGTTTTCTGGTGGAATTTTTGGCATCTCTTAGATATAATATCATATCATTTGCAAAAAGGGATAATTTGATATCTTCTTTTCCAATTATTACTCCTTTAATTTCCTGCTCTTGTCATATTGCTCTTGCAAGAGTTTCAAGCACTATGTTAAAGAGAAGTGGAGACAGTGGACAGCCTGGTCTGGTTCCTGATTTTGATAGGAATGCTTCCAGTTTTTCTCCATTTAGAATGATGTTGTCTGACAGTTTGTTATACATGGCTTAATTATGTTGAGGTATGTTCCCTTTCTCTAGGACTTTGAACATAAATGCATGTTGAATATTGTCAAAGGCCTTCTCTGCATTTATTGAGATGACCATGTGATTCTTGTCTTTGAGTCCATTTAAATGATATGTGACATTTATTGACTTACTTATATTGATCCCTCCATGCATCTCTGGAATAAAGCTGACTTGATCATGTTGGATGATCTTTTTGATGTGTGTGTATGCGATTTGCAAGTATTTTGTTGAGAATTTTTGCATCTATGTTCATTAAGAATATCGGTCTATAGTTTTCATTTTTTAGTTGTATCTATACGTGGCTTTGATAGGCTTTGGAATGATGCTGGCTTCATAGAAGGAATTTGGAAGGTACCCTCCATTTCTATTTTTTGGAATAAATTATATAGTATTGGATTTAGATCTTCTTTAAATGTCTGATAGAATTATGCTGTAGATCCATCTGGTCCTGGGATTTTTTTAGTCGGGAGGTTTTATATTACTGTTTCAATTTCTTTTTGTGGTTATGGGTCTGTTTAAGCTGTTAATCTCTTCTTGGTTTAGTTTTGGTGGTTCCCATGCCTTTAGATATCTATCCATTTCTTTTAGGTTTTCATATTTAGTAGCATAAAGGTTTTAAAAGTAGTCCCTTAAAATGTTTTGTATCTTTCTGGTGTTGTGATTTTTCCCCTTTCATCTCTGATTTTGTTGATTTGGAGGTGCTCTTCCTTTCTTTTGGTTAACTGGACTAAGGGTCTGCCTATCTGATTTAGCTTTTCGTTTTCTTTGTTTCAATTTCATTAATTTCTGCCCTGGTTTTGTTATTTCTTCTTGCTGGGTTTGGATTTCGTTTGCTGTTCCTTTTTGAGTGTGTTGAGTTGCCGTTGCAACTCATTTATTTGTGTTCTTTCTGATTTTTTGATGTAGGCACTTAGAGTTGTAAACTTCCCTCTAAGGACCACTTTCAGTATGTCCCAAAGGTTTTGTTGTGTTGTACTGTCCTTTTCATTTAGTTCCAGGAATTCTTTTATTTCTTTCTTAATGTCTCTTTTGACCCATTCATCATTCAGGAGTGTGTTGTTTAATCTCCATGTGTTCGTGTGGCGATTAGGGCCTCTCTGGTGTTGATTGTAAGTTTTATTGCATTGTGGTCTGATAGAATGCATGGAATTATTTCAATATTTTGTATTTGTTGAGGTTTGTTTTGTGCCCCAGTATATGGTCGATTTTGGAGTAAGTTCCATGGGGTGCTGAGTAGAAAGTACATCCTTTGGTGCCTGGGTGGAATACTCAGTAGATGTCTGTTAAGTCCATTTGATATATGGTATTGTTTAATTCAGATGTCTTTCTGTTAACTCTCTGCCCTGTTGACCTATCTAATAGAGACAGTGGGGTATTGAAATCCCTTACTATTAATGAGTTAGGATTAATCTGGGTCTTAAAGTCCTGTGGCATTGTTTTTATGAAGTTGGGAGCACCAGAGTTTGTGACTATATGTTCATGATTGTATCTTCTTGATTTATTGGTCCTTTGATCAGAATGAAATGGCCCTCTTTATCTTTTCTGATTAGTTTTAGTTTACAGTCTATTTTATCAGATATTAGAATTGTAATGCCTGCTTTTTTCTTAGTACCATTCCCTTGGTATATTTTTTTCCACCCTTTCACTTTAAGATAGTGCCTGTCTTTCAAAGTGAGATGGGTTTCTTGCAGACAACAAAAAGAAGGGTTTTGTTTCTTTACCCATTCACCTAAGCTGTGTCTTTTGGCCGGGGAGTTCAGTCTGTTAATATTTAAAGTTGTTAATGAAAAATGAGTATTGAATCCTGTCATTTTTATTTCTATTTACATTCGTGATTTAGCTGTACTTTTCCACAGTTATACCTTCATTGAATTTCTTTCCACAACCCCTTGGGTATAGTCATTCCTTTCTTCAGCTCTTTGTATTGCTTCCAGAACTCTCTGAAGGGCTGGTTCTGTAGACATGCATTCCTTCAGCCTATTTATGTCATGGAAGTTTTTTCTTTCCCCTTAGACTATAATAGACATTTTGGCTGGGTATAGTAGTCTGGGTTGGCATCTGTGGTCATTTAAAACTGGGAATACTTTGGTCCAGGCTCTTCTGGCTTTCATAGTTTGCACTGAAAAGTCAGCTGTAATCATAATGGGTCTTCCTTTATATGTGAATTGTTGTTTCTCTTTTGCAGCTTTCAATATTGTCTCTTTGTTTTGTACATTTAGTGTTTTTACTATGATGTGCTGTGGAGAGTTTCTTTTCTGGTCCTGT
>NW_008330735.1:3153914-3166747 GCF_000622305.1 Nannospalax galili
ATTATCTTGGGATTCTTCTCCTTCCTGTATGCCTATGATTTGTAACTTTGGTCTTTTTATGGTGTCACACAGTTCTAGCAAATTCCATTCTTGTGATTTCTGAAATTTTTCATAATCTTTGCTTGAGTGGTCTAGTTCATCCACTTTATCTTCCAGTCTTGATATTGTTTTCCATTTCATTCATCCTATTGATGAGGCTTTCTCCTGTCGTTTCTAGCTGGCTTACTGAGTGTTTTAATTCCTTATTCATTTCAGCCTAAGTATTCCTCAATATTTCTAACTCTTTTTTGAATTCATTCAGAAGTTTATCCCTATCTTCCTTCAGTTCTTTGATTTCTTTGTGCATTCTTTAAATTCACTGAATTCTTTTATCATGTTTATAATTGTTCTTTTGCATTCCATGGCTTGCATTATCTCTAGGGGGTTCTCACTGTACTCCTCTAGAGTACTATTGGTATTTGGTGGGGATATGTTATTTTGGTTTTTTATGTTATTATTTTCTCTGTGTGATTTTGACATGTGAATATATTTTGTAGTTTCTGATTCTTGTGTGAGACTCAAGTCTTCAAGTTTAGGTCTGCTTCTTTTTGTGAACCTTATGTGTCTCTGTGGTTTATGTTTTGGGCATGAAAGGCTGGTTCCTCTAAGCTTCCAGTTTTCTCTTTTGATTTTAAATTGGAGTGCCCAGATTGCTTTTGTCTTCAGGAGTTCCCACAGAGGCCCAAGTCAGCTGAGGATCAGGTGCTCTCAGGCTTTCTCCTTAGGTCTGGATCCCTCCAGGATAGTTTGCAGCCTCAGAATTTGGGGGTTGGACTGGCCTGGGAGCTGGGCCCAGGAAAGATGCTGGTCGAGGGCAGCTGGTGTTCATACCACCCAGAGATGCAAAGGAAGCTAGGGGCGGGAGACAGCCTCAAGGGCCCCTGGGGACTGCACTGAGGAGCTAGATTGGTCTGGATGCAAAGGACCAGTAAGAGGAAAGGTCAGCCCCAGCATCCAGGAAGGAGGCTGGTGGGTTGTGCAGACCCCGGGAGGCAGAGAGAGGTGAGGGCTGGGTCAGGTCCAGAAGCGGTGCTCCTGGGGACCTGAGAAAGAACTGAGTTGCTCTGGATGCACAAGATCAGGAAGAAGCAGTAGTGGTTCCCCAGGTGTCTTGGGCAGCAAGACAAGGGATGGGACAGGACCCAGGCTAGGGGAGACCAGCAGGGGAAATGGGAGGGTGAGTGAGGCTGGGGGAGTCAAGGCACGGAGGGCCCAACTGACTAACCCTGGAGAGAGAAGCCTGCATGTAGGAGAGAGGCCTGTGCATCTTGAAGGCCCAGGGAAGCAGAGGGATGTGAGGGTGGGGCCAGGCCTAGAAGCAGTGCTCCTGGGTACCTGAGAAGGAACTGAGTTGCTTTCGATGCACAGGATCAGGAAGAAAGAGTGGCGATTCCCCCAGGTGTCTGAGGCACCAAGACAAGGAATGGGACAGGACCCAGTCTAGGAGAGACTGGCAGAAGAGATGGGAGGGTGAGTGAGCCTGGGGGAGTCAAGACAAGGAGGGCAGGATAGACTTATCCCAGAAAGAGAGGCCTGCGGGTCCTGCCGGAGACACAGTTTTTCCAGCACCATTTGTTGAAGATGTTATCTTTCCTTCGGTATATGTTCTTGGTCTTTGTCAAGTACTAGGTGGCTGTCACTGTGTGCTCTCATGTTTAGGTCTTCTATTTTTTCCATTGATCTACATGACAGTTTTTGTGCTGAAACCACGCTGTTTTAAATATTATAACTATAACATAGCTTGAAATCTGGTACAGTAATTCCTCCAGCATTGCTCTCTTTCTTGAGGATTGCTTTGGCTATCTTTTGTAGTTTCAAATGAATTTTAGGTTGGATTTTTTTTCTATTCTTGTGAAAAATGTCATGGGGATTTTGATTGGGATTGCATTGACTGTAAATTGCTTTTGGTAGAATAGTCATTTCCACAATATCAATTCTACCCATCCATGAGCAATGGAATGCTTTCATCTACTAGTATCTTCTTCAGTTGGGAAACCCAAATCAACAAAATCAGAGTTGAAAAGGTAAACATTGCAGCGGTCACAAAAGTAATCCAGAATATTATAAGGGCTCAGAGCTTAAAAATGATCAAAATATATTGTATAAAATTTGAAAAATGTTAATAAAAGTTATTTTTAAATGGATACTAAGTTGAAGAGGACAAATCATGTTTCTGGTTATCAATATCTCTGATATATCTTGTCTTAGTTTGTTTCTTCATTGCTGTGATAAAATACTCTGACCAATACCAACTTCGGGAGGAAAGGGTTTATTCAGCTTACATCTCCCAGGTCGCAGTTCATCAGGGAGCCCAAGGTAGGAATTCAGGGCAGGAACCTGGAGGCAGGAGCTGGAGCACAGGCCCTGGAGGAACTCTGCTTACTGGCTTGCTCCGCTGGCCCCTGTTCAGCCTGCTTTCTTATGCAACACAGGCCCACCTGCCCAGGGGTGGCACCAACCACAGTGGTCTGGGCCCTCCCACATCACTCATTAAGAAGATGCCCCTCAGACATGGCCACAGGCCAGTCCAATAGAGGTAATTCCCCAATTGAGGCTCCCTCAACCCAGGTGTGTCAAGTTGACACTAAAGCTATCCAACACATATCTGTTATAAACATTTTATTCTAATTTGTTATCCTGACTTGCTATGTATGATTGATGTGCATATATTGTACTGTTACTAAAGTAAAATCAATTAATAGTCTATTCTTCAATGTAAATCTGTAAGAAATAAAAAAGAAAACATGATCCAATTACAAAATGGTCTATGAGAAAACCCAAGGCAGTCACATCCCTAGACAAATATAATTTCTTGAACTATGTGCAAAATATGGATCCTTAAGTTTAAGGGAAGTCAAAGTAACTTCAAAGTAGCTTCTTTTTCAACAGACAGAAATTATTACAATTGCACCATTGGTTGCAGACAGAGATTCTCTGTGACTTTCCCAAGCCTAAGTGGCACATCTAGGATGCAACCTCTACACCTAAGACTCACAGAACATAGAACAAGACATGAAGAGAATGCTAATGCATCTTTCAGTTCTCATCAATGAAACTCTCTCATGCAACAGAGGACCAGGAACACAAAAGGCCACAAAGGGCCAAAATGCAGAGTGAGAGTTGGCAGAGTGTGGGACTTTGGACAGGATTCCTATATTAAGATCCTCCCACACAGGGCTCAGGGACCATTGTGGAAGAGGGAGTGGAAAGATTGCAAGAGCCAGGGAGGAGGTGCAGGACCATACAGAAATAGTCCTACAGGTACCTGGGACTCTTCTTACACAAACCTGCAGCAATGGTGTCAGCATGCACAAGACCCATGCAAACCTAGGCAGACAAAAACCCAGCATGGAACTGTAGAAATGAGCAGCAAGCCCAAATTTTAGTTGAAAAATTATTGGCAGCTGATAACTGCTGGGTGAGGATGAGCTGATCTTCTTGAAGGGAGAGACTCTAGATAGGCTGACTAAACCTTGGTGGATGAACTTGCACTGAGGGACATCTTGGGACACACCCTTACATAATAGACCTTAACATAAATGACAAAATGTATAAACTCCAGTGGGAGAGGCACTATGGGAGGATACCAAGGGGGAAGCGGAAAGGGGATATAAAGATGATTTTATCTATGAAATACCCAAAAATTTAATAAATATTTTAAATGGTCTATGTATCTGAATAGAGAGTTCTAGAAAGAAAGAAAGAAAGAAAGAAAGAAAGAAAGAAAGAAAGAAAGAAAGGAAGAAAGAAGAAGAAGAAAGAAAGGTGTCTAAGAAATATCTTTAAAAGTGTTCAATATTATCGACAATTAGGGAAATGAAAATTAAAGCTACTTTAATGTCACTTTACCCCATTCAGAATAGCTAATATCAAGAAAACAAATAACAGTAAGTGTTGATGATGTGGGAAAGGGAAACCCTCATTAATTGCTGGTGGTCTGTAAACTGGTGTAGCCACTGTGGAAATCAGCGTGGATGACTCTTAAAAAACTAAAAGTAGGGGCTGGAGAGATGGCTCAACAGTTAAGAACACTGACTGTTCTTGCAGAAGACCTGGGTTTGAATCCCAGCACCCACATAGCAGCTAACAATTGTCCATAACTCCAGTTCCAGGGGATCCACCAGCCTCTTCTATCCTCTGGGCACATTGCATGACATGGTTGCACTTACCTACATGCAGGCACAACACTCATACACATAAAATAAAAATAATAAATAATTTTTTTAAAAAAAACCTAAAAGTAGATCTTCCATATGACACAGCTATACCTTTGGCATATGCCCCAAGGACTCAACACTACACAGATACTTGTTCAGCCATGCTTGTTGCTGCTTTTTTCATAATAGCTAGGAAACAGAAATAAACTAAAAGTTCCTCAACTCATGAATAGATAATGAAAATGTGGTACATTTACACTATGGAGTTCTGCTGTCAGTGGTTTAAAAAAATTTAAACAGTTAAATGTTCAGGTAAATGAATGGGGATAGAAAGTGTTATCCAGACTCAGTAAAACAAGTGACGTATGTTCTCCCTCATTTGTGGTTCCTAGTTCCAAATCGTTAGATGTAAGTATATCCTGATATGACTGCAGGACCCAGGGAAATGAAAAGTAACCAAAGGGGGAAAAGGAAGAAGGAGCAAAAGAGCAGGATAGGAAACAGAAGTTATCAAGGGAGAAATGGGGAAAAAAGGGGGGCGGTGTAATTTAACTGGAGAGAGAGGAAGGAAGGAAGGCTATACAAGGGGAGAGAGAGGAAAAAGTGAAAATAATGTTTAAGAGATGTGAAAAACCAAAGTGAAATGTGATATTTAATAAACCTATGGAAAAATACATATAATATAAATGAGTACACTTGACAGTTGACAGATATATAACAAAAATCACAATGTCAGGCATGGGAAACCTCCATTTGAGTTGATTGTCGGGGTAGTTCAAGAGACTCCCAAATAATACAGACTATTACCACAGCCCTTGATTGCCTTCCAGAACTTGAAGAAAAGACTCTATTGCTAAAGATAAGATGTAGTTCAAACCATGGGACTTGGAGAAATTGATATGGAACTGACCTGGAAGCCTCCTCCCTGAGGAGTAGCTCTCATTGTATTTGAAGGTACTATGCAAGCTGACAATGGAATAAAACCAATCAATAATCATACCCAGCTGTAAAGTCTATGAAACTGCAATGACCAGCCAAACAAAACTATCAGTGTTGGTGCAATAGTAACACTTTTATCTTGGGAGTAATCAACAGCTATCTAATTGACTTAAAGCTCACTCAGTGGGGAGGGAACTCAGGTGAGGTACTATAAACAGCCAAATAAACATGACTGAAGAGGCCATACATAGGTCCTAGATAAAACTACTTACGTCACTTCTCTAGACCAACACAATTTCTTCTTGTATTCTAAATATATATCCTTATATTTGCAGACAAGTGTCCCTCTCATTACTCATCAAAGAACCTTCTTTTTGCAATAAATGGAGAGTACTGAAAAGTTCCACAACTGGTCAAATGCAGAGAACAAGTAGCTGTGAGGTACCCAGCTCTAAGTGGCACATCTACAATGCAACCTCTACAGCCAAGGCTCAGCGAACATCACAGAAGAGGGGGCAGAAAAAAATGTAAGACCCAGAGGGACAAGATACTTGCTGCTAGTTAATACATTCTAGAAGCTGTATCAATGAAATCTTCACAGTATGATATCTATGAAATTCTCCATATGACAAAACCAGTTGACATGCTATGGTGAATGGGGGTAATGTTATGGGATCTCACCTCAAGATGAAGAACTACAGGAAACCAATAGATGCTGAGGGGGAAGAATCGGTTTTCTCTAGGGAATAGCTCCCTAAAACATTATCTAATCCCAGATGACTAGGTCCCTAAGTGATTAATTCCAAATGGACAGCCCTAAACACAGGTATACACAAGCACCACTGAATGGACTCAGTCTTATATTATACTATATTATATTATATTACATTATATTATATTATATATGAGAAGGACATGGGAGAAGTTGGTGGAGAGCTGGGAGAGATGGAAATAATTCAATGACAATATTCATTTATCAAATTTTCAAAAATAATTTTTAAAGAAGTATTAATATGACCTGATTATATTCTCATGATGGCCACTGCTATTGCCCCTTGAGATCATCTTGGGTAGAAAATATAAGTACACCTGATCTTGAGGTTTACAGTAAAACCTCTTTGGGAAAAGAAGTAAGCTAAAGGTGTAAATAATGCTGCCTGAAATGTCATATGGAAAAATACTTCAGAGTAAAGTCTATGCTAGATAATGAACAGAAACAGGAAAATGGCAGCGTGTCATAATGGTCCAATGCTATTGTTTTGTTGTTTTGTTTTGTTTTGTTTGGGATTTTTTTACATGGCCTCTCTGTAGTCCAAACTAGCCTGGAACTGGCTATGTAGATCAGTCTGGTATCGATTTCACCGATATCTGTCTGCCTCTGCCTCCCAAGGACTGGGATTCAAGGCATGCTCCACCACACCTGGCCCAATGTTACATTTTTAGCTGAGTGATATAACTGTCATCTACCAAATAAGTTCAGATATACCTCTAAGTAAAATAAACCATTGTGCAAGATATTTGGCAACATGCACCAGAGAACAAATGCTAATCAAACTTCAATGTAAGGGTCAGATGATGTGATCCCTTTCTATTTTTCTTTCCCCACTCTAAGATAAAATAAAATGTGAGAGAATAAAAAGAGAGAGGTAGAGGGAGAGAACAGAAGGAAGAAGAGCATAGGGAGAGAGAGAAAAAGCCCACTGGTGCGATAATCCTGTTAGATGGGAAACAAGAGGTATAGAAGTGGGGAGAATACTTTTCCATATGAATAAAAGTGAGTCAAAGCAGGTTACGTCATACTAGATTTTAAAAATGATCCAGATAAAAATGTCCATGGTAAGAATGAACCAATGAAAAGCAATAAAAATCTAGCTTCTAAGTAAGTCTTACACTCTAGCAGATGATGGAGAACCCAGTCTAGAAGATAGCATAATTTCTATGAAACTAGAAATGAAAGAAGAATGTACTAAGCTGTGTGTGTGTGTGTGTGTGTGTGTGTGTGTGTGTGTGTGTAGAACATAAGAAACCACACAGAAATAAGAGGTGGAAGATGAGGAAACTTGCAGAAAGTTATAGAAAAGAAAATTTGAGGCCAATGAAGAAATTATAACCACCAAGGAGCAGAAAAATGGACTTAGAAATTATTGTTAACAAGGACAGACTTATGTCTCTCATATTAGATGCAAGGGAACATGAGAAGTGATCCAAACAGAAGATGTTGTGTACTAATATATGCAAAGAAATGTTAACATCGGGAGTTTTGTATCACTCAGGTAGAGAATCTACCAGATGGAACAGAAACCATATTTGAAGTTGTGATACACAAACCTAACCCCTGACCTGCTCATGAATGGAACAGTCAATGCTTCATCACGGATGAGGAGGGACCCTGGAGACCCCATCCCTCCCTGAGGGACTATTGACAATTAATGGTTATTGGGAGAAGGAACAACATTTTCTACAGTGGTAGAGTCACTGATATGTTGCCTTTGCACTAGTAAACAACCTTGGGCAAAACTCAAACTCAGTGAACTAGGTACACACACACACACACACACACACACACACAAAATACATGAAAATGGGAGGGAGGCTTGCTGCAAAGAAAGGATCCAGAAGGACAAGGAAGGGATGAAAAAGGGAAATCGGGCAAGAAAATGATTAAAATTCATTATGCACATGAATGAAGCTGTCAGACAATTAAAAAAAGGTAAAGCCTAACCTGAAACAGGGAACCAGTCATGCAGAGAGAAAAGCTCTAGAATGTTGAAAGAAACCTACAAAAAGAACCACATGAGACAGCTCTGATTAAATTTTTGCATTATTAGAATAAAGTAAGATTTCTTTTACTACTCAAGCAGGATTAGAAAAAAAAAAACAATGAATATAAGATGAACAAAATCATTCAATCCCTACTGCGTCAGCATTCAAAGTCACAGATAACAAATGTATACAAATGTTGAGAGCTGTGAGCCAAGAATACTTACCAACTAAGCCATCATTCACAAATTGAGGTTTTTGGAAGACACTTGAATCATGAGAGAACACAGATTAAAATGTACTCAAGGATCTTTGACAAAATAAAAACAAAACTATAAAACTACAACTCTGGAGTCTGGACAACTCAAAGATGAATAGGAAATTTCTCACAGTTGTGTAGGTAAAGCCCAAAGAGAAATAAAATATGACCCAAGGGTATAATTTTATTTTTTATGCATTCCATACAATAAATCTTAGTCATATTTAGAGTCCCTCCCCATCCACATTCCCTCATAGTCCCCACCACACTGAATTTCATGCATTCTCTCATATATGCAGAGGCCTATCTGGTCAAGCGTTTGTACCCATATGTCCTTTGGTGCAAGTTCATCCACTGGAGTCTAATCAGTCTATCTAGATTTACTCTCTTAGAAGATCAACTCTCCCTCACCCAGGGAATAATCAGTTGCCAATAGTTCCTCTGCTAAGGTTGGGGCCTGCTGCCTGTTTTCCCAGTACTATGCTGGGCTTTTATTTGATTGAGTTAGCATGAGTCTTATGCAGGCTGTCACCATTGCTGCAAGTTCACATGAGTAAGTTCTCAGAGGACTGAAAGCCTTGTATTCATGCACCAACCCTGTCTTACAATCCTTCTGCACCCTCTTCCGCAATGGTCCCTGAACCATGGGTAGGTGAAGTTTAATACAGGGGTCTTTATCCAAGGACATGCACTCCACAGTCTCTTATTTTCTACACCTTGGCCAGTTGTGGCCTTCTGTGTGCATCAAACACTGTTACAAGAGGAAGCTTCACCGGTGAGAGTTGAGGAATACATTAATTTTCTCCCATCCAAGTACTAACCAGGTCCGACCCTGCTTAGCTTCTGAGATCAGGCGAAATCTGGCAAGTTTTGACTGATATGGCCATATAGTTTTCTCTCTCCCCCGTGTTCTGCTATGTTCTGTGAGCCTTAGATATAGAGGATTAAAATGTACTCAAGAGTTTTGACAAAATAAAAAAGGATCTACAAGACTATAACTTTGGAGCTTGGACAACTCAAAGATTAATAGAAATTTTCTAATAACAGTATCAGAATGATGTAGATAAAGCCCAAAGAGAAATAACATATGACCCAAGGATTTTTAATTTAGCCTAGTTATTCTTTAGGCAGAAAAGTAACTCATAAATATTTTTAGACATTAAAAACTCAGGAATATAATATCTGTGTGCTTTTCTTGAAAAAATTCTTTAAACAATGAAATGCAATAAGCCAAGAATCAAATCCAAACACAGAATTCAGAAATGGGAAAATGTAATAAAGTATTCTAAGTGAGCAATGTCTCCACAATGGTGTACCATATAAAAGGAAGCTACAAGTTAACAGTTTGTGAGACAACAGAAAGGACAGCATAGAACAGTGCTTAGGATAGCTGCTGCTGATAGATTTATATAAAAATATTAATAGTACCAATTTTGGTAAAACAAATGTAAACAGTCAATAGAAGAATATGAGGGAAACAGAGGCAGAACAAATGTTATGTGAGATTTTCCAGCTCTTCACAGCAGGTAGGACTTAAACTTGAAATGCAGACTCTAAAAGCATGTCTGCCACTTACTATGCTTTACTATAACTGTACCCAAATTTAGAAGGTCTGTGGAAGATTAATAATTGTTTCAGGATGAAACAGACAGTGGATGTTCAACTGTTTTCATTTGCGTTGTTTTCATTGGTTATAGTAAATAAGCCTAATATATTTCATTCAGAGTAGAATGTATTCCCGAGTTCTGTTACAAAAATCAATTACATTCATCCAGCCTTGTGTCCACTATTCTATTTGATATCTCTGAGAAATATTTGCTATTATGTTGGCTTATTATTGGTCATCTTCTCTGGGTGGTGATTTTTCTGCTTTATTGCATGAAATTTTATTTTCCACAAATAATGTATTGTCGGTATTTGGGGTTTTTGTTTTGTTTTGTTTTGGTTTGGAGACAGGGCCTCCCTGTAATCCTAGCTCACCTGGAACTTGCTGTATAGACCAGGCTGGCCTCTGTCTTACAGAGATTCACCTTCCTCTGCTGGAATTAAAGGCATGCACTACCATACCCAGCTTACCACAAAAAAAATATCTTATTTGAGAATAAAAATTTTAAAACTACCCAAATAAGAGTAAGCAAAGGTTGCATACTCAGAGTTTGTCAAGGCAGAAATCTGCCACTCCCACTTGTATTATAAAGGGTGAAGAGGAAGCTTTGGGTGTCCCCTACAGCAGACTGTTGACAAGAGGAAGCTGCAGGAGGCCAGCTAGAAGTGGGATTTCCTCTACAGTTAGTCAAGGGTGCACATAGACTTTCTCTGATCTGTCCTAAGTTGGAAACACAGCTATCCGGGAAGTTGTCCCTTCTCAATCAAGTCCTGACCATGTAGGACTGGTTATTAAAGGGCTTATGATTTGGCTATCAGGACTGAGTTTTATTGCTAGTCATCTGACTTTCCTCTCCCTAAGTCTGACTCCCAGATAGTAGGCTGGCTTTCTGGGCTGCTTTCTGTAGGTAATAGGCTGGTTTGCTTAGTGGATTGTTACATTCATGGATCAGAGTTCTGTTCTATTACAATTTGATCATTCTGTGTTTGCATATTTCATCTGCCACTTAAAACAGAAAACTAACTAGAAATCAAATTGTGAACAATTCTGTATTCTTGGGTCCTGTTGAGGGTCTGCAGTGATGGATACAGACTGTAGAGTGAGTTAGTCCCAACTCACCATTTTTATGAGAGGAATACATGTATATTTGACTAATACATGATTACAAAGTTGGATAATATTCAGTTACGTCCTATCCTTAGAGATACTTCTAGAAAATACTACTAGTAATTTTACATGAGCATCAGTATGATATTCAGTCCATCATTGTATTATGATCATTTACTTGCCATATGAGTTCTGATAGTTAACTAAATCTCATTTATAATAAATGGTTCATCTCAGAGAACATATCCAAGCATTTTAATTTGAAGCATCTTTATTGATGAGGAACTTACTCTGTATTAAACACAATGTACTTGGGTTTTTCTTTCTTACCACTAATTGGAATAGACAATTATTAAGCAAAACATAAGTGCTATCATCTTACTGCTCTAGTTGTGTTTATATTTATTTTAATTTATACTGTACTTGATTTAACCACTATGGGATTATTTCTGATTGAAAAGAACAAACTAAAATAGGTTTCATTTTTAACTAAACTGAAAGAAAATCCTGGTTTTCATTTCAAAATGACTGCCATTCTCGATTTTCTTTCCTCTTCGACATCATTTCAAGCCTGTATTGCAAGTCATCAATTTTCTTTCTTATTTATTTGAACAATGTACACTGCACAATTTATCTTCCACATTTGTATGCAGCCTCAGAAGCATATAACAGTTTAAACCAGCTATATATATATGTATTTATTTGTTCATAAACATAACCTAATCCATAAGAAAGTTAGGATCTAATGGTTAATAGGTATAGTTTAATGTTAAACAGATACGTATTCTGATTTTTGGTATGACGTTGGGGCTTGTCCTAGTTTGTTCTTCATTGCTATGAAAAAATACTCTAACCAATATCAACTTGGGGAGGAAAGGGTTTATTCAGCTTACATCTCCCAGGTCACAGTTCATCAGGGAGCCCAAGGTAGGAACTCAGGGCAAGAACCCGGAAGCAGGAGCTGGAGTGCAGGCCATGGAGGAACGCTGCTTACTGGCTTGTTCCCCTGGCCCCTGCTCAGCCTGCTTTCTTATGCAACACAGGCCCACGTGCCCCCATGTGGCACCACCCAGAGTGGGCTGGGCCCTCCCACATAACTCATCAAGAAGATGCCCCTCAGACATGACTACAGGCAAGTCCAATAGAGGGAATTCCCCAACTGAGGGTCCCTCAACCCAGGTGTGTCAAGTTGACACTAAAGCTATCCAGGAGGAAAGCTATCAAGCACAGGGCTGTTACCAACTTAACTGAATCAGTTTCAGGTTTTTGAGCTCTCAAATGGAGAATAATAATAGCCTTTGCTTGGCCAATGTCTTTAGAGGTGTCTAGTATAACTAACAAAAGTTACACTGTTTCCTCTGTAATTACATGATGTAGTTGCTCTGACAAGAAGGTTACTGTGTCGTCCCTGTCAATTAAGACTATCAGTCACACTTGATTAATTCATCCCATTTCAGTGCTCTCAGCAGCTGTTCTGCATGCCCAGGGGCCCCACACCTACATACCAAGGCTTGGGCTGCACTGACAACAGTAAGATAAGGTGATTGTAGCTGTTTCTGTACTTGTAGGTATTGGTATTTAATCACATTTAATAGCACCAAACACAGGATTAAACTCTGAAAAGGTAAGAAATATTGTCTGTTTTGTGTTTAGTACTCTTCAGCCTAGAGTAAGAGTCAATTATTTTGTTGTTTGAAATTATATGTGTGTGTGTGTGTAATTTGTTTAGATTTTCTATAGTACTTGATAATTCCAAGTATTAGTCAATAAGTGTTATTGTTAGGATTTGAGAATCGAGAATAACTCCCACAGATACCCAAAAAGATTATACAAAAAGTTTATTCAAGAATTTAAAGTGAAAACAAGACAACAACCAAATGGCGGCTATCCGGGCACAGACTTCACGAGCCAAAGATGGAGTCTGGCCCCAAACAATAGCAGGCAGGAGCTTTTCTTGTGGCACTCC